>NC_041386.1:215866212-215956229 GCF_002162155.2 Triticum dicoccoides | reverse complement strand
CGTAGACCATGCACCCTCACAGAGCGAGGTTCATGAAGCGTACTACATATGATGGTCCCCTTCCCCCCTCTTCACCGCATACTATATGATCCTGCCGTAATATGTACAATCCAAAAGAATCCTCATCAATGGTGAAATTAATTAACCTCTCCCGATGTAGGTCAAAGTGATGCATGCATGCATCGACGATGGCCTAATGGGCCCACAGATGGAAGTGTCACACGTGAGTGTCCTATCTAGGATAACCACCCCATGCATGCATGTGGCCCAAAGAGGTGTTGTGTGATGTTTGAATAGCCAATTTCACAATTTTGATGTGGCACGTGCCTCAGAAATCGAAAATTCCCGACACTGAGTGAGGTGTACTTGTTCACGGACGCGTATGTATAGTATATATGCTCGTCCCGTCCCACCTCTTCGACGCGTAATATATACCACCATAACACAAACAAAAAAGATTCTACCTTGCTGGTGAAATTAACCTCACTGTCGGTTGTTCGTCAAAGTGATGGACGACGACCTCGCGGGCCCACAGAAAGCGTCACACGCAAGTATCAAGTGTCGTGTAGGACAACCATCGACTGCATGTGGCCAAAACATGTATGTATGAAAGGGTTGTGTAATATTTTAAAGAAGGAATTCACGACTCTGATGTGGCACCGGTCTTCCTAACAAAATGGCCAACCCACACGGTGGCTCACCACTCGTAGTGTACTGTGAGCCACCCGCCACCCTCAGATGCACACACCCACACACACATCGCGAATCCACCGCAACTACGATGCATGTTAAATTAATTATCCCGCGGTGAACATATGTTACCAAAGGAGGGACGTTTTAATTTCGAAAAAATCACAGATATCATTAAGATGTTTTAGTACATTAATTGATTGATCTACATGCACACGTGACAGTGCACCTAAATGGATTGCAAAAAACATGTGTCTCACTGGGTGCATGTTTACTCCCCGTGTAACAAATTTCAAGCATTGAGAATCTTGATTTTTAAATTATAGTACATCCAAAACTTATTTGTAGTTCATGAAACTTATTGTGATGTCATATCGACACCAATACGAAGTGGCATTGTACTTTTTTTGTCAAATTTGAGACCAATTTTTGATGTAATCTTTATCTAATTACAAACGGGAGATTATTAATAATTGGGAACCAATATCCCAAACGGATTATTTATTCGAACCGTGAGCATTAGACCAACGATGGATACGTGCCATGCTTCGGTTAAGAAATAAAGCGGCAGCATTAATCATCCAAATAGAAAAACAATATACGTGCCACCGCGTGACCCGTGTGCCGTGCGAGCAGGCGTGAGTTCACGGGATGCATGTGAGAAGTCTGCCGCGCAAGCAGACCGGGAGGCGTGCGTGCAGGTGTGTGAATTGACAGAGGCGTGCTCGCTACGCAGTGTCATCGGGAGGCGTGCGAGTAACTGTGTGAAAGCATGCCAACAGTCCGGTGTGCAGGCTCACCAGGAGGTGGGCCATCAGTTTGACCGCCGCCCTCCTCTCTCCCACTACTCCATATTAATGGTGCGCCCGAGCGGCGCACCACCCATCCTTGCCGCACACACACAATCCTCTCTCTCCACTTGCATCCTTGATGCCTCTCAGTCCTCAAAGTCGTTAGTGTATGAGGATGCCGCCGAAGCTCCCCATCAGAGGGAGTGGCGACACCCGAGGCTGCTAAAGCACCAGAGCACAGCGTGGAAATGGAGACAGAGGTTTCCATCACCGCCGGCGAGTTATGGTGCACCCTGACGTCGTCGACGGCATCAAGCTTCCACAGCCGGAGGCGGAGTTCCACACCGACTCTGGTGACGACCCCGGCGACAACTCCGACGACCACTCCGGCGATGACTCCGATGACGACGGACAGTTGGTTAGTCATCTATACCCATTTATGTGTCAAATAGATCATAGGGTTTCTCTGGTTACTCCTGCCACCCCCTTTTTGGAATAGAAATCCTATGGTTATGTTCTCCCAATCCATGAAATCTGAGTAAGTTTCGTTAGATCCGTGTAGTGTATTGATTGTTTGAATGGTATAGGTGATAAGTGATTAGTTGTTTCATCTATGCAAATGATTTCTGCTAGTAATCCGACTAGGGTTAGTGTTCGTGCTAATAATTCCAAGCTAGGACTTGACAATTGATTTTGAATGACCTACATATGTTTGTGCCATTATTTTCTTCAAGATTTGTCTGTACATAGACGACTGTGCTTAAAAATCAAACCATAATCTCTGGATATGTATAAATAAATAGCCATAAATTCCTAATCCTACTTCACGGCATGTAATCATTGATTTGATGCCAAATTTGTTTTAATATTTGTATAGGTGATGTCTGACAATGTGGACAGCGAGGATGAATATGGCTAGAGGAGGTACAAGAGGCAAATCCTGAGGGAGCTTTATGCAGGAATGCATAACAGGCATATTCGGACCTGGAACGGCGGATATCGATGCCCATTTTGCAACCACAAGATTCATGACACGTATCTAAGCGTTTTGGCGCATGCAAGAGTATGGGCCGTTGGCTCCTTAAAGCAGAAGTATTCTTGCAGGGTGGCGCACGGTGCATACGCCAAGTACCTGGAGAAGCTTCAGGATCGTGCCAACATGTGAGATGAGATGTGGGATCGAACTATGTATGCTTGACTATGCTTAATGATGGTTGAACTATATATGTACTTATGGTTGAACTATGCTTGTGTACGTGTACGCTTATTATCTATGTCCGAGTATGTTTAATCCATGTTTACTTATGTCTAATCATGGGATATGGATGCAATCAGTTCGGTTAATGGAATCTACCTCCGTCTTGGTTTATTGGTCCCCTTTATAATTTGTGTTAAATGTTTACCAAAGATTTAACTGACAAAATGTTAGTGCAGGTCAGCAAAAATTATATCATTGGATGGGTCTTTGAGCATAGTGTTCAATGATATAATTTTTGGTGACATGCGTAAACATTTCTTAGTTAAATATTTGGTCAAAATTTGGTAAAAATTACAAAGGGGACCAATAAACCAGGACAGGGGTGGTACGTCAATCACACACGATTCCTAAAATTGGAACCGTGTGCAATGACTTTCATTTTGCCTGTTGCATCAATCATACACGGTTGACTCTAGCAAACCGTCGCTTCCAATATTCTTTGTGGGACAAAACCCTCACCACCCAATTCAAAAAAGAAAAAAGAAAACCATCACCATCCCCATGTCGCAAAAACTCTCACCCCGCCCGCCAGCCCCTCCGGTCCCCATTCACACCTGCACAAGCTCCTTCGTGTCTATGCATGGCACCACCTATCGCGACGGTAAACACTTAGCTCGACGCCTGCCGCCGCCAGGTTGCCGGCAAAGCCCACCGCATTTCGCCAATTCCACTTGCCGCCGCCTATCGCCATCGACTTTCTCGATGCTGCTCGCGGTCGACCCAACTCCGCTCGGTTGGGGAATCTGCCGTACTGAGGGTTCTTTCTCATGGACAACAAGGTAACTAATTTAATGAGATATTATCTCATCTCTTATCCCAGTTCATCTACATCCTTTAATCACCCGGCCGAAATCGACGTGAATTCATTTTTATTCGAGCTGATTTGAGGGTTTTCTTCCATTCATAGAGTGTACAATGTGCGGACACATCAGGACCTTGTGGACTCCGCCAGACATTCCATCTCACCCTACCAGATGACTTGAGGATGCGGGCGGTATGTTCAATCTCACCCTAAATCGGCTGGCATGGCCTACTTTCCCGAACATATTCTAGATATTAGTATATTTGGATAAAAGGTGCCACATGCACCATATACGCCAAAGGGGATTTTTCCCCCTCTTCTTTCTATATTAGGAAAATTAATGATGTATTGTTCTTTCATTACTCTCATATTTGCATGACATCATGTTTACCCTATCTGTTTAATTATAATTTCTTGTCCTTCAATTTCGACTGCTGTATAGTTCTTTCAATTTGGGCCCATATTTGCATGTTACCATATTTTCTTTAACAATCCTACCATTTTTTGCAGCGCGTCCCTTACTATGCAACAGAATCTGTAGTGCACAATGTTTCCCTTCACATAAATCAAGACTGCAGGGATGGCATACTGCACACAAACCATGGATTTACAAATCGTTGCTACTGTAAGACTTGATGAACGTGGTGACTCCTATTTTGGCACTGGATTTTGGAAAGAAATTTCTAAGTTTTATGAACTAAAAGCTGGCACTATAATTGCACTGCACATAAAATGGCCTGGTCATGAGATATATGGTAACTTCCCCGACGATATCATCCGCCTAGACTTTGTTCGAAGTAAGATTTCTTTTCAACTATCTGCATGTTGACTTACCCGGCAATATCAAATGAACTGTGTAGTATTTAAGCAACCAACTGTTATTCCCTTTTCTTACTATATGCCTACCTAATAACTTCTAGTTACCAATACACTTTTCTATTGCCCTGTTTTAACTAAATATTCCCTATACTCCCATTTCTATCCGAAAGCGCCACTGACAAGGAGACTCCGGAGGTGGAGAACGGGGCTGCCAACAAGCGGAGGCGGGGCAAGCTAGAACGGCAAGCGACTTCAGCACGCCTAGACTTCATCAGCAGCCTCCCCGATGATATGTTGACAGTCATCATCTCCCTCCTCCCAATCAAATATGGGGCGCGGGCAACCATCATTTCCCAGCGATGGTGCCCCCTATGGAACTCCAGCCCTCTCGACCTCATCAACACCCACGAGCTCTGCCATGGCTATCGCAAAAGCTTGGATGCGTTCTCCAAGATATTCAGCAGTCACCTTGGCCCAACCAGAGCCCTTAGAATGGGCAAGTTCCGTTGCAATGGCAAGGACCAAGCCAAGCTGGACGACTGCTTACGATCCCCTGCCCTAGATCAGCTCGGGGAGCTCACTTGTGATGATGGGCATATGTGGTCGCTGCCAATGTCCACACTCCACCTCGCACCCATGATGCGTGTCGCCAAGTTCAGGAACTGTCATCGCCCCTTCATGACCCGCCCGCCCTTATTCTACCACGACTGAAGCACCTCGATCTCGTCGTCGTCTGCCTCTCAAATGGTAAAATGGAGCGCCTGCTCCATGGCTGTACTGCACTCAAGAACCTTCGTCTTCTGACGATCAATAGGTTGAGTACCTTCCACATTAACCTCCATGACTCTTCGGACTATTTATGTGTGTTGCTGGTGCGGCAGGAAGACATCACAAGATGTGTACCACAGTATGGTCATTGAGGGACACACCTTCACTTGAGAGATTACTTGTAGTTTATCAAGAAGGTCCAACAAGAATCAATGTCATTACTGCGCCGAAATTGACAGTGGAGGGCTACTCGTCTGACAAATACTCCGAACATGTTATTGGATCCACACCCGTTCAGGTACAACGACCGCCTTCTACCTATCCTTCTACAAATTAACATTATTTCTATTTTTGAAGATGTTTATTTGTCTGTCATTCAGAAAATGATTCCGACAAGCTTGACCCTGAAACTGCGCACAGTGAAGGTCTCGGCAGTAGAATCTATCGGCCTCAACCTGGAGCAAGTTGTCAATTTCCTGAGATGCTTTCCGTGCCTGGAGAAGCTATGTATCGAGGCGATGTTCCTTTCATGTTAAATGTTAACCATAAGGGAGTTCAATTTGTGACACCTTTTTCCAAGTTTACAATGACAATGTACTATGATTTCTGAAGGATTCTTTTGGAGGATTTTAGTACATACATGTCACCCCCCATATTGGTTGCTTGATCCATATGGTTACAATCAATAAGCATTTCTCTTTTGGATTCATCTGTACTAGTTTTCTTAGGGAACTTTTCATCCGCTCCAACCTCTTTTGAAGAAGGCTACATTTTTCTAGAATGTAATCAAATGCCCATGTTAATCATGTCAGATCGAAGATGGCATGTTAGTGCATTTTACAAATCCTGCAAACCAAATAGGCCTATAGTAATGTGCAAAACTGCATGTAGGTACTAACACGTTTTCTTCTTTTGCAGATAAGATTAGGCCTAGTGGTGGATAATGTGATACAATATAATAATCAAGTCGAATGCCTAGATCTGTATCTCTCAGAAATTACTTTGAACTCCTACCGAGGGACCTTACCGGAGATTATATTCGCCAGGTTCTTTGTTCTCAGAGCAAGGGTGTTGAAGGAAATGAGGTTTGCCCTACATTTATTTCGCAAAAATGAATGGTTTGTTGATCAACGCCGGCGCCTACAGCGGAATGTAATAGGCTCCAAAAATGCTGAATTTCATTTTGGAACTTCAGATGACAGAGTAATCGGAAGTCATTGTGTCAACCCCATGCATGACTTCTCAGTTGTTGACACCTTTGCAAAAATTGTGATGTTTTGAAACCAGACTTAGAAGTGGTAATATTAGTTTGAACCTATCTGATATCCATGTTCAGCGGATCAGCCCGAGCATTTGCAGCTGATGAACTAAATTCCATTTCTAATATCAGTTTGAACCTTGTAATCTTCGAATTTCAGCCATATAACTCTAGAATTTGAACCTTCTAATATTTCGAGCTTTTGTGGTACAATTGTTGAAATGGCATCGTATGAAACTCGTATATTGGTAGCACTATTTTGACCTTAATATGCAATGGTCTTAGATTTTATTAACCATTCTTGAATCTGTTTACCTTGTCGATCTCACAGCACACGATCTGTATAGCTAACTCGACTGTGATCTTCGACATTATTGCACATAGTTGGTTTCTTCCATCGTGTGCCCTGTAGAGCGCAGAATTAATTATAGCACTCGAGTGTCCATCATCACCCTTCTGTGTAACTTTGACCTCATCACCCACGGGTAAACTTATGATCAAAGTCATTCCAAACACTTCGTTTTTACAAAGCTTTTTGCCAATAAACGCCCACGATTTCTCCCACTTCTAGCCGACGCATGGCCAAACTAGCCGGGCAGGACGCTTGCACGGTAAACTACATGGTAGCATGGGAATAGGCTCGCCGACGATACATTTGGCGCCACTTCGAGACCACGCGTGAGGTGCAGTGTTGTCAACCGTGCACTAGAATCCACCGCCGTGACAAGATGTGACGATTACAGGCCGGCTGGCCCCATATATTACAGCGGCCATTTAACCCTTCTGCCTCTTCAACCTCTCGATCGCGCCCCACCATTGCAAGAAGCACACCCACCATGAGAAATTCTTAGTGGGTATCATGCGCGGCTCCAATGGCGCTCCGAGCGGCTGCCGATGATGAGAAGCAGTTCACCATGCGTGTCTCTCAGTGGTGTACACCAATGACCCGGTCTGGGTGGATCACTCCATCCACATCATGGAGTTGTTGCTTGCCAGGAGAAGTACAAGGTGGTCGGGTTCGACCTCGAGTACACTCGAGCTCGTGCTGGGTCTCGTCCCAAGGTCGTCGTAGCCCAGATGTCCGTGCGCCGCTTGTTCGGGAACATAGCATGCAATTTCAAAAAAATTCCTACGATCATGCAAGATCTATCTAGAAGATTCATAGCAACGAGACGGGAAGAGTGTGTCTATGTACCCTCGTAGACCGAAAGCGGAAGCATTAGGTTAACGTGGTTGATGTAGTCGAATGTCTTCATGATCCAACCGATCCAAGTACCAAATGTACGGCACCTCCGTGTTCAGCACACATTCAGCACGATGACATTCCTCGAGCACTTGATCCGGTAGAGGGTCGTGGGAGAGTTTCGTCAGCAGGACGACGTGGTGATGGTGTTGATGATGTGATGCGCGCAGGGCTTCGCCTAAGCACTACGACAATATGACCGAGGTGGTAAAATGTGGAGGGGCACCGCACACGGCTGAGGAACAATTGATGTGCCTTTGGGGTGCCCTCCGCCCCCGTATATAAAGGAGGAGAGGGAGGAGGTCGGTGGCCATGAGGGGGCGCGCCAAGGGGGAGTCCAACTAGGATTCCCAATCCTAGTTGGACTCCCTTTCCTATTCCAAGAGGGGGAAAGAGGGAAGGAGAGGGGGAGAGAGAGGAATTAGGGGGACGCGTCCGCCTAGTCCAATTCAGACTCCCTTGGGGGGGCCACCCTGCGAGATGCCCTCTCCTACTCCCTTATGGCCCATTAAGGCACATAACTTCCCCGAGGGGTTTCGGTAACCCCTCGATTTCCCGATAAATATCTGAAACGTCCGGAAACCTTTCCGGTGTCCGAATACCTTCATATAATATATTAATATTAACTTCTCAACCATTTCGAGACTCCTCGTCATGTCCGTGATCTCATCCGGGACTTCGAACAAACTTCGGTCACAAAAACACATAACTCATAATACAAATCGACATCGAACTTTAATCGTGCGGACCCTACGGGTTCGAGAACTATGTAGACATGACAGAGACACATCTCCGGTCAATAACCAATAGCGGAACCTGGATCCTCATATTGGCTCCTACATATTCTACGAAGATCTTTATCAGTCAAACCGAATAACAACATACGTCATTCCCTTTGTCATCGGTACGTTACTTGCCCGAGATCCGATCGTCGGTATCATCATACCTAGTTCAATCTCGTTACCGGCAAGTCTCTTTACTCGCTCCGTAATGCATCATACTACAAATAACTCATTAGTCACATTTCTTGCAAGGCTTATAGTGATGTGCATTATCAAGAGGGCCCAGAGATACCTCTTCGATACATAGAGTGACAAATCCTAATCTTGATCTATGCCAACTCAACAAACACCTTCGGAGACACCTGTAGAGCATCTTTGTAATCACCCAGTTACGTTGTGACGTTTGATAGCACACAAGGTGTTCCTCCGGTATTCAGGAGTTGCATAATCTCATAGTCAGAGGAATATGTATAAGTCATGAAGAAAGCAATATCAATAAAACTAAGCGATCATTATGCTAAGCTAACAGATGGGTCTTGTCCACCACATCATTCTGTAATGATGTGATCCCATTCATCAAATGACAACACATGTCTATGGTCAGCAAACCTAACCATCTTTGATTAATGACCTAGTGAAGTAGAGGCATACTAGGGACATTCTGTTTGTCTATGTATTCACACATGTACTAAGGAAATATAAATAACAACTTTATTATTGCCTCTAGGGCATATTTCTTTCAGTCTCCCACTTGCACTAGAGTTAATAATCGAGATTACATAGTAATGATTCTAACACCCATGGAGTCTTGGTGCTGATCATGTTTTGCTCGTGAGACAGGCTTAGTCAATGGGTCTGCAACATTCAGATCCGTATGTATCTTGCAAATCTCTATGTCTCCCTCCTTGACTTGATCGCGGATGGAATTGAAGCATCTCTTGATGCGCTTGGTTCTCTTGTGAAATCTTGATTCCTTCGCCAAGGCAATTGCTCCAGTATTGCCACAAAAGATTTTCATTAGAGCCAATGCACTAGGTATTACACCTAGATCAGATATGAACCCCTTCATCCAGACTCGTTCATTTGCTGCTTTCGAAGTAGCTATGTACTCTGCTTCACACGTAGATCCTGCCACGATGCTCTGCTTGGAACTGCACAAGCTAACAACTCCACCATTCAATATAAATATGTATCCAATTTGTGACTTAGAGTCATCTGGATCAGTGTCAAAGATTGCATCGACATAACCATTAACGACAAGCCCTTTCTCACCTCCATAAACGAGAAATATTTCCTTAGTCCTTTTCTAGTATTTCAGGATGTTCCTGACCGCTGCCCAGTGATCCACTCCTAGATTACTTTTGTACCTCCCTACTAAACTTATAGCAGGGCACACATCAGGTCTGGTACACAACATTGCATACATGATGGAACCTATGGCTGAGGCATAGGGAATGACTTTCATTTTCCCTCTATCTTCTGCAGTGGTCGGGCATTGAGTCTGACTCAACTTCACACCTTGTAACACAGGCAAGAACCCTTTCTTTGACTGATCCACTTTGAACTTCTTCAAAACTTTATCAAGGTACGTTCTTTATGGAAGTCCAATTAAGCCTCTTGATCTATCTCTATAGATCTTGATGCCCAATATGTAAGCAGCTTCACCGAGGTCTTTCATTGAAAAATTCTTATTCAAGTAACTTTTTATGATATCTAGAAATTATGTATTATTTCCAATCAATAATATGTCATCCACATATAATATTAGAAACGCTACAGAGCACCCACTCACTTTCTTGTAAATACAGGCTTCTCCAAAAGTCTGTATAAAACCATATGCTTTGATCACACTATCAAAGCGTATATTCCAACTCCGAGAGGATTGCACTAGTCCATAAATGGATCACTTGAGCTTGCACACTTTGTTAGTACCTTTAGGATCGACAAAACCTTCTGGTTGCATCATATACAACTCTTCTTTAAGATATCCATTAAGGAGTTCAGTTTTGACATCAATTTGCCAGATTTCATAATATAACAGGCGTCAATTGCTAACATGATTCGAACAGACTTAAGCATCGCTACAGGTGAGAAGGTCTCATCATAGTCAACTCCTTGAACTTGTCGAAAACCTTTTGCGACAAGTCGAGTTATGTAGACAGTAACATTACCGTCAGCGTCAGTCTTCTTCTTGCAGATCCATTTATTCTCTATGGCTTGACAATCATCGGGCAAGTCAACCAAAGTCCACACTTTGTTCTCATACATGGATTCCATCTCAGATTTCATGGCTTCAAGCCATTTTGCGGAATCTGGGCTCATCATGACTTCCTCATAGTTTGTAGGTTCGTCATGGTCAAGTAACATGACCTCCAGAACAGGATTACCATACCACTCTGGTGCGGATCGTACTCTGGTAGACCTACGAGGTTCGGTAGTAACTTGATCTGAAGTTTCATGATCATCATCATTAGCTTCCTCACAAATTGGTGTAGGAATCACTGGAATTGATTTCTGTGATGAACTACTTTCCAATTCAGGAGAAGGTACAATTACCTCATCAAGCTCTACTTTCCTCCCACTCACTTCTTTCAAGAGAAACTCCTCTAGAAAGGATCAATTCTTAGCAACGAATATCTTGCCTTCGGATCTATGATAGAAGGTGTACCCAACAGTCTCCTTTGGGTATCCAATGAAGACACATTTCTCCGATTAGGGTTTGAGCTTATCAGGTTGAAGCTTTTTCACATAAGCATCGCAGCCCCAAAATTTAAGAAATGACAGCTTAGGTTTCTTGCCAAACCACGGTTCATATGGTGTCGTCTCAACGGATTTAGATGGTGCCCTATTTAACGTGAATGCAGCCGTCTCTAAAGCATAACCCAAAAAAGATAGTGGTGAATCAGTAAGAGACATCATAGATCACACCATATCTAATAAAGTACAGTTACGACGTTCAGACACACCATTACGATGTGGTGTTCCAAGTGCCGTGAGTTGTGAAACTATTCCACATTGTTTCAAATGAAGACCAAATTCATAACTCAAATATTCACCTCCATGATCAGATCATAGAAACTTTATTTTCTTGTTACGATGATTTTCCACTTCACTCTAAAATTCTTTGAACTTTTCAAATATTTCAAACTTATGTTTCATTAAGTAGATATACTAATATCTGCTCAAATCATATGTGAAGGTTAGAAAATAACGATACCCGCCGCGAGCCTCATCACTCATCGGACCGCATACATCAGTATGTATAATTTCCAATAAGTCAGTTGCTCGCTCTATTGTTCCGAAGAACGGAGTTTTAGTCATCTTGCCCATGAGGCATGGTTCGCAAGCATCAAGTGATTCATAATCAAGTGATTCCAAAATCCCATCAGCATGGAGTTTCTTCATGCGGTTTACACCAATATGACCTAAAGGCAATGCCACAAATAAGTTGCCCTATCATTATTAACTTTGCATCTTTTGGCTTCAATATTATGAATATGTGTATCACTACAATCGAGATTCAAAAAAAATAGACCACTCATCAAGGATGCATGACCATAAAAGATATTACTCATATAAATAGAACAACCATTATTCTCTGATTTAAATGAATAACCATCTCGCATCAAACAAGATCCAGATATAATGTTCATGCTTAACGCTGGCACCAAATAAGAATTATTTAGGTCTAAAACTAATCCCGGCGGTAGATGTAGTGGTAGCGTGCCGACGGTGACCACATCGACTTTGGAACCATTTCCCACGCGCATCGTCACCACATCCTTAGCCAATCTTCGTTTAATCCGTAGCCCCTGTTTTGAGTTGCAAATATGAGCAACATAACCAGTATCAAATACCCAGGCGCTACTCCGAGCATTAGTAAGGTACACATCAATAACATGTATATCAAATATACCTATCACTTTGCCATCCTTCTTATCTGCCAACTACTTGGGGCAGTTCCGCTTCCAGTGACCAGTCCCTTTGCAGTAGAAGCACTCAATTTCAGGCTTAGGGATAGACTAGAGTTTCTTCCCTTGAGCAGCAACTAGCTTGCTATTCTTCTTGAAGTTCCCCTTCTTCCCTTTGCCCTTTTTCTTGAAACTAGTGGTCTTGTTAACCATCAACACTTGATGCTCCTTCTTGATTTCTACCTCCGCAGCCTTTAGCATCGCGAAGAGCTCGGAAATTGTCTTTTCCATCCCTTGCATATTATAGTTCATCATGAAGCCTTTATAGCTTGGTGGCAGTGATTGAAGAACTCTGTCAATGACACTATCATCGGGAAGATTAATTCCTAGCTGAGTCAAGTGGTTATGGTACCCAGACATTCTAAGTATGTGTTCACCGACAGAACTATTCTCCTCCATTTTGCAGCTATAGAACTTTTTGGAGACTTCATATCTCTCAACTTGGGCATTTGCTTGAAATATTAACTTCAACTCCTGGAACATATCATATGCTCCAATACGTTCAAAACATCTTCGAATTCCCAATTCTAAGCCGTAAAGCATGGCACACTAAACTATTGACTAGTCATCAGCTTTGCTTTGCCAGACGTTCATAACATCTGGAGTTGCTCCTGCAGCGGGTCTTGCACCTAGCGGTGCTTCCAGGACGTAATTCTTCTGTGCAGCAATGAGGATAATCCTCAAGTTACGGACCCAGTCCGTGTAGTTGCTACCATCATCTTACAACTTAACTTTCTCTAGGAACGCATTAAAATTCAATGGAACGGTAGCACGGGCCATTGATCTACAACAACATAGATATGCAAAAACTATCAGGATCTAAGTTCGTGATAAATTAAAGCTTAGTTAATCATATTACTTAAGAACTCCCACTTAGATAGACATCCCTCTAGTCATCTAAATGATCATGTGATCCATATCAACTAAACCATGTCTGATCATCACGTGAGATGGAATAGTTATCAATGGTGAACATCACTATGTTGATCATATCTACTATATGATTCACGTTCGACCTTTCAGTCTTAGTGTTCCGAGGCCATATCTGCATATGCTTGGCTCGTCAAGTTTAACCCGAGTATTCTGCACACATGCAAAACTGGCTTGTACCTGCTGTATGTGAACGTAGAGCTTATCACACCTGATTATCACGTGGTGTCTTGACACGACGAACTGTAGCAACGGTGCATACTCAGGGAGAACACTTGTACCTTGAAATTTAGTCAGGGGTCATCTTATAATGCTACCGCCGTACTAACCAAAATAAGATGCATAAAATATAAAAATCACATGCAATCAAAATATGTGACATTATATGGCCATCGTCATCTTGTGCCATTGATCTCCATCTCCAAAGCACCGTCATGATCTCCATCATCACCGGCTTGACACCTTGATCTCCATCGTAGCATCGTTGTCGTCTTGCCAACTATTGCTTCTATGACTATCGGTACCGCTTAGTGATAAAGTAAAGCAATTACATGGCGATTGCATTTCTTACAATAAAGCGACAACTATAAGGCTCCTGCCAGATACCGATAACTTCTACAAAACATGATCATCTCATACAACAATTTATATCTCATCACGTCTTGACCATATCACACCACAACATGCCCTCCAAAAACAAGTTAGACGTCCTCTACTTTGTTGTTGCAAGTTTTACGTGGCCGCTATGGGCTTCTAGAAAGAACCGTTCTTACCTACGCATCAAAAACCACAACGATTTTTCGTCAAGTGTGCTGTTTTAACCTTCAACAAGGACCGGCCGTAGTCAAACTCGATTCAACTAAAGTTGGAGAGACAGACACCCGCCAGCCACCTATGTGCGAAGCACGTCGGTAGAACCAGTCTCATGAACACGGTCATGTAATGTTGGTCCGGGCTGCTTCATCCAAAAATACTGCCGAATCAAAGTAAGACATTGGTGGTAAGAAGTATGACTATTATCGCCCACAACTCTTTGTGTTCTACTCGTGCATATCATCTATGCATAGACCTAGCTCGAATGCCACTGTTGGGGAACGTAGCATGCAATTTCAAAAAAAATCCTACGATCACACAAGATCTATCTAGGAGATGCTGCGAGCGGTTGCCGACGACGAGCAGCAGTTCACCATGTGTGCCTCTCGGTGGTGTACACCAACGACCCGGTCTGGGTGGAGCACTCCATCCATATCATGGAGTTGTTGCTTGCCAAGAGAAGTACAAGGTGGTCGGGTTCGACCTCTAGTACACCCGCGCTCGTGTCGGGTCACGTCCCAAGGTCACTGTCACCCAGATGTGCGTGCGCCACCTGTTGGGGAACGTAGCATGCAATTTCGAAAAATTCCTACGATCATGCAAGATCTATCTAGGAGATGCATAGCAACAAGATGGGAAGAGTGTGTCTACGTACCCTCGTAGACCGAAAGCGGAAGCATTAGGTTAACGCGGTTAATGTAGTCAAACGTCTTCACGGTCAAACCAATCCAAGTACCGAACATACGGCACCTCCGTGTCCAGCACACATTCAACACGATGACGTCCCTCGAGCTCTTGATCCAGTAGAGGGTCGAGGGAGAGTTTCGTCAGCACGATGGCGTGGTGACGGTGTTGACGATGTGATCTGCGCAGGGCTTCGCCTAAGCACTACGACAATATGACCGAGGTGGTAAACTGTGGAGGGGGGCACCGCACACGGCTAAGGAACAATTGATGTGCCTTTGGGGTGCCCCCCGTCCCCGTATATAAAGGAGGAGAGGGAGGAGGCCGGTGGCCATGAGGGGGCGTGCCAAGGGTGAGTCCAACTACGATTCCCAATCCTAGTTGGACTCCCTTTCCTATTCCAAGAGGGGGAAATAGAGAAGGAGAGGGAGAGACAGGAAAGAGGGGGTCGCGCCCCCTCCCCCTAGTCCAGTTTGGACTCCCTTGGGGGGGGGGGCTCCACCATGCAGGCTGCCCTCTCCTACTCCCTTATGGCCCATTAAGGCCCATAACTTCCCTGGGGGATTGCAGTAACCCTCGATTTCCTGATAAATATTTGAAATGTCCAAAAACCTTTTCAGTGTTCAAATACCTTCATCCAATATATTAATCTGTACTTCTCGACCATTTCAAGACTCCTCGTCATCTCCGTGATCTCATCCGGGACACCGAACAAACTTCGGTCACAAAAACACAAAACTCATAATACAAATCATCATCGAACGTTAAGCATGCGGAGCCTACGGGTTTGAGAACTATGTAGACATGACCGAGACACATATCCGATCAATAACCAATAGCCAAACTTGGATGCTCATATTGGCTCCTACATATTCTATGAAGATCTTTATCGGTCAAACCGCATAACAACATACGTCATTCCCTTTGTCATCGGTATGTTACTTTCCCGAGATTCGATTGTCGGTATCATCATACCTAGTTCAATCTCGTTACCGGCAAGTCTCTGTACTCGTTCTGTAATGCATCATCCCGCAAATAAATCATTAATCACATTGCTTGCAAGGCTTATAGTGATGTGCGTTACCGAGAGGGCCCAGAGATACCTCTCCAATACATGGAGTGACAAATCCTAATCTCGATCTATGCCAACTCAACAAATACCTTCAGAGACACCTGTAGAGCATCTTTGCAATCACCCAATTACGTTGTGATGTTTCATAGCACACAAGGTGTTCCTCCGGTATTCAGGAGTTGCATAATCTCATAGTCAGAGGAATTTGTATAAGTCATGAAGAAAGCAATAGCAATAAAACTGAACGATCATTATGCTAAGCTAACGGATGGGTCTTGTCCATCACATCATTCTCTAATTATGTGATCATGTTCACCAAATGACAACACATGTCTATGGTCAGGAAACTTAACCATCTTTGATTAACGAGCTAGTCAAGTAGAGGCATACTAGGGACATTCTGATTTTCTATGTATTCACACATGTACTAAGTTTCCTGTTAATACAATTCTAGCATGAATAATAAACATTTATCATGATATAAGGAAATATAAATAACAACTTTATTATTGAGTCTAGGGCATATTTCCTTCACCACCACATCCTCGTCTACCACTACTGCCTAGCCACAAGGCCTTGGGAGCGTTTTGCTAGGTTTGTCAACAGCCCCCACTACATGTTCGCTATGGTGGACATCACCAATGATGTAAAGGCGCTTGAGAATTCAGGCATCGCCTGCCAGAATCTTGTCGACATCCAGGGCCAATACAAGATCTGGGGCAGCAAGGAGCATGAAAAGGACTCACTGGTTGACCTCGCCGAGGCCATCATCCACCCCTACTACAAAGACAGGAAGGATTCGTGCAACAAGGAAAGTGTGTCTGGCACTTGGCCTGCATGGAGAAACTCGACAAAGATCACGTCGTGTACGCAACCAAGGAGGCGTACACGAGATACGACATGTACAGGCAGATCGTTGACATGAGGAAGTGCCTCCTTCGCCAAAATGGCCAGGGATCCAGCCGGAAGCAGTGCAATGGCAAGCGTCGTCGCAACAATAAGTAGATGATTAGATCCGCATTTCTCCTACTTTAGTATGCATGTAATTGCTTACTTTGGTGTGTGGAAATGTTATGTGTGTAGTCACTTGTGTAATTGTCTGCTTAATTTGGATATACAATGCAATTTTTTCAAGTATATATGTTGATGCTTTGTAGACAGAGTGTAGATGTGGTGCGGACAAAGAAAATCACATCGCACACGAACTAAACAATGGAACCCGTCGGTGATGTTTCCATCAGTCACTCACAATTGTATACCTATGATCGTTTGCTCACAACACACACAGCTTGTTAGCAGTAATCGTCTGTGTTGTTATCGGTCTTCGCACACGTTTCCGATTACAGACTTGTTTGTCGCATATCACACATCTTGTAAAGTTGAACCATTTCTGTTCTCTTGTCTCAACGCAAACAGTTCATCCAAGTGAACCGCATGCCATATATCGCACACACCTTGATCTGGCTGACTGTTTCTTTTGTGTTTCCTAATCACAAACAGTTCATCCGAGTGAACCATATATTTTATATCGCACATGCCTTCATATGGCTGCCTGTTTGTTTTGTTCCTCCTCATCGTAAACAGTTAGTTGAACTGAACCGTATGCCCTGCATCGCACACGCAACTAAAATCTGAACCTTGTTTGATGCATCCTCCATCACAAATGTTTTGCACCTTTTTTACAGTTATTTTACACCACCGTTTGTGATTATTGCATCACACACAGTTTCGTCAAAGGGTCTCTGATCGTAGTGTCGCGTTAGCAGCATCTTGCAGTAGTGGTTACAAGGCAAAAGGTACTGACAAGAGGAATGCAGACATCAACATGTGTAGTGGCATTGTGTCGGGACCTCGATTCCAAGTCACATCGATCTAGCCGGTAACACCTCATATCACTTTGCAGCCTCACGCATGGTATTCCCATGGGTGTCGCCTTACTCTGGCCCAGGACCGTTTGCGCCTTTTGGCTCACGTATATGATTGTGTTGCTAGCAACCATATGACAGAGAACCTGGGCCGACATGGCTAGTCGTGAACCCAAAGCGGCACTAACCTATGGGGACATGCATACATGATTCACATCGAGCATGTCGGTCAGCAGCGTGTGAATCCGGGCTGTAGCACTGGGCTAACAGGACTCCGGATGTCACCGCGTGACATTTCCCCGAAGGGACAGACACATGAATGAAGT
Source organism: Triticum dicoccoides (assembly GCF_002162155.2). Lineage (NCBI taxonomy): Eukaryota > Viridiplantae > Streptophyta > Magnoliopsida > Poales > Poaceae > Triticum > Triticum dicoccoides. The sequence continues at coordinate 215,938,157 of NC_041386.1, read as the reverse complement.
GAAACACATGCTGGCTAGTCAAGTGTCCTGAGCAGTAGTGCTGGGCTAGCAGGACTCTGGTGAACCGGGCTGTAGCGGACTACTATGGCTCAAGGAAGCACTAGACTACATTTCCCCATAAGAGAGGCTGCCAAGGATAAACAACTAGATTGTCAGATCCCACACATAGCAATACACGTCACACGTACGCATAACATGCAAGTATGTGATGTACAACATGGCATCACAACATAACGCAACTCATATAGATAAAGGCCCAAAAGAGCCACATAGCATTAAATACAAACATGGGTCACTTGACCCATCATTCAGAGCATACAAGCAACGGAAGCATTACATGTCTGAGTATAGACAACTACAAAAGAAAAAGGTTAAGAAGCCTGATTATCTACAAGTCTCTCCCAAGGGTACAAGATCGTAGCTGAGGTAACGAGCTACTTGTCAAAGTCCAAGCAGTACTACTAGTGAGACAGATGTCTCACCTGCAAAACATAAATAAAGCAAACGTGAGTACAAAGGTACTCAGCAAGACTTACATCAGATCCTATCATACATGCATTAGTATCAAGAAGGCAATGTGGGGTTTAGTTGCAGCAAGCTAGCTTTGACTCAGTGGCTATCCTGTTCTATGACAACGAGAGACTTCTTTGAGGTGAGGCAGTGCACACGAGTCCACTAAACACCACATCAATACACTACTATGGATTCATCCTCGTCTCTCTATGAGAAGGCCATCCATAGCACTCACACTTGTCTTGAGCATTTTAGGGTATCCACTTTAAGTTGTCTATGTACCACGTAAGCATCCAAGAAGTCCATAACCGAGGACATGACTATTCGAATAGATCACGATAACCCTGTAGGGGTGTACTTCTTCACACACGCTCTCACCACTTATCACCATATACATGTCATGTATCTTGGCAACCTTCAAGCGGAAGCCTGGCGAGGGTGTCGGCCACGACCTGACTAACCACACAAGACTCTAGTCCAGGTTTATCGCGTATTCGGGTTCCATCCGCAAGGAGATCCGGCCGGGGTTTCGCTCACGGCCCCAAACGATGTGTACAGGTTTCCCGAGCCCACCATCTAGGTGCCACTCAGTACACCGGGCCACGGTGCCTAGTCTGTCCCAAGTCCACCCTGCCGGGTACCACTCGGTAGAAAAATAGCACTACCTACAAACACCAGAAACTATTTGCAACTCCTGGACAGAGATCAAGTTGGTTAATAAGTCGAGAGGGGCACTTAAGCATTCCAATGTGTGGTAGTAGCTAGTCATTGGACGACATACACGTAACTCAGTGCTTAAGGACGGTTCTAGTGAGACAATCCACCATGTACTCCTACATGGCCTCTCACCGCTACCTTTACCAAATCGTATTCACACACTTAACTCTCAGCATCAGAACATAGCATTGCACTCCAATTCATTCCCAATGAATCAGACCTGACATACTCTAAGCAATAGCAGGCAAAGCATGGTAGGAACACAACATGGCTCAATCAACTCCTACACATGCTAGTGAGTTTTAACTATTTACTGTGGCAATGACAGGTCAAGCAGAGGAATGGGTTCAACTACCGCAGCATAAAGTAGCAGTTGAATTGTTGTTGTCCTAATGCAATAATTGAGAGCAGGAGCGAGAGAGTAGGATTGTATCGGAATGAACAAGGGGTTTTGCTTGCCTAGTAGATCAACAGAGGGGCACTGCTCCACTGACAGGTACTCTGGATCGGCTCCGGAGCAGGACCTATCGAGAAGGAACGATGTCGAAAATCAAACACAAGCATATGCAACATTATGATGCATGAACATGGCATGAGTATGTGATGTTGTTTGAGTTAATGCATCTAGCATTTATTTGGTTGAAGTCCATTTGAACCAAGGGTTCAAATACAACTCCAAATTAAGCTCTTAAATATGCCATAAGTGTGTTTTCATATATACAACATGTATAGGTTGGTTTGTCATGCATGAAAATGGTACAGATGGATAGATTGAAATTTTCTGATAATTTTTCATATATAAATTATTTCAATCTGAGCTACGGTTGAATTTCCATGAATTTTTGAACTTTATAACATTTTCTGGATTTTCCTGATTTATTTTAAATCCAGAAAATGATATATTGCGTCAGCACAACGTCATGCTTACGTCAGCAGGTCAAAGGCGCTGACCAAGTCAAACCTGATGTGTCGGGTCCACAGGTCAGTGTCTGTGGCTAATCCTAAATTAAATTAAACCTAAACTGGTTTAGTTCATGGGGTTGGGCCCACGCGTCAGTGACCCAATTACTTAATCAGGGTTTAATTAGTTGTTAAACTAATCCTAACTAAAAATTAGCAGGGCCGGGCCCCACATGTCAATGACCCAAACGGGTTAAAACTAGTCAACTGGGGAGGTCAAACACGGTCAACCCACCGGCGTTTAGCCGCCGGCGAGGCAGGACGCGACGGAGGCCTCGGATTTGGTCCTCCGATGACCATTTGGGCAGTGGAGGCCACAAGCGAGGAGCCAGAGCTCGTCCACGTCTTCTGGGGCAAGTGGGAGAGGCAGGGACGGCCGGAGCTCGCCGGAATCGAGCTCGAGGCGGTGGCCGGAGCACGGCTTCGAGTGGGAATGTCCTACGGGGCACGACAGGGGCTGTGGAAGGCGTCTACGGCCTCCTGGCGTTGCGCTGAGCATGGCTATGTGCTCGGGTGCAGCTCTATGTGACGGTGGCCACGGCGGTGACATGGCTGTGCGGCGGCGAGCTTCGGTCACGGCGGCGCTAGCGCTAGAGGACGCGAGGGACGACGAGGCAAGGGGGAAACGGGTCAACGGCTCACCGCGGAGCTGCATGTAACGCCGTCGATGCAGCTTTATCTCCCACGTGTCGAAGCACGACTTAGAGGCATAACTGCATTGAAAGCAATGTCGCAAGTGAGGTAATCTTCACACAACCCATGTAATACATAAGGGAAAGAGATACATAGTTGGCTTACAATCGCCACTTCACACAATTACATGAGTAAAGCATTACATCAACCAGATACAATCAGGGTCCGACTACGGAACCAAAATAAAAGAAGAACCCCAAATGCAACAAGGTCCCCAATCGACCCCAACTGGGCTCCACTACTGATCAACTAGAACGAAACAACACAAAGGACAAGATCTTCATCGAGCTCCTCCTGAGCTTGGTTACGTCATCTGCACGGTAACGTTGGCACCTGCAAGCTGGTTTTGGAAGTATCTGTGAGCCACGGGGACTCAGCAATCTCGTACGCTCGCGATCAAGACTATTTAAGCTTATGGGTATGGTAAAGGTATGAGGTGGAGCTGCAGCAAGCGACTAGCATATATGGTGGCTAACATACGCAAATGAGAGCGAGAAGAGAAGGCAAAGCACGATCAATAAAAATATGATCAAGAAGTGATCCTAAAACAACCTACGTCAAGCATAACTCCAACACCGTGTTCACTTCCCGGACTCCGCCGGAAAGAGACCATCACGGTTACACACGCGGTTGATGTATTTTAATTAAGGTCAACTTCAGGTTTTCTACAACCGAACGTTAACAAATTCCCATCTGCCCATAACCGCGGGCACGGCTTTCGAAAGTTCAAATCCCTGCAGGGGTGTCCCAACTTAGCCCATCACAAGCTCTCACAGTCAACGAAGGATATTCCTTCTAGCGGGAAGACCCGATCAGACTCAGAATCCCGGTCACAAGACATCCTCGACAATGGTAAAACAAGTCCAGCAAGACCACCCGCTGTGCCGACAAATCCCGATAGGAGCTGCACATATCTCGTTCTCAGGGCACACCGGATAAGCTAAGTGTACGGGAGCCAACGTAACCCAAGTTGCCAAGGGACGGCCCCGCACGGTGCTCTGGGTTGGACCAACACTCAGAGGAGCACTGGCCCGGGGGTTTAAATAAAGATGACCCTTGAGTCTGCAGAACCCAAGGGAAAGAAAAGGCTAGGTGGCGAATGGTAAAACCAATGTTGGGCCTTGCTAGAGGAGTTTTATTCAAGGCGAACTGTCAAGGGATTCCCAATATAACCCAACCACATAAGGAACGCAAAATCCGGGAACATAACACCGATATGACGGGAACTAGGGCGGCAAGAGTGGAACAAAACATCAGGCATAAGGCCGAGCCTTCCACCCTTTACCAAGTATATAGATGCATTAATTAAATAAGATATATTGTGATATCCCAACAAGTAAACATGTTCCAACAAGGAACAACATCTCCATGTTCCAACAAGGAACAAGCTTCAATCTTCACCTGCAACTAACAATGCTATAAGAGGGGCTGAGCAAAGTGGTAACATAGCCAAACAACGGTTTGCTAGGACAAGGTGGGTTAGAGGCTTGGTTCAACAATATGGGAGGCATGACAAGCACGTGGTAGGTATCGCAGCATAGGCATAGCAAAAGAGCGAGCAACTAGCAAGCAAAGATAGAAGTGATTTCGAGGGTATGATCATCTTGCCTGAAATCCCGCAAGGAAGAAGAAGGAGTCCATGAAGAAGACAAACGGACGTAGACGAACGGGTCCTCACAAATGCGACGTTACCGGAACTAACCCGAAGAAGTAAACACCGGAAAGAATCACACAACATAGTAAACAACCAACACATGAACATGGTATGAATATGCGGGATGCGATATGCGATGCATATGCATGATTTGACAAGGAAAGATTGAAACTGGCCTCAACATGGAAATCCAAGAGTGCCACTAGAAAGAGGAGATGATTTTGGTTGAAATTGATATAAAGATCGCTGGAATCGGATGCACGGTTTAGAAATGGCAAGCAAAACAAATATGGCACCGGTCTGCGATAAACAGCAAGTAGCCATCTAAATGCAACAAGTTAAATAAGCTACAACACTCAAACATGGCAACAAAATACATGGCAGGGATCCACTCATAATTCTTGACAAAAGATGAACACTGATCTATGGCCAATTCATCCATTAACAGGTTCAAACAAGCATGGCAAAAGTGCAATTGATAAACAGGTTTCAGACTTAGTGAAATTAACACTTGTCTAGAATTTCAGATCAGGTAGCACACTTTGGAGCATGAAAAATATATGATACAGGAGCTTAACATGGCAAAGCAAGACATGGCATGGAGATACTCAAAGAGCTTAACAAAAGTCCCTTAGTGACCTTGAGCCAAAAGATATCAGAAAATACAATTGCAAGCATATGAACATGGCAAAAACATAATCAGATCACAGACTTAGTGAAAAAGTGGAGCAAGCAAATCTGTTAACGAGTAGGCATGTTTACGAGTTCGATGCACTCACTACAGAGCAAGGCATGACAAACTAAGCATACACCATCAAGAATACACATTATACAAGCTAGACATGGCAAGAACAACAACATATCATGCACGGATCAACTACAACATCCTCGGCAAAATCGCTAACAAGTAGACAATCTGCCCAGATTCACGAAATAGCAAAAGTAGAGCTCGATTTACTCAATCTAGGTTGCTCCATAATTGCAAACAAAGACATGGATGGATAGAGAACCACAAGATTAACAAATCATCCTTATTGATCATCCTCAAAAGAGGCACGGATCACTAGGAAACAACCTGAACATATGGCATATTGATAAAAACAGATCAAGGACTTAGTGGAATTGCTAAGTCCCTGAAATCAGCATTAACGAATGCACTACTTTACAAGCTTGTGCTAGTCACCACACATATCGCAAAAATACATGGATAGCACCTTTGGAAAGATGGCATGGCATATAACAAAACACATGTAGAGCTCAGGAGCATATCATGCACACATTAATCATGGCAAAAATGACAAATAGCTATTTGGTGCAGCAGATCTGACAATTAACTCAAATAGCACTCTTCCAACAGCATTTCTGGCATCAAGATGAGCTCAAATGAAAATGATGCAATGATATGAAATGGTGTACTCTCTGAGACGAACATTTTGATATGCTATACGCGCAAATCGGAGTTACGGGTGATGAGTTGTGGCATGATGAACATGGGCATTTGAATCAGGAAATCTCGGGGACTTAGTGAAATTTATACCTCCACGAAAAGTCAACGCGGGACGGAGAGAAGCGGGACGGCACGGATCCGGATCGGGGCGACGCGTTTGGATCGGGGGAGTGGTGGATCTGGTCCCGATCCACGAGACCTCGCCGGAGACAACGGAGATGGCCGGACTCAGAGGAAAACCTCGCCAGAGACGCGGTGGAGGATTACGCGGAGCTCGTCGGAGTTGCACCGGGGGTGATCCCGGCGACCCAAGGTGGCGGCGGCGACTTGGATCTGGGCGGCGGAGCAGCTCGCAGCGGCGGGAGGCGAAAGGCGGCGGAGCAGAGCCGGCGCGGTGGCGGTTGGATGCGGCGGCGCTGGGCGGAGGAGGCGAATGCCTCGGGCGGCGGCGGTGCACCGGGCCGGGTGGGGGCAGATCTGGGCCTCCCGGGTCCGCGCGGGAGAGGCGGCGGGGCAGGCCAGGTGGCGGCGCGCGGTAGGCTGGCGGCAGCGGCGGGGTGACGTGGCGCGATGAGATTCGTCGGAGCGAGGTGGCGGCGGCTGCTGGACATTGTCCGGCACGGTGGGAGATTTGTCCGGGCACGAGGAGGACGAAGCTAGGGTCTGATCTGCGCGAGAATTTCGGAGGGAGACACATATTTATAGGTAGAGGGAGCTAGGAGAGTCCAAATGAGGTGCGGTTTTCGGCCACGTGATCGTGATCGAACGCTCTAGATGATAGAGAGGGTTTAGGTGGGTTTTGGGACAAATTGGAAGGATGTTGGGCTGCAACACACACGAGGCCTTTTTGGTCCCTCTGTTAACCGTTGGCGTATCAAACGAAGTCCAAATGGCACGAAACTTGACAGGCGGTCTACCGGTAGTAAACCAAGGCCGCATGAAAAGTCTCGGTCCAATCCGAAAACGTTTAGCACCCGCACACGGAAAGAGGTAGAAAGGGACACCGGATGACATAGGAGCGCCGGATTGCAAAACGGGCAACGGGGAAAATGCTCGGATGCATGAGATGAACATGTATGCAAATGAAATGCGCATGATGACATGATATGAAATGCATGACACTCAAGCAATGACAACACAACAACAGCAAATAATTGTAGGACACCTGGCACATCGGTCTCGGGGCGTTACAACACTCCACCACTACGAGAGGATCTCGTCCCGAGATCTAGAATGGCACCGGAGGAGCAACGGAAGAGAAAAGAGGAGAGGTAAAACTAAGTTGCTTCATTAACAAACGAGTGAAACCACAAACCTTGAAAGGTTGAACAAATGAAAGAAAGAAAGCAACAGAGATGAACAAAGTTGAAAGCACTCCGTAAAGAAAGAGGAATAAGAAAGAACCGATTCGGGTAGCATTTCGGTTGAAAGGAGATGAATGACTTGAAAAATGAAAGAGCTTGAGCAAAAGTGACACTACACTCCGGTTAAGTGGATAGGCATGAAAAGAATAAGGTCCTGACAAAAATAAGAAGAAAGGTTGAAAAGAGCAACATCACAATGCCTCCGGAATGAAAGAATAGTAGTTGGATCGTCGGAACATAAGAACGGAGAAGAAAACAACATCTTCTACCTCCGATGAGCTTGAAAAGCATTTTAAGGAGAAGGTTCGCACGGAGTTGTTGGAAAAGCCAACAACGAAAAGAATAAGCTTGATATGGTCTTATGGAATACATCTCAAATTATGAGGTGACAACCTGCCACTCACGGAAAAAGAAATGGATTGATAAGAACAAGGATAGGAGAAGCTTATTTCACCGAGAGGATAATGAAGAACTTGGGTCAATTATAAGCACCATAATTAGCAACAATCCTTAGGGAAAGTTTTAGGTGAAATATAACCCAAGATAACTCCAATGAAGAGACTGATGGATTTTAAATAAATCATTCTTAACAACATGTGAATCATGAGACATGAACTCAAATTATCAAGAATGACATAACACCACCTCAAATGATACGGTAGAAGGAATTGCACTCCTGATAGCAAGATGAAGAAAGCTTGAACTCCTCTGAAAAGAATCTCGATGAACACTTCGAGAAGGAATTAAACCCTTGATGAACCACCATGTAGAGCCTCCATGATGAACTTCGGTAATAAAAGAATGATCGAACGAAAGGAAAAATACGTTGAAAACACAAGGTGAATCCTTGTAATGATTAGATGGATCTTTGTGATAATTAGAGCTTGGAACTCCGGCAAAAAGAGAAGATGATACAATTGAAATCAGGAATTTGATGAGCCTCTGGAATAGAGAATTAATCATTTGGATGGAAAAAGAATAAGAATTATGTTATGCGTATCCTTCAACAATTTAATTGCTGACAAGCAACAGATTTGACATACTACTTATCCTCGTAGAAAGATTAAGATAGATATAGCGCAAGCTTGAGAAAGTCTTCAATGATCCACCGGTAGAATTTGAAAAGCACGAATGCATAGATATGATACACGAAGGAAGAAAAACTCTTGAACGAACCACCGTAAGAATTGAAAATGAACGAATAAAAGATGAAGAAACACCGGGAAGGACTAGTAAATAAATGAAGATGCTTGAAAGAATTTAGATATATGATAACGAAGAGATGACGAGCTGATTAGAGAACACTTGAACGAAGCAGCGGTAAGATTTGGAGAATGATAGCTGAAAGCTGAGAATGAATAAATCTTAGATGATGGGCTCCGGATGAACAAGCTAAAAAGATTCTTGAATTGCTCCGGATGGATAAAAAGAATTCTCACAATCAAACAATTATGAGAGGATGGCCTCGAATTAGATCCACGAACCCCTGAGAGAACGGATAAGATATGGAGGTAAAATTCTTCTTCGGTCTTCAAAACCTGAGAATGACGACGAGAAACACCAACAAGAATTATTGAGACACTCCGGAATGAAGAATGGAAAAGTTGAGCCAACGATGAAAAGAAATTGAGAGCTCTTGGAGAAAGGCATTTGACTGATGACAATTCATTCTTACGTCAAACTTCGAAAAGAAATTTGAGGATAGCTCCGGGAAAATAAGAAGAGTCAGGTGAGATCCTGGGGAAAGACCTGTGGGTTAGGGCCCACTCAAAAGAAACACCGTAGAAATGGTTACTCGAAAGAGAGATTGCACCCGTTGAATTAAAAGACTTGAATGAGAGAACGTCCTCGAAGATATTGAACAACTGCAGAGTGGAAACACGAATCTTCCAGATATCTTGAGCACTCCGGAACAATTGAGTAGTGAGAAGTGGATGATTAAGAGGTGCACCAACAAGAGAAAGTATTGAAACGAGGAAAAGGTATGATCAACAAAACTTGACTTGAAACCACTGGAGAAGAAAAGGAATGAGGAATGGCGAACTTGAAGCTCCGTTAGAATCTTCATGAGAATCACCGGATACGAACATTGAAAGGAAAGAAAGAAGAGACTTCACATCAATAAAATGATACTTGATTGAGATATATGAGTCCTCGAAGCAAAGAAAGGGAGGGAGGGCGGGAAAAACAAAGGCAAGTTGGGACGGATACAGCAAACACCGCTGAGAAGAACTGATACTTGATCTTGCTGATGTTGAAATGTTCGGATCCACTTGAAGAGAAACACGCCGGTTAAAAAGGATTGACAAGACAATCTCGATGATCAATAATGATTAGTATTCACATAGGAATATGAGAACACCATTTGGGGAAGGTATGGAATCAACATTTTACTTCGAAGCAACTCGAATACCACAACTCAAAACAAGACAAAGGATTGGCTTGCAGAATAAGCCGGAACAAACATATGATAGAGATTTCGTCCGAAGTTTTTGTGGTGGGGCCTACACGGGCTCGATCGTACAGCACCATCATGTACAAGGCAGTGCACATGACATACAAAGCGTCCCGGAGTCGGCATAGCCAAGGACTCTTTAAGACACAACGAGAACACTGTAAAACCAACCGTCGATAGGCGGACCACTAGACGTCGAACCCCAATTTCATATCATACATCCATCAGAAAGATATCCTACGAACTACTTGAATTCCCACCTATAAACTCCTGACATTTTCCGGTTATGCAATCAGGTGTTGGGTATACAGGGGAAGCATAATATCTCACCCAAAACTAACAAATCCTACATCCAGCTTTATCCATCCTTCAACACATAACCAAGAAACCTTCGGAAATCGTCTACCTCAACCTTTGAAAAGCATCCGTTATACAAGTTATGGCAATACTCCCAAACTCCTGCCCCAGTACTGGGTGGTGTCGAGGTTATCTCACCAACAACTGCATAAAAGAGATTTTCAAAGTCGGCGAAAACTAATCTCAGGTATTCTAGAACTGCAACGATAAAATTGTGATGACAACACCTCGGAGCTCAACTCCCCGGGACACTGCCACAACCCCTAAATGACAGGAGGCACCAAGAACAATGTTCTCGTCACAAAACCATCGAAACGATTCCAAGATACCCGTGTGATCCTAAAAAAATTAGTGAAATTTCAAGAGAGGAAAGACAAAACATCTACGTTAGGAGGCCTCACTAAAGCGACGAAGGGACTGAGGAGTAAAAAGAATCCTACTCTCCGTTATATAATCCTAAGACTCAAAAATTTTTGTTCTAGACTCAACAACATCAGCGGTTCAATCAAGCAGGGGGCTCCTAAGTCGGGGATGGCTCTGATTACCAACTTGTAACGCCCACGATGCGGCTATAGCTCCCATGTGTCGAGGCACGACTTAGAGGCATAATCACATGGTGGTTTTGTTGCAAGAAGGTTCATCTTCACAACATCCCATGTAATGAACAAGAAAGGGATAAATAGAGTTGGATTACACTCGCCACGTCACACAATACGTAAATAATTCATACATCATCCAAAATACACTCATAGACCGACTACGGTCAAAATTGAATAAAAGTAAGATAAACCCCAAATGCTAGATCCCCGATCGTCCCAACTGGGCTCCACTACTGATCATCAGGAGACGAAACATAGTAACGACCAAGTTCCTTGTCGAACTCCCACTTGAGTTTGGTAGAATCACCTGCACCGGTATCATCGGCACCTGCAACTGTTTTGGAAGTATCCGTGAGTCACGAGGACTCAGCAATATCACACCCGCGAGATCAAGACTATTTAAGCTTATGGGTAGGATAAGGTAATGAGGTGGAGCTGCAGCAAGCGCTAAGCAAATATGGTGGCTAACATATGCAAATAAGAGTATGATGAGAAGCTACGCAACAGTCATGAAGCTAGAAGTGATCAAGAAGTGATCCTGAAACTACTTATGTTCAAACATAACCCAAAACCGTGTTCACTTACCAGACTCCGATGAAAAGGGACCATCACGGCTACACACGCGGTTGATTCATTTTATTTAAGTCAAGTGTCAAGTTCTCTACAACCGGATATTAACAAATTCCCATATGCCACATAACCGCGGGCACGGCTCTTGAAAGTTTATAACCTGCAGGGGTGTCCCAACTTAGCCCATCACAAGCTCTCGCGATCAACGAAGGATATTCCTTCTCCCAGGAAGACCCGATCAGTCTCGGAATCCCGGTTACAAGACATTTCGATAATGGTAAAACAAGACCAGCAAGACCGGCCGATGTGCCAACAAATCCCGATAGGAGTCGCACGTATCTTGTTCTCAGAGCACACCGGATGGGACAAGCTACGAGTAAAACCAGCCCTCAAGTTTCCCCGAGGTGGCCCTGCAGGCTGCCCGTTTCGGACCAACACTCAAAGAAGCAGTCACCCGAGGGGTTAAAATAAAGATGACCCTCAGGTCTGCAGAACCCAAGGAAAGTTATAGGTTGTTAGGAAAATGTAAAACCAAAGTTGTCACACCCACAATGCGGCTATATCTCGCACATGTCGGGTCACGACTTAGAGGCATAGCCGCATGGTAGGCATGTCGCAAGAGGGGTAATCTTTACAAATCCCATGTACTGAATAAGAAAGGGATAAAGAGTTGGCTTACAATCGCCACTTCACTCAAATACAAGTTAAACATACATCATCCAAAATACAATCAAGGCCTGACTACGGAACCAAAATAAAAGAAGACAACCCCAATTGCTAGATCCCCGATCATCCCAACTGGGCTCCACTACTGATCAAAAGGAAACAGAACAAAACAACGATCAAGATCTTTATCGAGCTCCCACTTGAGCTCGGTTGCATCATCTGCACTGGTATCATCGGCACCTACAACTGTTTGGAAGAATCTATGAGTCACGAGGACTCAACAATCTCACACCCGCGAGATCAAGACTATTTAAGCTTATGGGTAGGAAAGAGTAGTGAGGAGGAGCTGCAGCAAGCACTAGCATATATGGTGGCTAACTTACGCAAAAGAGAGCGAGAATAGAAGCAACGCACGGTCGTGAAGCTAGAAATGATCAAGAAGTGATCCTGAAACTACTTACGCACAAACATAACTCCAAAACCGTGTTCACTTTCCGGACTCTGCCGGAAAGAGACCATCATGGCTACACACGCGGTTGATGCATTTAATTAAGTCAAGTGTCAAGTTCTCTACAACCGGATATTGACAAATTCCCATCTGCCCATAACCGCGGGCACGGCTTTCGAAAGTTCAAAACCCTGCAGGGGTGTCCCAACTTAGCCCATCACAAGCTCTCACGGTCAACGAAGGATATTCCTTCTCCCGAGAAGACCCGATCGGTCTCGGAAGCCCGGTTACAAGACATTTCAACAATGGTAAAACAAGACCAGCAAGACCGCCCAATGCGCAGACATCCTGATAGGAGCTGCACATATCTCGTTCTCAGGGCAACAACGAATGAACACTACGTACAGCTAAAAGGAACCCTCAAGTTTCCCCGAGGTGGCGCCGCAAGTGGCTCTGGTTCAGACCAACACTTAGAGAAGCACTGGCCCGGGGGGGTTAAAATAAAGATGACCCTTGAGTCTGCAGAACCCAAGGGAAGGTGATAGGTTGTTAGGAAGATGTAAAACCAAGGTTGGGACTTGCTGAAGGAGTTTTATTCAAAGCGAACTGTCAAGGGGTTCCCATAACACCCAACCGCGTAAGGGACGCAAAATCAAGGAACATAACACCGGTATGACGGAAACTAGGGCGGCAAGAGTGGAACAAAACACCAGGCATAAGGCCGAGCCTTCCACCCTTTACCAAGTATATAGATGCATTAAATAATTAAATAAGAGATATTGTGATATCCCAACATATCCATGTGCCAACATGGAACAAGCTTCATCTTCACCTTCAACTAACAACGCTATAAGAGAAGCTGAGCAAAGCAGTAACATAGCCAAACAACGGTTTGCTAGGAAAGGTGGGTTAGAGGCTTGACATGGCAATATGGGAGGCATGATATAGCAAGTGGTAGGTAGCGCGACATAGCGATAGAGCGAACAACTAGCAAGCAAAGATAGAAGTGACTTCGAGGGTATGGTCATCTTGCCTGAGATCCCGCAAGGAAGAAGAACGAGTCCATGAAGAAGACAAACGGATGAAGTCGAACGAATCCTCACAAACGCGACATTATCGGAACTAACCCGAAGAAGCAACACCGGAAAGAAGCAAATAACACAGTAGACAACCATCACATAAACATGGCATCATGCACAACCAAGTATGATGCATGTCCGGTTTAAATGAGGCATGGCATGGCAAAATGCACAAACAATCCTACAAATTAAGTGGAGCTCAATATGCAACTCCGTTGCATATTGACGGAACACCACATTCAAGTTATTTAGTTCGATATCGTTTATGTACCCAACAATATTCTATGTTGATTAACATGGCAAGAGGTGAATCATATGAAAACTACCTATCTAGGCAAGTTGAAATGAGGCCGGAACAACAAGCAACAAGTCCAGAAAAATCCTCATGTGTATATTTTAGATTTGGTACTGTTCTACCCTAAGCCATATTTTAGAGTTGTTAAACATGCAAAGTAAGGTCACCATGATAATCTATGCATTTTTATACCCCATTTACATATAAAGTTTGTTAAGATTGGAGCTACGGTTATTTAGTTATGAAAGAAATCATTTTAGCATGGCAATATGGGCAAATTTAAGAAAACAGTAGTTTAAACATTTTAAACATAGATGAAAGTGGCATATTATGAAACTACACAAAATTCTAAGCAACTTTCATATACAGAGTTTTTACATGTGATGCTTAGTTTGTGAGTTATTATATGCATGAAACATGAGGGTTTTTCTGCAAAACTGCTCTCTCTGGAATAAATATGGGAGGCATGAACTAGGCTGCACAGGAGCATGCGCAAGAGAGAATATCTCGTCCAGGCCAATGGATAGCATGAGGACGCTCACCCTGGGCCTAACGGGCCTGCTGAAGACGGGCAGGGGTCGGGGCCGATTGGGACGGATTGGGCCAAACCGGTTCGTGCGATCCAGCAGGACCAAGCGGGTTCGGCTGGCCCGGCCGGTTGACGGTGTTCAGGGCAGAGGAGGCCTGGTCAACGAAGCGACCTGCAGTGACTGCAGCTCCCGCTGTTGGGGAACGTAGTAATTTCAAAAAAAAAATCCTACGCACACGCAAGATCATGGTGATGCGTAGCAACGAGAGGGGAGAGTGTCGTCCACGTACCCTCGTAGACCGTTAAGTGGAAGCGTTATGACAACATGGTTGATGTAGTCGTACGTCTTCACGATCGACCGATTCTCAGCACCGAACGTACGGCACCTCCGCGTTCAGCACACGTTCAGCTCGGTGGCGTCCCGCGAACTCACGATCCAGTAGAGCTCGGGGAAGAGTTTCGTCAGCACGATGGCGTGGTGATGATGTTGATGAAGCTACTACAGCAGGGCTTCGCCTAAACACCGCTATAGTATGACCGAGGTGGCTTATGGTGGAGGGGGGCACCGCACACGGCTGGAGAGGTCTCAATGATCAACTTGTGTGTCTAGAGGTGCCCCCTGCCCCCGTATATAAAGTAGCAAGGGGGGAGAGGCGGCCGGCTAGGAGGAGTCGCGCCAGGAGGAGTCCTACACCCACCAGGAGTAGGACTCCCTCCTTTCCTAGTTTGAATAGGATAAGGGGGAAGGAGGAGGGAGAGAGGAAGGAAAGGGGGGCGCCGCCCCCCCCCCTTGTCCAATTCGGACTAGAGGGAGAGGGGGGGCGCGGCCTGCCCTGGCAGCCCCTACTCTCTTCCTCTAAGGCCCAGCATGGCCCATTAAACCCCCAGGGGCGGTTCCAGTAACCCCTGGTACTCCGGTAAAATCCCAATTTCACCCGGAACACTTCTGATATCCAAATATAGGCATCCAATATATTAATCTTTATGTCTCGACCATTTCGAGACTCCTCGTCATGTACGTGATCACATCCAGGACTCTGAACTACCTTCAGTACATCAAAACATATAAACTCATAAAATCGATCGTCACAGAACTTTAACCGTGCGGACCCTACGGGTTCGAGGACTATGTAGACATGACCGAGACACGTCTCTGGTCAATAACCAATAGCGGAACCTGGATGCTCATATTGGTTCGTACATATTCTACAAAGATCTTTATCGGTCAAACCGCAGAACACTATACGTTGTTCTCTTTGTCATCGGTATGTTACTTGACCGAGATTCGATCGTCAGTATCCAATACCTAGTTCCATCTTGTTACCGGTAAGTCTCTTTACTCATTCCGTAATACATCATCCCGTAACTAACTCATTAGTTATCATGCTTGCAAGGCTTATAGTGATGTGTATTAGCGAGAGGGCCCAGAGATACCTCTCCGACAATCGGAGTGACAAATGCTAATCTTGATCTATGCCAACTCAACAAGTACCATCAGAAACACCTGTAGAGCACCTTTATGATCACCCAGTTACGTTGTGACGTTTGGTAGCACACAAAGTGTTCCTCCGGTATTCGGGAGTTGCATAATCTCATAGTCATAAGAACATATATAAGTCATGAAGAAAGCAATAGCAGTAAAAAACGATCAAGTGCTAAGCTAACAAAATGGGTCAAGTCAATGACATCATTCTCCTAATTATGTGATCCCATTGATCAAATAACAACTCATGTCTATGGTTAGGAAACTTAACCATCTTTGATCAATGAGCTAGTCAAGTAGAGGCATACTAGTGACACTATGTTTGTCTATGTATTCACACATGTATTATGTTTTCGGTTAATACAATTCTAGCATCAATAATAATCATTTATCATGAAATAAGGAAATAAATAATAACTTTATTATTGCCTCTAGGGCATATTTCCTTCAGTCTCCCACTTGCACTAGAGTCAATAATCTAGATTACACAGTAATGATTTTAACACCCATGGAGCCTTGGTGTTGATCATGTTTTGCTCGTGGAAGAGGCTTAGTCAATGGGTCTGCAACATTCAGATCCGTATGTATCTTGCAAATCTCTATGTCTCCCACCTAGACTTGATCCCGGATGGAGTTGAAGCGTCTCTTGATGTGCTTGGTTCTCTTATGAAATCTGGATTCCTTTGCCAAGGCAATTGCACTAGTATTGTCACAAAAGATTTTCATTGGACCCGATGCACTAGGTATGACAACTAGATCGGATATGAACTCCTTCATCCAGACTCCTTCATTCGCTGCTTCCGAAGCAGCAATGTACTCCATTTCACATGTAGATCCCGCCACGACGCTCTATTTAGAACTGCTCCAACTGACAGCTCCACCATTTAATATAAACACGTATCTGGTTTGCGATTTAGAATTGTCCGGATCAGTATCAAAGCTTGCATCAACGTAACCATTTACGATGAGCTCTTTGTCACCTCCATAAATGAGAAACATATCCTTGGTCCTTTTCAGGTACTTTAGGATGTTCTTGACCGCTGTCCAGTGATCCACTCCTGGATTACTTTGGTACCTCACTACTAAGCTAATAGCAAGGCACACATCAGGTCTGGTACACAGCATTGCATACATGATAGAGCCTATGGCTGAAGCATAGGGAACACTTTTCATCTTCTCTCTATCTTCTACAGTGGTCGGACATTGAGTCTTACTCAACTTCACACCTTGTAACACAGGCAAGAACCTTCCTTAGCTTGATCCATTTTGAACTTTTTCAAAACTTTATCAAGGTATGTGCTTTGTGAAAGTCCAATTAAGCGTCTTGATCTATCTCTATAGATCTTGATGCCTAATATATAAGCAGCTTCACCGAGGTCTTTCATTGAAAAACTCTTATTCAAGTATCCTTTTATGCTATCCAGAAATTCAATATCATTTCCAATCAGCAATATTTCATCCACATATAATATTAGAAATGCTACAGAGCTCCCACTCACTTTCTTTTAAATACAGGCTTCTCCAAAAGTCTGTATAAAACCATATGCTTTGATCACTGAGGGAGTCCTGGATTAGGGGGTCTCCGGACAGCCGGACTATATCCTTTGGCCGAACTGTTGGACTATGAAGATAGAAGATTGAAGACTTCGTCTCGTGTCCGGATGGGACTTTCCTTGGCGTGGAAGGCAAGCTTGGCAATACGGATATGTAGATCTCCTCCCTTGTAACCGACTCTGTGTAACCCTAGCCCCCTCCGGTGTCTATATAAACTGGAGGGTTTAGTTAGTAGGACAACATACAATCATACCATAGGCTAGATTCTAGGGTTTAGCCTCTACGATCTCGTGGTAGATCAACTCTTGTAATACTCATATCATCAATATCAATCAAGCAGGACATAGGGTATTACCTCCATCAAGAGGGCCCGAACCTGGGTAAGCATCGTGTCCCCTGCCTCCTGTTACCATCCACCTTAGACGCACAGTTCGAGACCCCCTACCCGAGATCCGCCGGTTTTGACACTGACATTGGTGCTTTCATTGAGAGTTTCACTGTGCCATCACCATAAGGCTCGATGGCCCCTTCGATCATCGGTAACGATGCGGTCCAGGGCGATGTTTTCCTCCCCGGACAGATCTTTGTATTCGGCGGCTTCGCACTGCGGGCCAACTCGCTTGGCCATCTGGAGCAGATCGAGAGCTACGCCCCTGGCCATCAGGTCAGGTTCGGAAACATAAATTACACTGCCGACCGCGGAGACTTGATCTTCAACGGATTCGAGCCCATGTCAGGTGCGCCGCATGATGACGACGAGCATGATTTAACTCTGCCATCAGATAGTGTTCGGGAGATCACACCTAAAACTACTCTGGCCTTCAATCTGGAACAAATTGCGCCATCCGAGGATGGAGGGATAGACCCCGCCACGGAGGCCGCACTCTCAGTGGCAATGGAGCCGGATACTGACTTCACCCCTTACGAGAGCCATGTTGCCGAACCACTGGATTCGTCTCCGGCCACGGACTCCGATCCGCCTGCGTCCGTGCGTATCGAATCCGATTGGACACCGATCATGGAGTTCACCTTTGCGGATATCTTTCAGCACTCGCCTTTCGGTGATTTGCTAAATTCATTAAGGTCTCTCTCCTTGTCAGGAGAACCTTGGCCAAACTATGTCCGGCTAGAATGGGATGCGGACGACGAAGAAATTCGCTGCCCACCCACCACCCACTTAGTAGCCACTGTCGACAATTTAACCGACATGCCCGACTTCGACTTCGAAGACATCGACGGTATGGACGATGATGCAGGAGATGAACAGGAACCACCGCCCACAGGGCGCTGGACCGCCACCTCATCATATGATATATCCATGGTGGACACCCCCAAAGAAGGCAATGGCGACGAGACAGCGGAGGATGACCCCTCCAAGAAGCAACCCAAGCGCCGACGTCAGCAGCGCCGCTCTAAGTCCCGCCACAGCAAAAGTAGTGATACCGGCACAAGAGACAATAACACTCCGGATAGTGCTGAAGACAACAACAATCCCCTCCAGCACGATGTAGAGCGGGAGGTTGAACAAGCTAGCCCTCCAGAGCAGGCAGCAGATGAAAAATCGGAGGAGGACAATTACATGCCTCTCTCCGAAGACGAGGTGAGCCTCGGCGATGAAGAATTTATCGTGCTTGAGGCTCCCGACGAGCAGGAGCGCTTCAAGCGCTGGCTTATGGCCACAGTGAATAGCCTGAAGAAAAAGCAACAATAGCTTCAAGCTGATCAAGACTTGCTAGCAGACAGATGGACCGAAGTCCTTGCTGCCGAGGAATACGAACTCGAGCGCCCCTCCAAGAGTTACCCAAAGCGCATGTTGCTACCTCACCTCAAGGAGGAAGCATTGAAACCTCCATCACTAGTGTACGATGCGACTGACCGGCCACCGCGTGGCCGAGCCAGAGAGGCGTTTCAGCCCGAAGTTCAGCCTGCACCCCGCCGCTACTCAATCAAAAATACAAGGCCCGGGGCAACACACGGGACCTGCGAGACGTATTGGAAAACAAGGAAAAACATACAAGATCGATCTATGGACCACGGGGGCACGCACCAATACGCGATGATGATCGTCACGTAGGATACACTACAAGCAAATCCGGCCGAGCCGGACACGGCAGACAAGACTCATATGAACCGCGCCGCGATATAGCCCGACATAGAGGCGCCGCAGACCCCTTATGCTTCACTGATGAAGTAATGGATCACGAATTCCCAGAAGGGTTTAAACCCGTAAACATTGAATCATACGATGGTACTACAGACCCCGCGGTATGGATAGAAGACTTCTTCCTCCACATTCCTATGTCCCGCGAGGATGACCTACATGCCATCAAGTATCTCCCGCTCAAACTCAAAGGGCCGGCTCGGCATTGGCTCAATAGCTTGACGGCAAACTCCATAGGAAGTTGGGAGAACCTGGCAGAGGCATTCCTGGACAATTTCCAGGGCACTTATGTGCGATCGTCGGACGCTGACAATTTAAGTCATATAACTCAGCCAGGGGAATCGGCCAAGAAATTCTGGACCCGGTTCCTAACCAAGAAGAACCAAATTGTCGACTATCCGAATGTAGAGGCCTTAGCAGCATTTAAGCATAATATCCATGATGAATGGCTCACTCGGCACCTCGGCCAAGAGAAGCGAAAATCTATGGCAGCCCTCACGACACTTATGACCCGCTTTTGTGCGGGCGAAGATAGCTGGTTGGCTCGTAGTACCAATACAGCAAGCAAACCTGGCATATCACAAGCCAGGGATAGCAACGGCAAACCACGACGCAACAAACACAAGCACCGCAAATATGATGAAAATGCCAAAAATACGGCAGTTAATGCCGAGTTCAGGGGCTCAAAGTCCAGTCAGCGGAAAGGGCCGCCCAAAAATACAAATCCGGGTCCATCCAGTCTGGACTGCATAGTCGCTCGCCAATGCCAAATTCATGGCACCCCAGAAATGCCAGCCACCCATACCAACAGAGAATGCTGGGTCTTCAAACAAGCCGGCAAGGTAGGCGCCAAAAACGAAGAGGGGTCTCAAAGCGACAATAGCGACGAAGATCCCAGATCGCTGAACACAGGAGGGCAAAAGAAATTTCCCCCTATATTCAATCGGTGAATGCGGTAAATACCACCCAAATTTCCCACTTGGACCAGATATGCACCCTTAGGGAAGGTGGCTCAACGGAACTCACCGTCCCACAATATAAGCTAGTGCCGGTCACCTTCAACCGCACGGATCGTCCGGTTAACGCCAATCGGGGCAATCCAGCCGCACTAATCCTCGACCCAATAGTAGAAGGGTTCCACCTCACTCGAGTCCTTATGGACGGAGCTAGCAGTTTAAATCTGGTTTACCAGGACACAGTGCGCAAGATGGGCATCGATCATTCAGCGATCAAGCCCACTAAAGCCACTTTTAGAGGCATCATACCAGGTATGGAGGTTAGCTGTACAGGCTCCATTGCCCTCGAGGCAATCTTCGGATCACCAGAAAATTACCGTATCAAAGAGTTAATCTTCGAAATCGCCCCTTTCCGCAATGACTATCAAGCACTCCTCGGGTGAACCGCGTTCGCTCGATTCAACACGGTGCCCCATTATGCCTATCATAAGCTCAAAATGCCTGGTCCACGCAGCGTCATCACGGTTCATGGCAAGGCCGAACCTTCCTTCAGCACCAACAAATACATCACTGCCTTAGCAGCAGGAACAACGAGCAGCACCTTGCAGCCAAACCTCGAGTCGACGCCCAGGCTCCCGGACACCGTCAAGGGGCTCCGAACTACTTCGCGTAAGGATACCCCGGCTCATCCAGAGCTCAACTAAACACTCTGGCGAAGGCCTTGATAGGCCGAACTCAGCGGTTCAACCACCCTCCGGCATGCAAACATTTCTTATATTTCCTTCGTAGGTTCACCTTTGCACCGACCAGGACGGACTCCACAGAGGCAGCTCGAACGCGTTAGGGGATCCTTATACATTCCCCGCAGTGAACGTCCGGCTACAATACGGATCCGCACTCAACCTCTTCCCCCTGTCACAGCAGGTTCTGCTATCACAACTCCTTTTTTATCACATTACCTATACCCATATGCATAGACGTATTATTAAAATACAACATGTGGGTTTATATGACGTTTACCTGCTGATTATTTCTTATCGAAATCATTTCGTCAAACGGCATCCGTACACAGCGATATGCCTTAAATATGCCAGGGGCTTCGTTTTCCCCATAACATGGCAATAAAAGTCCAAACACCTTCATGGAAGTTTGGCACCCCAAACTTATAGCATTATATGCATAAGCTCCGAATCATGTCTTGGGTCAATAGTTGGGTTTGCCTGGCTCCCATGTTTTGGTACCTTACGTTCCGCTATATCAGCTAAGGTAGCACTGGGAGAACTACTGCAATTGTGTCCTGGTTCTTCCGGATGAGCACCTCAGTAGAGAAAGCCAAAAACTGACTGTCATGATACGACGAGAGCTGGTCAGCTGTTCGAGCGGTCACAAAATCTTTAAGGATTTCTCCCGCATAATGCCATAACCAATGCAGCGTGCGATGGATTGGCTTTTTCTCCGACCAGGCGCTTATAGAGCCCCTAGTACGGTCTTCCGAACACAAGGGGATGCACCGACCATACTAAAGCTCCTATGGCTAAGTGGAAGTGATAAAGCTCTAGAGTCCAATTGCCTGGTTCATTGTGCTGAGCACCTCCTTCGGAGGACCCATAACTTGGATAAAGAGTGCTCAGGTTTATCCCGAACACCCTCGTACTTCTTACGTGGGGGCAAAAGCCGACGACTGGCCAACTCTCGGTCTTAACATAAAAACGGCCGCACAGGAGGGTAAACTTTTATATAACAGGCGACATATAAACGACCTTGTTCAAACATTACAAAGGACAACATGATCGACATTTCATGGAAATATAATGCCCTCGGTGAATAGCTTCGCTGCAAGGTAGGATCCTTTCAGGACACTCTTAAAATATAATTCGGGCTTGCAGTGCTCCTTCCCCTCTGGCGGTCCCTCGGTCACTAGCTTTTCGGCATCCATCTTCTCCCAGTGCACCTTCGCAAGGGCAAAGGCCATTCGTGCTCCTTCTATACAGACCAACTGCTTGATGACGTCAAGTCGAGGGCAAGCGCTTACAAGCCGCCTCACGAGCCCGAAGTAGCTGCTTGGAATCGGCTCGGCAGGCCATAGCCGGATAACCATATCTTTCATGGCTAGTTCCGCCACCTTATGCAGTTCAATCATCTTTCAGTTGATCGGCAAAAGGCATCGGATAATTCGGCGCCAAATACTACAACCAAAAAAGCTTATCGGCGGTGTTCCTTCCTTCGGCTCGGTAGAATTGAGCGGCATCGGATATGCTGTGAGGTAGCTCGGCAAATACACCTGAGAAGTCCGGATTCACAATCAGAAACATAGTTTCCCTCCAAATACTTGCTTTACATGGGAAAATCCTTACCCGTTGCGATCTTCCTCGCCTCCTGGATCCCCTGCAGGGCGCTTTGGGTTTCCCCCCGGGCGTCGCTCGTGCTTGACGCGCCTTGGTGAGTTCGGACTCTTTCTCCGTGAAACTCTGCTCCAAGGTCTCGCATTTACTTACGGCCTCTTGCAGCTCCTGCTCAGCTTTAATAACTCTGGCCTCGTGTTTCTCACAAAGAATCCACTTCATGGCCGCCTTTTCCTCGGCCTCGGCAAAGGCCCTTTTGAGGGCCTTGACTTAGGTTATAACCCCTAGCACAAATTATGCGGCTTATTTCATACTAAACATTTATTTCAAAATAAATGCGCCCAACGCTTGTGCATACCTTGTTTATCCCTCAACTGCATTTTCAATTGGCCAATTTTTTCTATGGCCCGCTCCAGACTTTGATTCAGTCCAGAGATCTCCGCGGTATGAGAGGCAGCAGCCGCTACAGGTATCTTCTTGCAAAAGAAGAGAAATCTATATCATTCAATGAGTCTTCCTGTGATCATCAATGTGATCCCCTGTCCGGTTCTTTCTTTCACCAAACAGTGTATCAGGGGCTACTATCTATACTATGACACTCTTCGAAAACTTATAAAACATACCTCAAAGCCTCTTATAAGGCTGATACAGGCTTCGTTCAGTCCACTCTCAGTTGACTGAATCTTCTCAATCACCGCACCCATCAGGGCACGATGTTCGTCAACGATGCAGGCGTCTCGTAACGCCACCAACAAAGCACCCCACACCTCTGGATGGACAGAGGTTGCCGGCGGAACAAGCATGCCCCCTCCAGCCGAGGGAGGCTGCCTTCTTGATTCTGGAGCCATATAGGCCCCTGGAATCGCATCCGATGGTGAGCCGAACTTAGGATCGCCCCCGCCGTCAAACCCCATGGGAATCTTTTCCCCCACGTGTCCGGCCCCTGCGGTTTGAACTCCAGGCGCCACCTTCACGGTTTCTTCCTTTCCTCCTTGGCCGGGGTCCTTCTAGGACGAAGCCTCGGTGTTATGCACCTGGTTGGAGGAAGGGGCCTTTGGGGCGTCCCGCTCTCCATAGAATTTGAGCTCAGCAGGTCCTCTGATGAGGATTGTTTGGTGCGGGACCTCACCGGACTACCAAAAATATGGCTTAAGGTTAAAATACTAAGCCAAGATGAGTCCGGACGCTTAAACGTACTCAGATTTTATATACTTACGAGTTCACCTGGGGCTGGGCCCTGGGATCCCATGTCGGGCCGCTGTCGGCGGCGCCAGTGGACTCCTCTGGAAGAGAAGCCCTTCCCCTTTTGGGCAGTTTGGCCTCCAAGGGTGCGGAGGCCGTCCTCTTCCTCCTTCCCCCCGCAGGGGATTCATCTTCCTCCTCCTTTTTATCCTCTTCGGAGGTGGAACGGGCATCAGAGCCTTCGGGTATTGTGTCCGAAGTGCCGCGATGACGAAGGCTGCCCCGGGTCTTTTTGGCCTCCTTTTTGGCCGTCTTCTTCGGCACCTTGTAGGGTGCCGGGACTAGCATCTTTGTCAGAAATGGGATGGCCGGGTCTTCAGGCAATGGGGCGGGACAATGGATCCGCTCCGCCTTCTTCGTTTAGCTCTGGGGGAGTTGAATAAACATGCGTTAAGCGCTTCCTTTGGGTCATGTGGATAGAAAAGTTTGATAAACTCACCGAACTTGCAGGGCGGGACAGTTGGTACCCGCGGTCTTCGGCGGAGTCCGGCCATGATTTGCTAGACTTGAAAAGCACCTTCCAAATGTCCTCATGCGAGGAGCCGAAGAACCTTCGCCAAGTTTGGTGCCTGGCCGGATCGAAATCCCATAGATTGCAAGTCCGGTGTTGACAAGGCAGTATCCAGTGGACTAACATCACCTGGACTATGTTGACAAGTTCAATGTTCTTATCTCCCATATCTTTAATGCACGTCTGGAGAATCGATAGTTCGTCGGACGAGGACCAGTCCAGGCCATTCTTGACCCAGGATGTAAGCCGCAGAGGGGCGTCGGATCGAAACTCGGGAGAGGCGGCCCATTCTTTGCCGCACGGCTCAGTGATGTAAAACCACAGTTGTTGCCACTCCTTGACAGAATCATTAAAGGTTCCTGTTGGCCATACGATGTTGGGCATCTTGCTCACCATAGCGCCCCCGCACTCGGCGTGCTCGCCGCCCACCACCTTGGGATTCACATTAAAAACCTTCAACCATAAACCGAAGTGCGGCGAAATACGGAGAAAAGCCTCGCACACGACAATGAAGGTCGATATGTTGAGGAAGGAATTAGGGGACAGATCGTGAAGATCGATCCCATAATAATACATGATGCCATGGACGAACAGGTGGAGGGGAAACCCTAGCCCGCGGCAAAGAGAGGGAGGAATACAACCTTCTCATGGGGTTCCGGAGTAGGGATGATATGTCCCGCCATCGGGAGACGATGGCTGATTTTCTTGACCAGATACCCAGCCTCCCAAAGCTTTTTGATATCCTTCTCTTGGACAGTAGAGGCCATCCATATGCCTCCTGGTCCGGATCCGGACATCTTTGGAAGACCTTTTTTCGGTAGAGAAGATGAACGCTTGGGCGCTGGAGCCTGAGTAGAAAGTAATGAATCGGGAAGAGGGCGTGGGTGAAAAGAGTGAATCCTAATCCCTTTACAAGGGCGGAAGAGGCGATGCGCCTCCCCACTCGCCTGGTAAAACCTCTTATTCCCCAAGCACCGTAATTGATGGCGCGGTTGGGTTACCCGCATCCGTATTGATGAGAATCCTGTGATAAGGGGACATGATCTCTGCTTCGACAAGACGTGCCAAGGAAACCACCTTGATGTGTGCAGTAGCTGGTTGAGAAAAACGGTTCGAATAATGACCGGGCCGTGGCGTGATGTCATGCTATCAAACGTGTCAGCAGATTAGATTTGTGGAAATATTATTCTCTCTACGGTGGTATGTGGAACTTGTTTTGCAGAGCCGGACACTATCCTTGGGTTCAAAATCTTCTATGGGGTATTCGGAGGAGGAACCCGCCTTGCAATGCCGAAGACAAAACTGCGCGTCGGACTCATTGTCATTGAAGCCTGGTTCAAGGGCTACTGAGGGAGTCCTGGATTAGGGGGTCTAAGAACAGGCGGACTATTGGACTATGAAGATACAAGATTGAAGACTTCATCCCGTGTCCGGATGGGACTTTCCTTGGCGTGGAAGGCAAGCTTGGCAATATGGATATGTAGATCTCCTCCCTTGTAACCGACTATGTGTAACCCTAGCCCCCTCCGGTGTCTATATAAACCGGAGGGTTTAGTCCGTAGGACAACATACAATCATACCATAGGCTAGCTTCTAGTGTTTAGCCTCTACGATCTCGTGGTAGATTAACTCTTGTAATACTCATATCATCAATATCAATCAAGTAGGATGTAGGGTATTACCTCCATCAAGAGGGCCTGAACCTAGGTAAGCATCATGTCCCCTGCCTCCTGTTACCATCCACCTTAGACACACACTTCAGGACCCCCTACCCGAGATTCGCCGGTTTTGACACCGACAATCACACTATCAAAACGTTTATTCCAACTCCAAGAGGCTTGCACCAGTCCATAAATGGATCGCTGGAGCTTGCACACTTCGTTAGCTCCCTTTGGATCAATAAAACCTTTAGGTTGCATCATATACAACTCTTCTTCCAAAAATCCATTCAGGAATGCAGTCTTTACATCCATTTGCCAAATTTCGTAATCATAAAACGCGGCGATTGCTAACATGATTCGGACGGACTTAAGCATCGCTACAGGTGAGAAGGTCTCATCGTAGTCAACTCCTTAAAGTTGTCGAAAACCTTTTGCAACAAGTCGAGCTTTGTAGATAGTAACATTAGCATCAGCGTCTGTCTTCTTCTTGAAGATCCATTTATTCTCGATGGCTTGCCGATCATCAGGAAAGTCAACCAAAGTCCACACTTTGTTCTCATACATGGATCCCATCTCAGATTTCATGGCTTCAAGCCATTTTGCGGAATCTGGGCTCATCATCGCTTCCTCATAGTTCGTAGGTTTGTCATGGTCAAGTAACATGACCTCCAGAACTGGATTACCATACCACTCTAGTGCGGATCTTGCTCTAGTTGACCTACGAGGTTCGGTAGCAACTTGATCTGAAGTTACATGATCATCATCATTAGCTTCCTCACTAATTGGTGTAGGAGTCACAGAAACAGATTTCTGTGATGAACTACTTTCCAATAAGGGAGCAGGTATAGTTACCTCATCAAGTTCTACTTTCCTCCCACTCACTACTTTCGAGAGAAACTCCTTTTCTACAAAGGATCCATTCTTAGCAACGAATATCTTGCCTTCGGATCTGTGATAGAAGGTGTACCCAATAGTTTCGTTTGGGTATCCTATGAAGACACATTTCTCTGATTTGGGTTTGAGCTTATCCGGTTGAAGCTTTTTCACATAAGCATCGCAGTCCCAAACTTTAAGAAACGACAACTTTGGTTTCTTGCCAAACCATAGTTCGTAAGGCGTCGTCTCAACGGATTTTGATGGTGACCTATTTAATGTGAATGAAGTCGTCTCTAAAGCATAACCCCAAAACGATAGAGGTAAATCAGTAAGATACATCATAGATTGCACCATATCTAGTAAAGTACGATTACGACGTTGGGACACACCATTACGTTGTGGTGTTCCGGGTGGTGTGAGTTGCGAAACTATTCCGCATTGTTTCAAATGTAGACCAAACTTGTAACTCAAATATTCTCCTCCACGATCAGATCACAGAAACTTTATTTTCTTGTTACGATGATTTTCCACTTCACTATGAAATTCTTTGAACTTTTCAAATGTTCCAGACTTATGTTTCATTAAGTAGATATACCCATATCTGCTCAAATCATCTGTGAAGATGAGAAAATAACGAGCCGCGAGCCTCAATATTCATCGGACCACATACATCAGTATGTATGATTTCCAACAAATCTGTTGCTCGCTCCATAGTTCCGGAGAACATCGTTTTAGTCATCTTGCCCATAAGGCATGGTTCGCAAGTACCAAGTGATTCATAATCAAGTGATTCCAAAAGTCCATCAGTATGGAGTTTCTTCATGCGTTTTATACCAATATGACCCAAATGGCAGTGCCACAAATAAGTTGCACTATCATTATCAACTCTGCATCTTTTGGTTTCAACATTATGAATATGTGTATCACTACTATCGAGATTCAACAAGAATAGACCACTCTTTAAGGGTGCATGACCATAAAAGATATTAATCATATAAATAGAACAACCATTATTCTCTGATTTAAATGAATAACCGTCTCGCATCAAACAAGATCCAGATATAATGTTCATGCTTAACGCTGGCACCAATTAACAATTATTTAGGTCTAAGACTAATCCCGAAGGTAGATGTAGAGGTAGCGTGCCGACGGTGATCACATCGACTTTGGAACCATTTCCTACGCGCATCGTCTCCTCGTCCTTAGCCATTCTTTGCTTAATCCATAGTCCCTGTTTCGAGTTGTAAATATTAGCAACAGAACCAGTATGAAATACCCAGGTGCTACTGCGAGCTCTGGTGAGGTACACATCAATAACATGTATATCACATATACCTTTGCTTGCCATCCTTCTTATCCGCCAAATACTTGGGGCAGTTCCGCTTCCAGTGACCAGTCTGTTTGCAGTAGAAGCACTCAGTCTCAGGCTTAGGTCCAGACTTGGGTTTCTTCTCCTGAAAAGCAACTTGTTTGCCATTCTTCTTGAAGTTCCCCTTTTTCTTCCCTTTGCCCTTTTTCTTGAAACTGGTGGTCTTATTGACCATCAACACTTGATGCTCCTTTTTATTTCTACCTCCACAGCCTTTAGCATCGCGAACAGCTCGGGAATAGTATTATTCATACCTTGCATATTATAGTTCATCACGAAGCTTTTGTAGCTTGGTGGCAGTGATTGAAGAACTCTGTCAATGACACTATCAACAGGAAGATTAACTCCCAGTTGAGTCAAGTGATTATGATACCCAGACATTTTGAGTATGTGCTCACTGACAGAACTATTCTCCTCCATCTTGCAGCTATAGAACTTATTGGAGACTTCATATCTCTCAATCCTGGCATTTGCTTGAAATATTAACTTCAACTCCTGGAACATCTCATATGCTCCATGACGTTCAAAACGTCGTTGAAGTCCAGGTTCTAAGCCATAAAGCATGGCACACTGAACTATCGAGTAGTCATCAGCTTTACTCTGCCAAATGTTCTTAAAGTTGTCAACAGCATCTGCGGCAGGCCTGGCACCCAACTGTGCTTCCAGGACGTAATTCTTCTATCCAGCAATGAGGATAATCCTCAAGTTACGGACCCAGTCCATGTAATTGCTACCATCATCTTTCAACTTAGCTTTCTCAAGGAACGCATTAAAATTCAATGGAACAATAGCACGGACCATCTATCTACAACAACATAGATAAGCAAAATACTATCAGGTACTAAGTTCATGATAAATTTAAGTTCAAATAATCATATTACTTAAGAACTCCCACTTAGATAGACATCCCTCTTATCATCTAAGTGATCACGTGATCCATATCAACTAAACCATGACGGATCATCACGTGAAATGGAGTAGTTTTCAATGGTGAACATCACTATGTTGATCATATCTACTATACGATTCACGCTCGACCTTTCGGTCTTAGTGTTCCGAGGCCATA
The DNA here is from genome assembly GCF_002162155.2 of Triticum dicoccoides. Lineage (NCBI taxonomy): Eukaryota > Viridiplantae > Streptophyta > Magnoliopsida > Poales > Poaceae > Triticum > Triticum dicoccoides. Next base: position 215,908,590 of record NC_041386.1, on the reverse strand, counting down.
TCAGCATATGCCAGGCTCGTCAAGTTTAACCCGAGTATGCTGCGTGTGCAAAACTGGCTTGTACCCGTTGTAGAGCTTATCACACCCGATCATCACGTGGTGTCTCGGCATGACGAACTTTGGCAATGGTGCATACTCAGGGAGAACACTTTTATCTTGAAATTTAGTGAGAGATCATCTTATAATGGTACCGTCAAACAAAGCCGAATAAGATGCATAAAGGATAAACATCACATGCAATCATTATAAGTGATATGATATGGCCATCATCATCTTGTGCTTGTGATCTCCATCTCCGAAGCACCGTCATGATCACCATCATCACCGGCGCGACACCTTGATCTCCATCGTAGCATCGTTGTCGTCTCGCCAACTATTGCTTGTACGACTATCGCTACCGCTTAGTGATAAAGTAAAGTAATTACAGGGCGATTGCATTGCATACAATAAAGCGACAACCATATGGCTCCTGCCAGTTGATGATAACTCCGTTACAAAACATGATCATCTCATACAAAAATATAGCTTCATGTCTTGACCATATCACATCACAACATGCCCTAAAAAAACAAGTTAGACGTCCTCTACTTTGTTGTTGCAAGTTTTACGTGGCTGCTACGAGCTAAGCAAGAACTGTTCTTACCTATGCATCAAAACCACAACGATACTTCGTCAAGTTGGTGCTGTTTTAACCTTCTCAAGTATCGGGCGTAGCCACACTCGGTTCAACTAAAGTTGGAGAAACTGACACCCGCCAGCCACCTGTGTGCAAAGCACGTCGGTAGAACCAGTCTCGCGTAAGCGTACGCGTAATGTCTGTCCGGGCCGCTTTATCCAACAATACCGCTGAACAAAAGTATGACATGCTGGTAAGCAGTATGCCTTGTATCGCCCACAACTCACTTGTGTTGTACTCATGCATATAGCATCAACGCATAAAACCTGGCTTGGATTCCACTGTTGGGGAACGTAGTAATTTCAAAAAAATTCCTACACACATGCAACATCATGGTGATGCATAGCAATGAGAGGGGAGAGTGTCGTCCACGTACCCTCGTATACCGTTAAGCGGAAGCATTATGACAACGCGGTTGGTGTAGTCATACGTCTTCATGATCGACCGATCCTCAGCACCGAATGTACGACACCTCCACGTTCAGCACACATTCAGCCCGGTGACGTCCCGTGAACTCACGATCCAGTAGAGCTCAGGGAAGAGTTTTGTCAGCACGACGGCGTGGTGACGATGTTGATGAAGCTACCGCAGCAGGGCTTCACCTAAACACCGCTACAGTATGACCGAGGTGGATTATGGTGGAGGGGGGCACCGCACACGGCTGGAGAGATCTCAATGATCAACTTGTGTGTCTAGAGGTGCCCCTGCCCCCGTATATAATGGAGCAAGGAGGGAGAGGTGGCCGGCCAGGAGGAGGCGCGCCAGGAGGAGTCCTACTCCCATCGGGAGTAGGACTCCCTCCTTTCCTAGTTGGAATAGGAGATGGGGGAAGGAGGAGGGAGAGAGGAAGGAAAGGGGGGCTGTGGGTGTCAAAACCGGCAGATCTCGGGTAGGGGGTCCCGAACTATGCGTCTAGGCCGGATGGTAACAGGAGGCAAGGGACACGAAGTTTTACCCAGGTTCGGGCCCTCTCGATGGAGGTAAAACCCTACGTCCTGCTTGATGAATATTGATGATATGGGTAGTACAAGAGTAGATCTACCACGAGATCGAGGAGGCTAAATCCTAGAAGCTAGCCTATGGTATGATTGTTGATGTGTATGTTGTCCTACGGACTAAAACCCTCCGGTTTATATAGACACCGGGTAGGGTTAGGGTTACATAGAGTCGGTTACAATGGTAGGAGATCTGCATATCTGTATCGCCAAGCTTGCCTTCCATGCCAAGGAAAGTCCCTCTCGGACACGGGACGAAGTCTTCAATCTTGTATCTTCATAGTCCAGGAGTCCGGCTGAAGGTATAGTCCGGCCATCCGAACACCCCCCAATCCAGGACTCCCTCAGTAGCCCCTGAACCAGGCTTCAATGACGACGAGTCTGACGCGTATATTGTCTTCGGCATTGCAAGGCGGGTTCCTCCTCCAAGTACTTCATAGAAGATTTTGAACACAAAGATAGTGTCCGTCTCTGAAAAATAAGTTTCCACATATTGCCATAGAGAGAATAATATTTACACAAATCTAATCTGCTGACGTATTTCCTAGTGTGTCACACCACGGCCAAGCCTTTATTCGAGTCGTTTCATTATCCCACCTCAGCGCGTCATGCGAGGCGGTTTCCTTGGCACGTCTTGTGAAAGCAGAGATCGTGTCCCCTTATCCCGGAATTCTCATCAATACGGTGTGGGTAACCCAACCGCGCCATCGATTATGGCGCTTGGAGATAAGCGAGTTTTACCAGGCTGGTGGGGACATGTAGTTGCGTCCACCCATATAAGGGGATAAAGATCCACCTTTTCACCTACGCCTTCTTCCTCCTTCACCTATCCATTCTTGCACACTCGAGCTCCAGCGCCCAAGTCCACACTCCCCACCTCAACCTTCTCCAGTCATGTCCGGAGCGGGAGGCAAGTGGATGGTCTCCTCCGTTATGGAGGGACACATCAAAAGACTAAGGAAGGCCGGATACTTGTCCAACGACATTGCCCACCGGCTTCCCGAAGAGGGGCAGCTCATCCCTACCCCTAGGCCCCATGAGTGGGTGGTGTTCCTCCCCCATTTCCTCCGCGGACTGGGTTTCCCTCTCCATCCATTTGTCCGGGGGATCATGTTCTACTATGGCCTGGATTTCCACGATCTGGCCCCGAATTTTGTCCTCAACATCTCGGCGTTTATCGTCATGTGCGAGGCTTTCCTCCGCATCCGCTCCCATTTCGGCCTATGGCTCAAGACTTTCAACGTTAAGCCGAAGGTGGTGCGCAGCAACCAGGCGGAGTGCAGAGGCTCCATGGTGGGCAAGATGGCCAACGTCCTATGGCTCGAGGGCTCCTTTGTGGAGACCCTGAAGGGGTGGCAATCGGGGTGGTTTTACATCACCGAGCCGCGCGACCCTAAGTGGGTCGCAGCCCCCGAGTTCCAGTCCGGACCCCCAACGCGGCTCATGTCCTGGAAAGAGACGGGCCTATCGTGGGGCAGCCAAAAGGAGGTGACCGGACTGCAAACATGCATCCAATCCCTGGCGAACAAGCAGCTCAGGCTCGTCAACATAGTCCAGGTTATGCTCATACGCCTGAGCCTCCCGTGTCAACAACGGGCCTTCCATCTATGGGAGTTCAATCCGGCGCAGCACCGAACTCTGAGCAGGCTCTTCGACACGACATATGAAGATGCCTGGAAGGTGCTTTTCAAGAGCGCCGAGGCTCCCGCATCTGCCACCGAGGATCGCGGATTCAGCACGCAGCGTCACGCTAGCGCGGTAAGTTTTTTGTACCTTTTACAGGGCACTAGTTTTTCATAGTTTTAATTCTGTGTGGGATTTAAGCTCCCTTACCTTTGACAGGATTGGCAGGCGAAGTCCGGACAGATCAACTGTCCGGCTCCTTTGCCCGAAGGCCTTGCAGACGCTCGCTTGGCGAGGCTGCTGGTTCCGGCACCCTATGTGGTGCCGGAGAAGAAGGTCAAGAAGAAGGCCACGGGGACTCGAAAGAGTGCCCGGCGCCCAGAGGTGTCGGATTCATCATCCGATGAATCCAAGACGCACTCCTCCCACGAAGACGAGGAGGAGGAAGAAGAGTCCTCTCCCCCTCCAGTAGGGGAAGGGAAGAAAAGGAAGGCCGCCCCAACGGGGGAGGCCGAAGGGTCCAAGAAGGGGAGAACCCTTCCTCCGGATTGCTCCATCAACGCTGATGACGGCGAAGAGGAGTGGCCGCCCAGGGCCAAGCCCCTGGTGAAATCGTAAGTATCCGGATACCAGAGTAATTCATAGTATTCGTTTATTGCACAGCTTCCCCTTGCGTCGAATATGTTTATGCAACCCACCCAAATACCGGCTCGACGCGTCGTCGAGCGGCTCACTGGACTCGTTGGATGTGAACTCGCTTCCGACGGCTTCCTCCCCCCGCCCTACGGACGACACCGAAGTGTTGTCCCAACAGGTTCCAAGCCAGGAGGAGGTGGTCCTGGAGGTGCCGCAAGGCGACCTCCCGGACTCCAGGAGTAAAGGGGATGAAACCCCCCGGGGCTCCAAGTCCGGCTCTAGGCCGAACACCGCTCTGGAACCTTTAGAGGTTCCAGAGTCTGGCGGGGGACCTCCTTCCAAGAGGAGCAAGTCCGCCGTGCCGGTGGCCCCCGTCCAACCGGAGGCGCCGGACAATATGTTGGAGGCGCTCCAAGGCGCCTCCATCGACGAGGAGCACCGCGCTATTATGAGTGCGGTGGTCCAGAAGGTTCAGTCCGCCAAGAGTGGACTAACTGAAGCTTGTACTAGCCTTTTGACAGGCTTTGAGGTAAGTAAAGAATGTGTAAATAATAGTACCACATAGACAGTAGCCCCTGATGCTCTGTTTGGCATTCGGGAAGAGAAGCCGAATAGAGGATCAAATATAATTCGCAGGAGTCTAACAAAAATGAGTCAATATGCGTATGCAGGCTTCCCTGCTTGCGTCCGCCACACTGACTGCGGAAGTGGACATGCTAAAGCAGAACCTCGAGCGGTCCGAGCAAGAGCTCGAGCGTGCCAAGAAGCAGCTCGAGGATAATGAAGGTAAGAAATACCTTGTTAAAATATATATAAAAAGGTGCAATTGCAAAGAATAACAGGATTATCGTGGCTATTATAGGGGCTACGTCTGAAGTGGTGACCCTTAAGCAAGCGCTGGTCGAGGCCGAGAAGAGTGCGGCCTCGGAGCGCACCGAGCAGGAGAAATATGAGGCCGAGGTTGGCAAGGTGCGGCAAGAGCTCCAGGCTCTCATGGAAAAACATGAGAGTTTGGAGCTTGACTCGAAGACGCAAGCGTCCGAGCTCGCGGTGGCTGTTGAAAATGCCAAATCTGCCAAGGCCGAATCCCAGAAGGCCCTCCAGGAGTTGGATGAGGTGAAGAAGATAGCGGCGGGTAAGGCATTCTTTATGCAAAGCAAACACATAAACGTGAGTTATACTTACCTGAATCCGGAGTTCTCCAGGAGCATTCGCAGATCTTCCCCGGAGTGTGTCCGATGCCGTTGCATTCTATCAAGCCGAGGAGGGCAGCTCGATGGAGAAGGTGTTCTGGTCTCAGTACGCTGAGGCCGGACACCCCGTGCCCCTGAGAGACCAGCTGAAGCAACTGGTCGAGCTCCACAAGGCGGCCGAACAGGCCATGAAGGGCCTTATTGTTCGGCTGTGGCCTGGAGGGGCTCTGCCTGGGAGCTATTTCAGGCTGGTGCGGCGGCTGGTGGAGGCCTGTCCAAGGCTCGAAGTCATCAAGCTCTCTGTCTGCATTGAGGGTGCCCGTAGGGCCCTTGCCCGTGCTAAGGTGCACTGGGGCAAGCTGGATGCTGAGAAGCTTGTGAAGGACGGGCCACCACCGGGGAAAGAGCATCGCAAGCCCGAGAATTACTATAAGGATGTTCTGAAGGGTGCCCGCCTTGTGGCGGATGAATGTTCTAGGGATGTACTTTTTGAGTGAAACTTGCTCGTTTTGTCCTGTGCGCTGAAAACTTGTTTATATGCGCTAAGCAATGCTGTTGGAATTTAAAATATTACCTTCTGTGCGGCTGTTTATCAATTCTGAGAGATGGTGAGTCGTCGGCTTCTGCCCCCGTGCCGCTAGTGCTGGGGTGTTCGGGGATAAACCTGAGCGCTCTTTTTCCCATGTTTGGGTCCTTCGAGGGAGGCGCTCATCCCAACGAACAAGGCAATCGGACTATAATGCGTGAAAACTCTCACTTAGCCATAGAATTCTATAATTTTAAATTTCGGCGAATCCCCTGGTATTCGGAAGACCGAGTTCGGGGCGCTATCCACGCCTTGGCCGGACAGAGCCGACTCCTCACCCTAAGCAGCATAAGTCTTTAGGGACTCGAAAAACCTCTCGAATAGCGACCAGCTCTCGCTTCATCATGACAGTCAGTTTTAGCTTTCTCCACTGAGGTGCTCGACCCAGCTCCACCGGGGCACAATTGCAGTGGTTCTCCTAGTGCTACCTTAGCCGATATAGCGGAACGTAAGGCACCAAAACATAGGAGCCGGGCAAACCCAACTATTGACCCAAGACATGATTCAGAGCCGATGCATATAATACTATAAGTTCGGGGTGCCGCACTTGTTAAAGTGTTCGGACTTCTCACACAATATTGAGGAGTACTAAAGCCCCTGACGTATTTCGGCCGTACCAACGTGTACGGGTGCAACATGTCGTTAAGGAACATATATAAAGAAAAAAAGGAAAGGCAAAAGTAGACGAAAGCTATGCATTGTTTATTAAAAAGGGCTGCGATCAAAGCAGAACGATACAAAATAATGCGATAAGTGGAAGGTTGGACTAGTTAACATGTCCGTTCCAGGGGCAAGCTGCAGAATAGTATGCGGAATGGGTATACTGCTCGTGATAGAGACCACCTGGGAGTTCCGTAGTGCGGCGTGGCTTGTCTACTTCCCTGGTTCTTGCATCGCTTGTGCGGCAATTGAACTGCCGAACATGCCTTCCGAAGGATGAAGTCCTGAAAGTAAGAGAAAATTAAAAAATCGACAGCCCCTGGTACGGTTTAAGCCGTGTTTTGGGCGTGCCGTGATGGTGCCCCTCCCCCTGTGCCCATGGTATCTCTAGAGCGTAGTTATGTACGCGAAGTACTGGCGTCGCCTTTTTGCGAGGGTTGGGGTTGGGGCCGCATTGCTATGCCTGCTCGGATCATGCCAGGCAGTCTTGTTGTAGGTTACTCCGGCCGCGCTTGACGGTGTCCGGTCGTTTAGTGGCCGGACTGTTGAACTGCCTGGAGAGGCTGCTTTGAACTTCCGCTGCAAGGTCCGCGTGTGCTCCTCCATTCAGAGGGAGCGTTCGGTGTTTCCATTGACCGTAATTACTCCTCGAGGGCCTGGCATCTTGAGCTTAAGGTATGCGTAATGCGGTACCGCATTGAACTTAGTGAATGCGGTTCGCCCGAGCAGTGCGTGATAGCCACTGCGAAACGGGACTATGTCGAAGATTAACTCCTCACTTCGGAAATTATCCGGAGATCCGAAGACCACTTCAAGTGTGACTGAGCCTGTACAGTTGGCCTCTACACCTGATATTACGCCTTTAAAGGTCGTTTTGGTGGGCTTAATCCTCGAGGGATCTATGCCCATTTTCCGCACTGTGTCCTGGTAAAGCAGGTTCAGGCTGCTGCCGCCATCCATAAGGACTCTAGTGAGATGAAATCCGTCAATAATTGGGTCTAGAACCAATGCGGTGAATCCGCCATGATGGATGCTAGTGGGATGGTCCCTTCGATCAAAGGTGATCGGGCAGGAGGACCATGGGTTGAACTTTGGGGCGACTGGCTCTACCGCGTATACGTCCCTTAACGCACGCTTCCGCTCCCTTTTGGGGACATGGGTTGCGTATATCATGTTCACCGTCCGTACTTGTGGGGGAAAACCCTTCTGTCCATTGTTGTTCGGTGGCCGGGGCTCCTTGTCGTCATTGCTATGCAGCCCCTTGTCTTCATTTTTGGCGTTTAACTTGTCTGCCTGCTTGAACACCCAACAATTCCTGTTGGTGTGATTGGCTGGCTTTTCGAGGGTGCCATGTATGTGGCACGAGCGGTCAAGTATTGGGCCCAAACTGGACGGACCCCTAGGATTACTTTTGAATGGCTTTTTCTGCTGACCGGATTTAGAGCCTCTGAATCCGGCATTAACTGTCGTATCCTTAGCATTGTCGTTGTTAATGCGGCACTTCTGCTTGTTGCAACGCGACCTGCCACTACTGTCCCTGGTCTCCAAATTACCAGGGTTCTTGGTCATATTGTTGCTACGAGCAAGCCAGCTGTCTTCTCCCGCACAAAAGCGGGTCATGAGTGTCGTGAGTGCTGCCATAGATTTCGGCTTTTCCTGTCCAAGGTGTCGGGCCAGCCACTCGTCACGGATATTGTGTTTGAAGGCTGCTAGGGCCTCAACGTCTGGACAGTCGACTATTTGATTTTTCTTTGTTAGGAACCGTGTCCAGAATTGCCTGGCCGATTCCTCTGGCTGCTGAATTATGTGACTTAGGTCATCGGCGTCAGGGGGTCGCACGTAAGTGCCCTGGAAATTGTCGAGGAATGCGGATTCCAGGTCCTCCCAACAACTAATTGATCCTATTGGCAAGCTGTTAAGCCAATGCCGAGCTGCTCCTTTAAGCTTGAGAGGGAGGTATTTGATGGCGTGGAAATCATCACCGCGGGCCATGTGGATATGAAGGAGATAATCCTCGATCCATACCGCAGGATCTATTGTGCCATCATATGATTCAATGTTTACGGGTTTGAAACCATCGGGGATTTGATGATCCATTATTTCGTCTGTAAAGCAGAGTGGGTGTGCGGCGCCTCTGTACTGGGCTATATCATGACATAGCTCCAATGAGCCTTGTCTACTGTGTTCGGCCCCGCCGAATTTGTGGCCGGTGTGACGGTTACCGTCTCGAGCCGTGGGGCGCCCACGCAATCCGTAGATCGATCTTGTTTGCCTTGCCTTGTCCTCCAACATGTCTCGTTAGTCCGCCGCATATTCCCGTGCCTTGGTACACGGTGCGGCTTGAGTGGAGGGCCGAGAGGCCTCTCTGTCGCGACCACGAGGTGGCCGGTCGGCCGCATCAAGTGCTTCCTCCTCTAATCCGGGTAGCAACCTACGCTTTGGGTAGCTCTTGGAGGGGCGTTCGAGTTTATGCTCTTCGGCCGCAAGGACTTCACTCCATCTGTCAACTAGCAAATCTTGATCAGCTCTAAGCTGTTGCTGTTTTTTCTTGAGGCTTCTTGCCGTGGCCATAAGCCTGCGTTGAAAACGCTTTTGCTCGACGGGATCCTCTGGCACAACGAATTCATCGTCGTCGAGGCTTGCCTCGTCTTCGGAGGGAGGCATATAATTATCGTCCTCGACCTCTCTGTCTGCCGTTCTCTCATGAGGGCTGGTTTCTCCATCCTCCCGTGCTAAATCTTGCTAGAGGGGGTTTTCTTCAGCGCTTTCCAGAGTATTATTATCTCCCGTGTTGGAATCACCTTGTTTGTTTTGGCGGGATTTTGAGCGGCGCCGCTGACGCCGGTGCTTGGGCTGTTTCTTGGAGGGGTCATCCTCCGTTGTTCCATCGCCATCTCCCTCTTTTGGGGTGTCCACCATGTATATGTCATATGACGAGGTGGCTTTCCAGGGCCTAGTAGGCGCTGGTTCTTCATCATCTCCTTCATCGGTGTCCATACCGTCGATATCTTCAGAGTCGAAGTCGAGCATGTCGGTTAAGTCGTCGACAGTGGCTACAAAGTGGGTGGTGGGTGGGCTTTGAATTTCTTCATCGTCCGTACCCCAACCTTGCTGACCGTAGTCCGGCCAGGGCTCTCCTGATAAAGAGAGAGAGACTTCAGTGACTTCAGGATATCGCCGAAAGGCGAGTGCTGAAAGATATCCGCGGTAGTGAAGTCCATGATCGGCGCCCGATCAGATTCGGTCGGCCGGGGCACGGAGGGTTCGGAGTCCAGAGAGGAGTCCATCTCCTTGGAGTCACGAGTCTTGCAGAGTACGGGGCTGGTGCTTGGCTCAATCGCCGTTGGGGTCGCAGCCCCGGAGGTGGCGTCCACCCGCCCATCCTCGATCGGCGCAGTTGGCTCCGAATTAAGGGTCGGAGCCGATGCGGGTGCGGCCTCCAGGGCACTGTTCGGTGGCAGAGCTAGATCATGCTTGTCGTGACAGTGCGGCGCGCTCGGCAGTGGCTCGAATCCGTCGAAGATCAAGTCCCCGCGGATGTCAGCCGTGTAGTTTAAACTTCCAAATCTGACCTGACGGCCAGGGGCGTAGCTTTCGATCTGCTCCAGACGGCCAAGCGAATTGGCCTGCAGTGCGAAGCCGCCGAAGACGAAGATCTGTCCGGGGAGGAAGGTCTCACCCTGGACTGCATCGCTATCGATGATCGTAGGAGCCATCGAGCCTGACGGCGACGACACAGAGGAACTCTCAATGAAAGCACCAATGTCGGTGTCAAAACCGGCGGATCTCGGGTAGGGGGTCCCGAACTGTGCGTCTAGGCCGGATGGTAACAGGAGGCAAGGGACATGAAGTTTTACCCAGGTTCGGGCCCTCTCGATGGAGGTAAAACCCTACGTCCTGCTTGATTAATATTGATGATATGGGTAGTACAAGAGTAGATCTACCACAAGATCGAGGAGGCTAAACCCTAGAAGCTAGCCTATGGTATGATTATTGATGTGTATGTTGTCCTATGGACTAAAACCCTCCGGTTTATATAGACACCGGGTAGGGTTAGGGTTACATAGAGTCGGTTACAATGGTAGGAGATTTGCATATCCGTATCGCCAAGCTTGCCTTCCACGCCAAGGAAAGTCCCTCCCGGACACAGGACGAAGTCTTCAATCTTGTATCTTCATAGTCCAGGAGTCCGGCTGAAGGTTTAGTCCGGCCATCCGGACACCCCCTAATCCAGGACTCCCTCAGGGGCGCCGCCCCCCTCCTTGTCCAATTCGGACTAGCGGGAGAGGGGGCGCGTGGCCTGACCTGTCAGCCCCTCCTCTCTTCCACTAAGGCCCATCATGGCCCATTAAACCACTGGGGGGTTCCGGTAACCCCCGGTACTCCGGTAAAATCCTGATTTCACCCGGAACACTTCCGAAATCCAAATATAGGCTTCCAATATATAAATATTTATGTCTCGACCATTTCGAGACTCCTCATCAAGTCCGTGATCACATCCGGGACTCCAAACTACCTTCGGTACATCAAATCATATAAACCCATAAAACCGATCGTCATAGAACTTTAAGCGTGCAGACCCTACGGGTTCGAGAACTATGTAGACATGACCAAGACACGTCTCCGGTCAATAACCAATAGCGGAACCTGGATGCTCATATTGGTTCCTACATATTCTACGAAGATCTTTATAGGTCAAACCGCACAACACTATACGTTGTTCTCTTTGTCATCGGCATGTTACTTGACCAAGATTCAATCCTCGGTATCCAATACCTAGTTCAATCTCGTTACCAGTATGTCTCTTTACTCGTTCCATAATACATCATCCCATAACTAACTCATTAGTTATCATGCTTGCAAGGCTTATAGTGATGTGTATTACCGAGAGGGCCCAGAGATACCTCTCCGACAATCGGAGTGACAAATCCTAATCTTGATCTATGCCAACTCAACAAGTACCATCGGAAACACCTGTAGAGCACCTTTATGATCACCCAGTTACGTTGTGACGTTTGGTAGCACACAAAGTGTTCCTCCGGTATTCAAGAGTTGCATAATCTCATAGTCATAAGAACATATATAAGTCATGAAGAAAGCAATAGCAGTAAACAAATGGTCAAGTGCTAAGCTAACGGAATGGGTCAAGTCAATCACATCATTCTCCTAGTGATGTGATCCCATTATAAAATAACAACTCATGTCTATGGTTAGGAAACTTAACCATCTTTGATCAATGAGCTAGTCAAGCAGACGCATACTAGTGACACTATGTTTGTCTATGTATTCACACATGTATTATGTTTCCGGTTAATACAATTCTAGCATGAATAATAAACATTTATCATGAAATAAGGAAATAAATAATAACTTTATTATTGCCTCTATGGCATATTTCCTTCACCTGCTCGCTGCAGACAAGATGCAGCGCGGCGAGGGACTTGGTGGCTTGGCGAGGTAACGGCACTGAGAAGCAGGGAGCGGAGAAGATGGACGGATCCGAGGCTGAGGCAACAAGATCCGGCGACGCGGGTCTCAGGGAAGCAGGGGCGCCGGACTTGGCGCGATTCCGGCGAAGGAGAAGCAGAGGAGGGCTCCTGCGGGCGACGCGACAGTAGACAGGGGTGAAGGCCGCCGGGGCCTGGACGACGCAAGACTTGGTGGAGGGGAGCCGGTCTGACGAGGAGGCCGGGGACGGCTCATCCTTGTCCTCATGAAGCAGAATGATGGCGGCGGAAATGGGTTGGCGGTGAGGAACTCTTGGCGCGAATCCATGGCGGCTCTGGACGCCGGTGACGGGGCGCAGGGGTCCAGGAACCGTGAGGAGGCGAGGGGCGGCCATGGCGCTGGAGCTCCTGTTGAGGTATAGAGAGATGAAGGATTAGGGAGAGAGAGTTGCAGGGACGAGGGGACGGAAGGAGAGGGTGGCGAGGAGTTGGCCTGTTGCTTCCGGTAGAATTCTGGCGAGGTCACCGGCCGGTGGTGGCACGCGGGGTCGAGCGAGGCTCTCGGGCGGAGGCGGTTGGATGGATGGATCGATGGAATAAGTGGCTGGTTGGCTCGGCGCTGAAAACATGGAGAAAGAAGATTGCGGCGGCGGCGATGGGACAGACTGCCTAAAATCTAGGGTTAGACTGTTTATATAGGTAGGTTGGATAGGTTAGGGGCTACTCGGTCCCTCTAATCAGAATTGGACGGTCACGAATAAATAGCTTAGAGAGCCCAAAAAATAAAACCAAGATGTTTTATAGATGTTTGGGGATGATCCGGATCCAACGGTGACGACTGTCCGGGTCGTGTTCGGGTAAGTTTCGGACACGCGCGAGGGGTCGATGCACTGTGCGAAGAGGGGTAGGCTGGGCCTAGGCTGTGTAGGAGAGGTGTCAGGCTGAGAAGAGAGAGATGGAAATGCAGCCCGGCAAGGTTTTCGGAGATCGAAAACGTCCGACGTTTGACCGGCTATATTGCCGCTATAGTTTAACGGTTGGGATATCAAACGGACTCTGAATGCGATGAAACTTCGCAGGCAGCCTACCTACAACATAACAAGACCGCACACCAACTCTCAACCCATTCCCAGAACATTTTTCGGCCACTTATAAAATAATATTTCGGATGTGCCGCGGGCGCGTGCAAGTGTGTCTGGGCTCAGAACGGACAACGGAAAGAACTGGAGGAATCTGGATGAATGCAAGTTTTTAAAACAAGATGATGCAATGCACATGATGGCATGACACGATGCAACACGCAAGCGAATGACATCGCAACAATAGCGAATAACTGGAAGACACCTGGCGCAACAGTCTTGGGGCGTTATATGGGCCTTGCTGGAGGAGTTTTATTCAAGACGAACTGTCAAGGGGGTCCCATAACCCCAACCGCATAAGGAACGAAAATCAAGGAACATAACACCAGTATGACGGAAACTAGGGCGGCAGGAGTGGAACAAAACAGTAGGCATAAGGCCGAGCCTTCCACCATTTACCAAGTATATAGATGCATTAATTAAAATAAGAGATATTGTGGTATCCCAACATATCCATGTTCCAACATGGAACAACCTGCAAGGCACCTACAACTGGCAATGCTATAAGAGGGGCTGAGCAAAAGCGGTAACTTAGCCAAACAACGGTTTGCTAGGAAGGTGGGTTAGAGGCTTGATATGGAAATATGGGAGGCATGATAAACAAGTGGTAGGTAGCGCGACATAGCGATAGAACAAATAACTAGAAAGCAAAGATAGAAGTGATATCGAGGGTAATGGTCATCTTGCCTGCAATGTTCTCAGAGTTGTCGAAAGCTTGCTCCTCGTTAGTGTACTCAACAGGTTCCTCGTTCATGTAGTCATCTCCTGGCTCTACCCAAAGCAAGAACACAAGCAACGGAACAACCATCAATCACAGTGCAATGCACAAGCAACATGATGCAATACATGGCATGGAATGCAAGATATGATATGCAATGCATATGGGGTACTCCGGAAGGAAAAGGATGAACAAGGCATTAACTTGGCAAAACAATTATGGCGCTGGAAATATGGGGTGATTTCGGTCGAAATCGATATAAGGATCACCGGAAACGGATGCACGGTCTGCAAATGGCAGGCAAAACAAGAATGACGCAAAACTGCGATTAATAGCATCATGGCACTTAGAATGCAACAAGAAACTATGCTACAGCATCCCAACATGAACAAAGAACATGACCATAAAGTAAACATGAAGCTATGCAAATCATTAACAGTGAGCTCCTGCTAAAACTCACTAGAACAAACTCAAAATAGCATAGCAAAAATGCAAAAGATAACAGATTCACAGACTTAGAGAAAATACTAAGCATGACAAAACAGCAGCATATAACAATGTTTAGAGCTAGCAAACAACATTCTAAAGGAACTTACATTGGAAAACTAAGGCATGGAATGGTAGTACTAAATACATAGATCAAATCTCCCTTACTGAACTTTACCCAAAGATGCATGGAAAATATGGTAGCACCCATGCAAACATGGCAAGTTATACGAACAGTTTCAGACTTAGAAGAAAAACATAACATGGCAGGAACAGATTCGTGATAGCAACTTTGCAAGCTCAATTCACTCACCACAAACATTTCATGGAATAACAAGGTAACCAACATGAAGTATACATGTCCAAGAAGCTAAGAATGGCAAGAGAAAGTCCATAGGGTACATGCATCACTAGCAAAACATATGGCAATATTGAATATCATGTTAACAATCTGCCAGGAACAATATTTAGCAAAAGTAGAGCATGGTAATGACAATCTAACATGCTCCATAATTGAAACCAGAGGCATGAATGGATAGAGAAATACCGCATATTCAAAACACTCTTACTGAACTATCTCAAAATGTGCATGGATCTCATGGTAGCAAATACGTCTCCAACGTATCTATAATTTTTTATTGCTCCATGCTATATTATCTACTGTTTTGGACATTATTGGGCTTTATTATCCACTTTTATATTATTTTTGGGACAAACCTATTAACCGGAGGTCCAGCCCAGAATTGTTGTTTTTTGCCTGTTTTAGGGTTTCGAAGAAAAGGAATATCAAACGGAGTCCAAACGGAATGAAACCTTCGGGAATGTGATTTTCTCAACGAACAAGACCAGGGAGACTTGGACCCTACGTCAAGAAAGGAAATAGGAGGCCACGAGGTAGGGGGCGCACCCACCCCCACCAGGCGCGCCCTCCACCCTCGTGGGGCCCATTGTTGCTCCACCGACGTACTCCTTCCTCTTATATATAACTACGTACCCCCAAACGATTAGATACGGAGCCAAAAACCTAATTCCACCACCGCAACTTTCTGTATCCACGAGATCCCATCTTGGGGCCTGTTTCGGAGCTCCGCCGAAGGGGGCATCGATCACGGAGGGCTTCTACATCAACACCATAGCCCCTCTGATGAAGTGTGAGTAGTTTACCTCAGACCTACGGGTCCATAGTTAGTAGCTAGATGGCTTCTTCTCTCTTTTTGGATATCAATACAATGTTCTCCCCCTCTCTTGTGGATATCTATTCGATGTAATCTTCTTTTTGTGGAATGTTTGTTGAGACCGATGAATTGTGGGTTTATGATCAAGTCTATCTATGAATAACATTTGAATCTTCTCTGAATTCTTTTATGTATGATTGGTTATCTTTGCAAGTCTCTTTGAATTATCAGTTTGGTTTGGCCTACTAGATTGATCTTTCTTGCAATGGGAGAAGTGCTTCGCTTTGGGTTCAATCTTGCGGTGTCCTTTCCCAGTGACAGTAAGGGCAGCAAGGCACGTATTGTATTGTTGCCATCGAGGATAACAAGATGGGGTTTTCTTCATATTGCATGAGTCTATCCCTCTACATCATGTCATCTTGCTTAAGGCATTACTCTGTTTTTAACTTAATACTCTAGATGCATGCTGGATAGCGGTCGATGAGTGGAGTAATAGTAGTAGATGCAGGCAGGAGTCGGTCTACTTGTCTCAGACATGATGCCTATATACTTGATCATACCTAGATATTCTCATAACTATGCTCAATTCTGTCAATTGCTCAACAGTAATTTGTTCACCCACCGTAGAATACTTATGCTCTCGAGAGAAGCCACTAGTGAAACCTATGGCCCCTGGGTCTATCTTTATCATATTAATCTCCTACTACTTAGTTATTTCCTTTGCTATTTACTTTGCCTTTATTTTACTTTGCATCTTTATCATAAAAATACCAAAAATATTATCTTATCATATCTATCAGATCTCACTCTCGTAAGTGGCCTTATAGGGACTGACAACCCCTATTTGTGTTGGTTGCGAGGATTTATTTGTTTTGTGCAGGTGCGAGGGACTCGCGCGTAGCCTCCTACTGGATTGATACCTTGGTTCTAAAAAACTGAGGGAAATACTTACACTACTTTGTTACATCATCCCTTCCTCTTTGGGGAAAACCAACGCAGTGCTCAAGAGGTAGCAAGAAGGATTTCTGGCGCCGTTGCCGGGGAGGTCTACACAAAAGTCAACATACCAAGTACCCATCACATACCCTTATCTCCCACATTAAATTATTTTCCATTTGCCTCTCATTTTCCTCTCCCCCCCACTTCACCCTTGCCGTTTTATTCGCCCTCTCTCTCTCTCTATCCTCCCTCTCCCTCTCTATTTACCTCTTTTTGCCTGCTTGCTTTTTGTTTTCTTGTGTGTTAGTTTGCTTGCTCATCACGATGGCTCAAGATAATACTAAATTGTGTGACTTCACCAACACCAACAACAATGATTTTATTAGCACTCTGATTGCTCCTCTTACCGATGCTGAATCTTGTGAAATTAATATTGCTTTGCTGAATCTTGTCATGAAAGATCCGTTTTCCGGCCTTCGTAGTGAAGATGCCGCTACCCATCTAAATAGCTTCTTTGATTTGTGTGACATGCAAAATAACAAAGATGTGGATAATGATATTGTTAAATTGAAGCTATTTCCTTTTTTGCTTAGAGATCGTGATAAAGCTTGGTTTTCGTCTTTGCCTAAAAATAGTATTGATTCATGGAACAAGTGCAAAGATGCTTTTATCTCTAAGTATTTTCCTCCCGCTAAGATCATCTCTCTTAGAAACGATATTAAGAATTTTAAGAAACTTGATCATGAAAATATTGCACAAGCTTGGGAGAGAACGAAATTAATGATACGTAATTGCCCTACTCATGGTTTAAATTTGTGGATGATTGTTCAAAAAAATTATGCCGGATTGCTTCTAGAAATCTTTTAGATTCGGCCGCGAGAGGCACTTTTATGGAAATCACTTTAGGAGAAGCTACTAAACTCCTATAATATTATGGTTAATTATTCTCAATGGCACACCGAAAAATCTACTAATAAAAAGGTGCATGCGATAGAAGAAATTAATGTTTTGAGTGGAAAGATGGATGAACTTATGAAATTATTTGCTAATAAGAGTGTTTCTTCTGATCCTAATGATAGCCCTTGTCTACTTTGATTGAGAATAATAATGAATCTATGGATGTGAATTTTTTTGGTAGGAACAATTTTGGTAACAACGAGTATAGAGGAAATTTCAATCCTAGGCCTTATCCTAGTAATCCCTCTAATAATTATGGTGATTCCTACAACAATTCTTATGGAAATTATAATGAGATGCCCTCTGATTTTAATGCTATGATTGAAGAAAAGTTGCTTAAGATTGATGATTTGGCTAGGAACATTGATATAATTTCTCTTGATGTTGATTCTTTGAAACTTAGATCTATACCACCTAAGCATGATATCAATGAGTCTCTCAAAGCAATGAGAATTTCCATTGATGAGTGCAAAGAAAGAACCGCTAGGATGCGTGCTAAGAAAGATGCCTTTATAAGAGCGTGTTCTTCTAGTTCCTATGAAAATGAAGATGAAGATCTAAAAGTTATTGATGTGTCCCCTATTAAATCTTTGTTTTGCAATATGAATCTTGATAATGATGGGACTGAATATGATGCACCTTTACCTAGAAGGTGTTCCAAGAATTCGGAATTTGTTGATCTTGATGCTAAATTTGATAAAAGTGGGATTGAAGAAATTAAAACTCTAGATGTTGCTAAACCCACTATTATGGATTTCAAGGAATTTAACTATGAAAATTGCTCTTTGATTGATTGTATTTCCTTGTTGCAATCCGTGCTAAATTCTCCTCATGCTTATAGTCAAAATAAAGCATTTACTAAACATATCGTAGATGCCTTGATGCAATCTTATGAAGAAAAACTTGAATTGGAAGTTTCTATCCCTAGAAAACTTTATGATGAGTGGGAACCAACTATTAAAATTAAAATTAAAGATCATGAATGCTATGCTTTATGTGATTTGGGTGCTAGTGTTTCCACGATTCCAAAGACTTTGTGTGATTTGTTAGGTTTCCGTTATTTTGATGATTGCTCTCTAAACTTGCACCTTGCGGATTCCACTATTAAGAAACCTATGGGAAGAATTAATGATGTTCTTATTGTTGCAAGTAGGAATTATGTGCCGGTAGATTTTATTGTTCTTGACATAGATTGCAATCCTTCATGTCCTATTATTCTTGGTAGACCTTTCCTTAGAACGATTGGTGCAATTATTGATATGAAGGAAGGAAATATTAGATTCCAATTTCCATTAAGGAAAGGCATGGAACACTTTCCTAGAAAGAAAATTAAATTACCTTATGAATCTATTATGAGAGTCACTTATGGATTGCCTACCAAAGATGGCAATACCTAGATCTATTCTTGCTTGTTATGCCTAGCTAGGGGCGTTAAACGATAGCGCTTGTTGGGAGGCAACCCAATTTTATTTTTATTCCTTGATTTTTGCTCCTGTTTAGTAATAAATAATTTATCTAGCCTCTGTTTTGATTGTGTTTTTTTGTTTAATTAGTGTTTGTGCCAAGTAGAACCGTTGGGAAGACTTGGGGAAAGTCTTGTTGAACTTGCTGTAAAAAAACAGAAACTTTAGCGCTCACGAGAACTGCTGTAATTTTTATTTGCAAAGTGATATTTAGTTAATTCTTTTTGAAGATGATTAATAAATAAATTCCTCACGTCCAGAAATTTATTTTAGAATTTTTGGGGTTCCAGATCTTGCGCTAGCTACAGATTACTACAGACTGTTCTGTTTTTGACAGATTCGGTTTTTCGTGTGTTGTTTGCTTATTTTGATGAATCTATGGCTAGTAAAATAGTTTATAAACCATAGATAAGTTGGAATACAGTAGGTATAACACCAATGTAATTACAGTACCTTGAAGTGGTCTTTTATTTTCTTTCGCTAATGGAGCTCACGAGATTTTCTACTTTAAGTTTTGTATTGTGAAGTTTTCAAGTTTTGGGTAAAGATTTGATGGATTATGGAACAAGGAGTGGCAAGAGCCTAAGCTTGGGGATGCCCATGGCACCACCAATATAATCTAAGGACACCTAAAAGCCAAAGCTTGGGGATGCCCCGGAAGGCATCCCCTCTTTCGTCTACTTCTATCGGTAACTTTACTTGGAGCTATATTTTTATTCGCCACATGATATGTGTTTTGCTTGGAGCGTCTTGTATGATTTGAGTATTTTCTTGTTAGTTTACCATAATCATCCTTGCTGTACACACCTTTTGAGAGAGCCATACATGATTTGGAATTTGTTAGAATACTCTATGTGCTTCGCTTATATCTTTTGAGTTATATAGTTTTGCTCTAGTACTTCACTTATATCTTTTAGAGCCCGGTGGTGGATTTGTTTTATAGAAACTATTGATCTCTCATGTTTCACTTAGATTATTTTGAGAGTCTTAAATAGCATGGTAATTTGCTTAAAATCCTAATATGCTTGGTATACAAGATTAATAATAAAACTTTCTTATGAGTGTGTTGAATACTATGATAAGTTTGATACTTGATAATTGTTTTGAGATATAAAGATGGTGATATTAAAGTTGTGCTAGTTGAGTAGTTGTAAATTTCATAAATACTTGTGTTGAAGATTGTGATTCCCGTAGCATGCACGTATGGTGAACCATTATGTGATGGTCTTTTCCTACCAATCTATCACCCTAGGAGCTTGCGCGTAACATGCTCGGACATGATGCCTATATACTTGATCATACCTAGATATTCTCATAACTATGCTCAATTCTGTCAGTTGCTCACCAGTAATTTGTTCACCCACCATAGAATACTTATGCTCTCGAGAGAAGCCACTAGTGAAACCTATGGCCCCTGGGTCTATCTTTATCATATTAATCTCCTACTACTTAGTTATTTCCTTTGCTATTTACTTTGCCTTTATTTTACTTTGCATCTTTGTCATAAAAATACCAAAAATATTATCTTATCATGTCTATCAGATCTCACTCTTGTAAGTGGCCTTATAGGGACTGACAACCCCTATTTGCGTTGGTTGTGATGATTTATTTGTTTTGTGCAGGTGCGAGGGACTCGCGCGTAGCCTCCTACTGGATTGATACCTTAGTTCTCAAAAACTGAGGGAAATACTTACGCTACTTTGTTGCATCATCCCTTCCTCTTTGGGGAAAACCAATGCAGTGATCAAGAGGTAGAAGCATCATGGAAACATAGCATCAAAATATAAGAGGAAAAGGACTTTGCAAAATCAGTCTGAAATCAGCAACATTATGGAGCCTACTTTGCATACTTGTGCTAATCACCACATAGATCACAAAAATACAAGACTTTCACCCCTATAAACATGGCGTGATGAAGATCATAAAACATGTAGACATCATGCTCATAGGATGCACGCACAAAATGCAACAAAAATGACAAATCATCAAGTTCCGTTAACTTCCAGCAGACAACATCATATAGCACTTTTGCAGCGATTATAATGGCATAAAAATGGAAAGTAACATGCTTGCAAATGCCACTAACATGAAGAGAATCACGAGGCGAACATTTTGATATATCATATGCATGAATTGGAGCACCAAGCACGACGATATAGCATGTTGTACAGGGCATCATAATGTTAGGATTTTGGGACTTAGTGGAAATACGAAGTCAACCTTTGTCCAGATCTAGGGTTTGTGCGGGATCCGAGGTTCGTCGGGGGAGTCGCCGGACTTGGAGAAGGAGACGACAGGAGCTGTAGGAAGCTCGCGAGAGAGGACGCTGGTGAGAGGTGGCCGGAGTCGCAGGGAGCCTCGCCGGAGCACGGGGAGGACGGATCTGGAGAGGAGCTCCGGTGGAGCTCGGCGGGCGACGCGGTGGAGGAGCTCCGGTGGCCAGTGTGGGCAACCGGGGTCGCCGACGAGTGGCGCCTAAGGTGCGCCGACGGGAAGCGGGTGGTAGACGGGCGGCTCTAGGGCTCGGGCGCGGAACGACCGGGCGGTGGCGGGAGGTGGCACGGGTCCACGGGGCCGGACGCGGGCCTGACGGGCCAGCGGCGCAAGGGCGGGGCGGAGGCCACGTGGCGCCCTCCGATTGGCGCGGGTGCGGTGACGGGTTTTGTCCGGTGAAGCCCGGACGTGTCCGGCGGCAGAGGGGAGTGGGGCTAGGGTTTCATCTGCGAAAATTTCGGGGAGAGGCCATATATATAGGTAGGAGAGTCCAAATGAGGTGTGGTTTTCGCCCACACGATCGTGATCCAACGACGGAGAGCCTAGAGGTGGTTTAGATGGGCTAGTGGGCTGTTTTGGAGGGGTGTTGGGCTGCAACAAAAGAGGGGCTTTTACGGTTACCCGCTTAACCGTTGGGGCATCAAACGACCTCCAAATGGAACGAAATTTGACAGGCGGCCTACCTGTGATGTACCAAGGCCACTCGACAAATATCGACCCATTCTGAGAACGTTTTTCTCCCACTCACGAAACAAGATTAGAGGGGTGCAACGGGTGCATGTGGGAGTGTCGGATCGCGAAACGGACAACGGGGAAAATGACCGGATGCATGAGACGAACACGAATGCAAGTGAGATGCACATGATGACATGAGATGAAATGCATGAACAAAATGCAAAACGAAGACAAAAACCCAACCACGAAGGAAATACCATATCACATGGCCGAAAATGGCAAGAGTCAGAGTTACAAATATGGGAAGTTACATTCGGGTGTTACACCAAAGCAGCAATTTTTCATTCATGTGGTAGGGGTAAAATAGGAATATCGCAGCGCTAAACTTTCGGGCGCAAGATATTTCGATGTGAGCGGGAAGATTGAAAGCTTTTGGCGCTGGAAATCATAAGTGTTCTGCTCTTGTATGGCCGACTATGATATCATGGTCGAGAATTTATTTGTTTTGCACACAAAAAAGTGCAAGTTTCGAAAATCAATGTCTCCAACTCGAAACTTAGATTGTCCATTCAATTCAAATATGGATCATTGAGCTAGTATAAGCAAATACCATCATACGGTCCAATTCAAATGAAATTCCAAATGTGTTTATCCTAAATATGATGACAAAAGCAAAAATGTGTATGTGTATGAATAAAGTGGATGATTATAAAGTTTGAACATGCACGTATGTGTATATCTCTAGGTTTGATATATGAATTTTAAATCACGAAATCCCGGCTTAAAAATGTACCTCCGTTTAAATAAATTACAAAAGCTAATGATTGAGTCGAATTCCAAAATTCCAATCTTAGGTTTGTACTTCTGGTACATCAAGGTATATCATGCATGTTCAAAAGTATCGTTATCTCACAGTCCAAACTATGAAACAAATTGATCAACCATGAGTGCACACACTATTGATCATATATATCTCAATTACGCTAAAGTCCCTCAAATATAGACACCTCACTCTTTATCAGAAGCCACCCCACCCCCACACACACAAGTCGTTCTCTTCCCCAGATACGAACACACGAGCACATTAACACCCCCTCTCTTCTAAAGTCCGGACCCCAATATAGGTCTCTATCACTTTGTCTCTCGGGCATGCACGCATCTCTTCCCCCACTGTCTAGGTCTCCCGGCATCTCTCTTTCCCAAGCACACGCACTATGTAGAGTGTATCTTTCCCATACACACAAAACATCGCCCTCAAACGTCTATCTCCCAAGTTATGTGGTTCTCGCACACTCACATCCCACACCACCCCCAGTGCAAACAAGCACACTTTGTCTCCTTGTGCACCAGTCTCCTCTTTCTATCTCTCCCACATGTGGACCCGCCCCAGCTCCTTCCTTGTATACATATATGTCATGAATCTTTCCATAGCTCCATAATGTATCATCGTTCTCAATCTCACACATTGTTCTCTACACCATCTATTCTAGATCTCTCATGAAGTCCCAATCACACACACGATGACTCGCTTCCCTTGCATCTTCGTACATAAGCCACTTTCGCACAACATCAACATTGTCTCCCTATCTATACGCCACTTATGGACACAAACGACCCCTCCCCCCCTCTCTTACCCTCTCTCTCTCTCTCTCTCTCTCTCTCTCTCGCACGCTCTCACACCCCTCTCCCACACACACTCGATGTCTCTTCCAAATAGTCTGCTCCCCACCCGCACCCATGCTATCCTGCTACTACACATGCCTTTGTCTCTCTTTGACACACATGTCACACCATTCCCCCTTCCCTATACTAGATTTACATCATTAGTGGTATCTCTACTCCGCATACACACACTCCCTCTCACACACAAACGCGCGCACAAACACTCATCTATCTGGATCCTTCTTTTAAGACGCACACCCTTGCATATTCTCTCCAGGTCTAGGTATGTATATGTCCCCCTCCCCTCTCTAGCTCAGATGCACACCAAAATTCTCCATCTCTCTAACTCACACATCTCTCCCCATGTACGCATATGTATCTCACACACTCACTCTCTGATTATATCTATGTGTC
This sequence comes from Triticum dicoccoides, assembly GCF_002162155.2. Taxonomy (NCBI): domain Eukaryota; kingdom Viridiplantae; phylum Streptophyta; class Magnoliopsida; order Poales; family Poaceae; genus Triticum; species Triticum dicoccoides. The sequence continues at coordinate 215,884,872 of NC_041386.1, read as the reverse complement.
TCCATGTTACACAACACAAAGCCCCATGTACATGTCTCTCTCTATCCTCCACAAACACATAGACACAAAGAATCTCTTATCATTGCCTCAGTCTCTACACATATCACACACGTACATTGTCTCTCTCTCTCTCGCGCAAACACGCTCAACAAGGGTTTCCCCGTGAATAACTTACCGTCTATTCATCAATAGTCGTGGCAGTACGGCGAACACGAGATGTGAAAAAGAATAAATCTACACGTGCATACACCACCTAGTATGACTACTAGGACTAGAGCAATCTGAAAGAGCGCTGCCGTCACCCCCTCCTTATCGGCGACGGGAAAACCTTTGTTTTACACAGTCGAGAAGTCATTGTGCTAAGGCCCAACATGCTGAGCCGTTGAATAGAATGTAGATCCTAGTTTACGGAAACAAGTATCGATAATATGTTTGTATCTCCATACTTATATTTCTTCTCTTATAAAAAACCGAGTTGGTGATGATGGTACACGTGAAATCTTGCAATATAGACCGTCTGATCTATATCTGATGGATAGAAATTAAACTAAAAGATACCCGCACCTCTCTCCACATTTGCAGACAAGGCCTTCCCTCATTCATCCTTATCTCCAACAACCTCATTGTTGATTAAATTAAAAAAGGAAGCCTCTGGAACAAACTGGCATCGTGGTCGCTACCAGTGTCGTCCATCCTCATGGCTCCGCTCAGTCCGACCACCAATCACCACCACGCCCCACTCCTATTCACCTCATCTCCTCTTTCTCGAGATATCATTAGTTTTTACACATGGGATTACTCCCTCATGGGTCAATCAGAACAAGTTTTTTTATAAAAGATGCATCTTGATGTTCCATGCAATGCATGGACATCTTGCTAGTACTCCTACAGCAGACTTAGTTGGTGATGATGGTGTGTCTGCCATCCTCATTTCTGACCAATAGATCTACATCTAACGACTGTGAGGTAAGTTGTTGCCTTTTCTCACCAACATCCCACTTCTCTACAAATTTGCAGAAAAACCCATAAATAGTATCTTAAAACCAACCACATCCCTCCATCACCTCACCATAATAGCCCGGCGAATATATTCTGATTGAAACATAATATATCTCTAGTGATATATGTATGTCAAAATTAGAGTGTTTTCTATCAAGTTTGTGAATAAGTATTATTCTAATTATGATCTGTTGCAACACACGTGAACATTGGTAGTATTTCCAACCATGCAAAAAATGCTAGTATTTCCATAGTTTTGAGTTTTCCATCAAGATATTAGTAACTCATGGTTGATATTTAGTTTCAATCACGTACACATAGGCATGTAACTAGCCTTGCTTATTGGCTTCCAAAGCTTAACTTTCACTCCTACTTATAGTATGTAGAGTATTTAATAAAAAAACTACCACTTTCAACCAGCCCTAGGAAGAAACTATTGTACAAAAATAGCAAAAACATACCCAAAATTTCTTAATATGCGCCAAAAACTACTACCTAGTGCCGATTAGGCTCGTTTGAACCCGTTTATGACAGGGTTGGCCCAGACGTTCATGCTAACGAGGCAGCTTAAACCAACACATTTTGTTTGACTGTTGACACAAGGGACTCACATCTGACCTTATTTCCCGTTATTCCCCCTCAAATCATTATTTTCACTAAACATTACTTCAAACAGTGCTAATGTGTGTTTGTTGGTAGCGCCGGTGATGAGCGAGTTGGCCGCCGCTCCACTGGACGGGCCGGATGCCGCGTTGGCCTCTGCATGGGTTGGCAGGCTGGCCCGAGCATGACTCACGCGCGAGCAAGCCGCTGCGCTGGCCTTCGCTCGAGCCAGATGGCTGGCCACCGCACCGCCGTGCCAATCTAGCTAGCAAACCTTGCAGACAAGCAACTGGATCCATCCAGCAGGGTGTGTGCTATCTTGGATAGCTAGCGGCCACGAGCACCGGACGGAGCTGGCATCCGGGCTGCCGCAAGATGGGCTCTGCACCGCCGGCGGTTTTGACCTCGCCTTCTGTCGGCGGTGGTAGCTGCGTCCCATGGCTGAGGATGACTAGGTGGACGGGCCGGAGGTAGGAGGTCACTCGGGGATTTTTGTGTAGACTGACATGTAGGTCCCACAAGTCATAATGCCTAACTTGTCGGTCGAATAGAAGGCGTTGACTTAAGGGGCAACATGGGTTGAAACATGCCTATAACGGCACTTTGTAGAGTAATCGTTTCTTGGTAGGGCTGGTTGGTAAGGGCATGTACAATGGTTGATAAGGTAGTCTTATCTTAAGTCTGCCACGTATGCAAGTGGTAGTAGTTTCTTGGCTTTATTAGTGGTTTCTTGTAAGGAACAATGTACTAGCGACAAAAGGCGATTCTAGGTTGCGTTGTACTCCAACAAGTACTACTAGTGGTCGCGGGAGTGTATAGCTCGTTTTGTGGGTTCGATCCCGGCCAATCACACGGCGGCCTTTTTTTAAATAGTAACTTTGCTTCGAGCCAATATTGTACACTTGTAGTTTGAGTTTTGAAGTCAAACGGACGTGTTGCACCACAATCCGGGTGCACTGGATAGCCCAGCCACGTGAATAGGTTTTCCTTCCCATCATCTCGTGGCTCGCGTGCTCGCCCTAGCCGCACCTTCCTTGCAGCTTCCTCGTCAGCAAGTAGCATATTTAAACTAGCGCCTCCCAATTAAGCCGGAGGAGCCGGAAAAGCCTAGCGCGGCATCAGGAACTAGGCAATATGGCTCTGTATGTAAAGTGCTAGTACTCTACTACTCTATAGCTTGTGGTGTTGCACGCATGGACTTCACTCCATTATCGGCTCTATAAAAGAAATTCCTCTTGACATGATTTTTTTGTTTTTAAATGGAGGCAAATGCTTTGCTTCATCTCATTCATAAAGAAGGAACTACTAACAAAGTTCGACGAGATCCATTACACCTCCACAAATGGAAGCGAAAAGCCTAGTCTCGATGTATCAAATAACTCAAATGTTCTGCCCCCGTAGTAACCATCGCTGATAAACAGGCTGCTAGTGTGTTCGTGAGAGGAGCGGCTGAGTAGGCCAGCTACGCGCTTGAATAGAGCATCGAGAGTACCGACTATGTAGGTGTACTTTCCCTGCATTGATAGTATAGTGGTGGTTCTAGAGAACAGTAGTACCATCCACTTCCAACTGTAGCTCCTTGGCCCTGAGATTCAAGAGTTCAAAACTGGTGCACTATACTAGAAGTAAAGTACATCGCAATACTAGTTGAGAAAGTAGTACTAGTACTACTACAGTACGAATACGTAGTCAATAATAGCCTCACCCCTTCGCTAAGGGACGATCGAGGAGCTACAGTTGGAAGGGACGAGGCCCTGCGGTTACTACACTCTTATCTCCTCCTCGTCAGTTCCCCTCCCCCCGAAGAGAAGGCAGTTCGTCGCTGCTCCCGTGGATTCGTCAGGCGGTTCTCCTCCTCATTGGGGCTGGGATACCTTGGACGACGATCCGCTGGGAGAAGTCGCACGCCGCTCCGACATCCTCACCGCGGCAAGACTTGGTGCTTCCTGCATCAACTTTTTCAAGATGGTGCTTAAACAGGCTTGGGAAAAGGCCATGCTTGTTGGTCTTCCATGCGTCCTCGGGGAGAAGGTTCTTCTATGGGACAATCCTTCGAACGGTCCACCACTCCCTGGCCATGGTTGCATGTTGAGTCCGCTAGAGTTACCGACGTTGAGAGGTAGTCGGATTTTGTCCGATGAGCAGGTCAGTCATGGAGTTTGATCATGTAGTACTTAGTTATTCCATTTCCATCCCGTAATTTCTCCGCTGCCCACCGTCTTATATATAGGTCTGGGCCGGTGCCAACGAAGATTGGCTTGCATACCTCTGGCTGGATACCACCATGATTTTGCACAACATCCACAGCAGTGCGGCCGTTCCCATAGACCCCTTCTCCACCATTGGGATCGGCCTTCCGGACTGGATAGGCTTGAATACGTATGATGATGCCTACATGAGATTGAAGAATATAGCAATTGCGGACCCGCCGACAAAGCGACACGGCTACGACGATTACTATCTCATCGCGGTGTTCGACATAAGGATTGCCATCAATGCAAGAGGCAGTAACGGCAGAGGCTGGCGCATGTTGGCCGCGACAGATTTGTATCCCTACACGTTCGAAGACGTCGTGCACCATCTAGGACGCATCTTTGTGGTGACAAGCTAGGGTACTTGTTTCATCTGGTTGCCATCCTACGGTATGAGGGATTACAAACAGAATGCACAAACCATCATTTGCATCCCTAACAGTACTCCATTATTTTGCAGACACCAGTCATCCCCCGATTAAAATAAGATCGCCAATCCTAGATGTGCATTCGCATCCGTGATTCGGTCTAACCTGAAACCTTGTAGCTGACTTTGGCATATTGGGATAAACTATCTTAGCAGTTGTTACACATGGTACCACTGATGTGCAACATGGTCACACAATCTACCACGATTGGACCATTAGCATCTACCCAGGTATTCCATTTAGTATTATATTTTTAACCCTCTCGCCTTCTCTTTCATTGTTGTACTACTTACTAGTAGTACTAGTAGGAGTACTTTTTACCTTGGAGGACGCATATAGCTAGCTAGGCCCTTGAAGACTTGAACCCACTAGCTCTACCATTTTTGTTTTTCCATGTCTTAGTATCTCATCCATGTAGCCAAGAGTGGCTATATATAATAAGTCGGTTATTTTACTTCCTCTATACCAGAGTAGTATTATTTGCTGCACAGTATTTATGACCTCCATATTTGAGCACAACATTATTATGCATGGACCTTGACTATTTACGTCACCATGTGTCCAGATCTTAGATGTCGCGTGTACCAGATCAACGGCGTTGAGTTCGACCCCCGTGATGCTATGTGGGTGCCGAGGAACACTCTTGGAGAGTACTTGCTTTTCATTGGGGATAGCTATCCCATTGTGAAGAGGATGCCACCTCCCGTGCACGACACCGAAGGCCTGCCATTCATGAAGCATGGTTGTGTCTTCAGTGTGCACCGCCGGATGAACGACATGCTGGGACATGCTATCCCTGATTTATGCCGCTTCAGCTTGGATAAGTCTCCATCGTGTGGAACCGGACTAGAAAGCTGCGACAATGATTCCCGTTGCCCACCACTATGGATCGTGCCATCCATGAAGAACACTTGGGACTGGAACCTGGAGGAGGACATGTAGCCCATCTATAACGTGTAAGTGGAGTATGGTAAATTGTGAATGTTAGCATTGTGAATATATGTAGACTAGTCATGCACAAATTTATCACATGAAGTGGAGATGAACTTGTGTGGCATACTTGCATTTTTCCTTTAGAATTTATTACTAGTAAATGTGTTATGTGTACGTGTGTAACGCCCCGAGACCGATGCGCCAGGTGTCTTCCAGTTATTCGCCGATGTTGCCATGTCATTTGCTTGCGTGTTGCATTTCATCATGTCATCATGTGCATTGCATCATGTCATCATGACATCGTGTCTTTAATATTTCCAACTCAACTAAATAAATCGTATGGATCTTCGATCCATTTGAATCGAGGGAATTCACATGGTGACATTCTCTTTAAAACATACCAAATTCTCCTACTATTATTAGGGAGCTATTAAAAATAATCCAATAATTTGGAATCACCCATAAACACACTTGCAAATATTCCACGTGTCTTTTCTACTTCAAGTTTGACTTCAAAACCTTGCCCGCAATTCTCTTCCCATTTGCCGAGGTTCCTCCAAAAATTTCAACATTTTTGGACACATCAAAAACCTCGTCCTAGCTCAAACCATTTGAATTAAATTCAAATGAGTTTGAATTTAATTTCTGCAATTATGCCACTTCTATTTTTCTGTGTACAAGCACATTTTCGCGAGTCCAGGAAAATTAAACCCATTCCCAAATTCCTTCCCTAATCCTTACTTTTCTCTCCTTTTCTTCCTTCCTTTTTTTCCTTCCCTGTTTTGAGAAGAGAGGTTAAGAGAGAGAGAGAGAGAGCCCAGCCTTGCCCCTTGGGCCTCCTGTAGCTGCAAGCCACTCAAGCCCAGCAGCAGCCAGCCTCCAGTTGTCCCAAAGCCCATCCGACCGCTCCAACCCTAGCCCTTGCCCGATCCATCTCCACTCTCCCCTTCCTCCCTCCTGTTTGCCGTCAAGTGAGAGAGAGAGACCAAATGTGCCCGATCCCCATCCCTCGACCTCACCACTCGGCGGCGACCAAAGCCTTTGAGGCGCCACCCACCTTCCTCCGCCGTCAAGCACCAGCACCAGGACCCCTCTGTGCCCTTGCCTGTTCCACCCCGCAGCCGCTTGTCATGGTTGGCCTGAGCGCCACTTCGCCGGTCCCCGTCGCTCCGCCACTCCAGGAGCAAGCAGATGCGCCGCTGCTGAAAGAACATGTGGTTCCCCCATGTTTGGTTTTGGTAATTGATGACAATCTCTATGGACTAATGGTTGCCTTGAGTTATATTTGAAGGTTTTGTCCACATGCTTTTCTAGGAGTACATTTGTTGGTTTCAAGGAGAGTTTGTGATGACCAAGGTGCTATTCAAGGAATTACTTAAAGATTGGTCTTGTGAGAGGTTGATCAAGACTAGCTAAAAGAGTGAATCAAGTTGATCAACACACAAAGCGTAGAAGATGTACTGAGAGGGATCAAGCGATCCCATGGTATGGTAAGCATTGTCCATTATGCTTTGTGTACTAACCCATGGTCTATGTGAGAGTTCTCTGTGGGGTTAGGTACGTGTTCATGGGCTTGCGTCAAGAGGAAGATATCACTCAACCTATGGAGAGGATGACATCAAGTGGTGATCATCATCAAGAATTCCGGGCGCAAGTTCAAGTGGAGCACCATGAAGAGATCAAGTGCTTGATGCTTGCCATCCATTGCGGTGTCAATGGACTTGTGAAGATGTGCCGAAGAGTGGCTCACCCATAGTGGAGTATGGGGGAGCAATCATCTAGTCTTCATCGACCCAACATAATCAAGAAAGGTGGTCCAACTTGAGGGAGTCAAGATCATCATCATATAGCTCAAGTGGACTTCATGCAAGGCAAAGGTTTTCCCTTGATAGGTTTTATATTTTACCGGTCTCATGGTGATAGTTTGGAGACCGGGTTATAGGATCGATAGCCGTACTATCAAGGGGGGCTCTCAAGTGAGTAGCGTGATCGTATCATTTGTCGAGAGCTCAAAAAATTGCATCCTTGCATCATATTTATTGGTTCTTGTTTGGTTCTCTTTGTGAGTCTTAGAGCTTATGGTCATCTTGATGACAAGCTTGAGTTCATCGAAAACGGAGTTCGCATGCATCTTCTATGATGTTTTCGGTGTTGAAGGTTTTACCGGTCTTATCCGAGGAAGGGTTCTCACCATTTTCTTATGGTCCTTTTCTAATTTACTTCTTATTGATATTTCTATCAAGATTGTGTTAGCCCAAGTCATTAGCTTTCTAAAAAAACTTGGTTTCGTTGAATTCGGAGTCCGTTCGCAGAAGTTGTGGCTGTTTTGGTAAAGACTGCAGCGATACTACCGCGGCTAGAGCGGATGTAAAATTTTACTACCGCTCCAAAGAGGTACTACCATGGCTCCTGAGCGGTAGTACCGCTCCGAACCAAAATCTCGTGTTTTCCTCTGCGGAGGTAGGCACGGAAGTATTTTTTTTGTACCACTCGCAAGCAGTAGTACCGCTACTATTTGCGGTAGTACCGTGAGGTCGAGCGGTAGTACCGCGAGGACGAGCGGTACTACCGCGTCCTCGGTAGTACCGCTCCGGTGGTTCTACTGGCCTTTTGCCTCCTCGCTGTTGTTTTTCAAAGGGGTACTACCGCCCTAGCGATAGTACCGCTCCTTGGAGCAGTAGTACCGCTCTGTGCAGGCTGTGAGCATAACGGTTGTATTTTTTCCCACCTATAAAAGGGGGTCTTCTTCCCCAATGAACCTCATCTCTTCAGCTAATGTTCTTCCCCCATTGTTGACCTTCTTCAAGCTTGCTAACTCTCAATCCCTCCAATGATTCTTGCTAGTTCTTGAGGGAAAAGAGAGAGGAGATCTGGATCCACGTTTCCACCAATCACTTTCTCCTCTAAGTGAGGGGAACCCCTTGGATCTAGATCTTGGAGTTCTTCGTGTTCTTATTTCGTTCTTCCTCTCATTTTCCTCCCTAGCATTAGTTGCTTTGATGGGATTTGGGAGAGAAGGACTTGGGCACTCCGTGTGCCCTTGCCATTGCATTTGGTGCATCAGTTTGAGTTCTCCACGGTGATACGTGGAACTGAAGTTTGAGAATCTTATTACTCTTGGGTGTTTGGGCACCCTAGAGCTTGTTCCTCTTGGGTGCCTTGGCGCCCTAGACGGTTGGTGTTGTTCGGTGCTCAATCATTGTGGTGTAAAGCTCCGGGCAAGTGTCGGGGTCTCCAATTAGGTTGTGGAGATCGCCCCAAGCAATTTGATGGGTACCGGTGACCGCCCCCAAGGGTTGCCAAAGTGTACGGGTTCGGTGACTGCCCCCAAGGGTTGCCATTTGTACGGGTTCGGTGACCGCCCTCAAGGGTCCCTTAGTGGAATCACGGCATCTTGCATTGTGCGAGGGCGTGAGGAGATTATGGTGGGCCTAGTGGCTTCTTGGGGAGCATTGTGCCTCCACACCGCTCCAAACGGAGATTAGCATCCGCAAGGGTGTGAACTTCGGGATACATCATCGTCTCCGTGTGCCTCGGTTATCTCTTACCCGATCTCTTTACTTATGCACTTTACTTTGATAGTCATATTGTTTCTTGTCATATATCTTGCTATCACCTAGTAGTTTATCTTGCTTAGCATAAGTTGTTGGTGCACATAGGTGAGCCTAGTTGTTGTAGGTTTTGTGCTTGAGAAATTAACCGCTAGGTTTATTCTGCATTTGTTCAAGCCTAAACCATAATTATTTTAAAACGCCTATTCACCCCCCCTCTAGGCGACATCCATGATCTTTCAATTGGTATCAGAGCCTCGTCTCTCTTTATTAGGCTTTACCGCCTAGAGAGTAAAGATGTCGACTAGGGGATTAGGATTCTCTGACACTCTTAGTTTTGATGGCACAAATTTTGATGTTTGGGTAATTTGCATGCTTAATATCTTTAGGGTCATGGACCCAAATTTAGAGCGAATTGTAGATATGGGTTTTTCTCCTCCAACCAAAGATTATCTTTAGAGGATGAGAAAAACTCTTATCTCAATGCTCAAGCTTCTAATGTGCTTTTCGATGCTCTAAGCAATGTAGTTATATTTCAACTCATGTCGTTCTGGGATGCTCATGAGTTGTGGACAAAGCTTCAAGATAAATATGGTGTGTCCAAGTTTTTTGGGTATGATTGTTCTCCCTGCACATCCGGCCGTGTTGTGTTCTCAACTTCTTCTACTTCACCTACATGTGGTTTGCCACAAGGTAATGACATGGTGAGTAGTGGTGTACATTGCAATGATGATAGTGGGCTTATTGTTGATAATCCTTCATCACTTTATTATTGCAATGCTTCATCTTTGGACTTTATCACTCCGAGCACTCCAAATGTTTCACATGCTTGTGTTGATAGTCCTTGCATATCATGTAGAAATTGATTGACTAAATCTCATGATGATATGTTTACTATGTATTGTTGCCATGATAGAAATGCATATATTTTGTTGAATTGTTGTGCTAACAATGTAGAGGAAACCCAACACCCCATGGAACAAGATGTGGTCTTGAATGGTGCTTCAACGGATCCTACATCATCATCTATTGCATTTTGCCTTATGGCCAAGGCTTCAAAGGTATCTCCCACTTTGAATCCCAATATATCTTGTGATGATATTGATGATGGCAAGAGTGATGATGATGTTGATTATGATGAAGAGAATGATGAAGTTGCCTCCTTAAAAATTAAGGGGGAAATGATTTTTAAAGCTCTTCTTAAGAATAAAATTGCTCGTTCCAACTTCATGGAAATCATGTCTATTGCTATTGAGGGCAAGAAATATATTGATGAGTTGGAATCTCATCTGGAGAAGCATGAGGTCACCATTGATAAAATGGAAGGTCATGAGCGTGATTACGCTAATGAGATTGCGGACCTCTCTCAAGCTCTTGAACTTGAACAAACCACCAAGGAATCTCTTAAGGAGACTTTTGCTCTAGAATTATCTAGAGTGAGGGAATCTCGTGATAGAGCTCTTGAGGTGGCCAATGATTTTGAAATTAAAAATGAGGAGCTTGAAGTTGTGCATGAAAAACTCCTTGAGGACTTTGAGCACCTCGAAAATGGCTCAAGGGTCATTAAGAGTGAGCTCATCAAACTCACCGAGTCACATGCTCAACTTGAAGCTTCGTATTCAAAAGAGCATGCCAAGTTGTCTTCTCCTCTTGTTGTTAATGATGATGCTTGTGCTACTAACTCTATCTCTTGTGAAGCATCCATATTGAAGGAGAATGTTGAGCTAAGGGCTCAACTTGAGTTGCTATCTAGAAATTATGGGGTGTTGGAAGAAAATCATGTAAATCTCACGAGCTCTCATGATGATCTTCTAGTATCCCATAATGTGCTAAAGATAGCTCATGAGGCCATGCTTGCTAAGGTAACATCTAGTGAGCCTCATGTGGATACTAGCACTACTATTAGTCAAAATTCTATATTGCCTTGTGCTAGTCCTCGCAATTCAACCATGCATAACATTGGTACATCTTGTGATGAGTTGCTTTCCTTGCCTTGTTGCTTTAACGATGAAGCTTATACTTCCTCTAGTGCTTGTGTTGAGACTAACCATGTAGAGGAAATCAAAGAGCTCAAGGCCCAAGTCACTTCTTTGAAGAATGATTTGGAAAATTGTCATGAAGGGAAGGCCACACTCAACAATATCTTGAGTGTACAAAAATCCCCCAATGACAAAGGTGGACTTGGATTCAACTCCAATAAGAAGAAGAAGTCCAAGAGCAACAACAAGAAGGGCCAAAAACAAGTCAAGAATATGGCCAAGATCATTTGCTTCAAGTGCAAAATTGAAGGGCATCATGTTAGATCTTGCCCATTGAAGAAGAAGGCCATTAGTGACAAGCAACAAGGGAAGCGGCCACAAGTTCATTTCATGCTCAACCTCAAGTTGAAGAAAAGCCTCTTCCCAAGAAAACTCAAGCTTATGCTTCTCAAGTTGAGAAATCAAGTGAGAAGAAAGTGAAGAGTAGACGTTGCTACCTATGTCGCGAGAAAGGTCACCTCGCCTCTTCATGCACTAGTGGTAACTTATCCAACCCAATTATTATTAATGATATCTATTCTCTTGGGAAGGATAATTTTGGCAATGTGTTTGCCAAAGTTGTTGGTACTCAAAGTGGTGTCAAGAAAAGAACCATTTGGGTAGCCAGGCCTATTGTGACTAACCTCTTAGGACCCAACTTAGTTGGGGACCAACTAGCTCATACTTGATCAATAGGTGTTCGTGGAGGTCATTGGAGACTTGGCTACATTTTGAAGAATTAAGGGGACTTCATCATTCTTATTGTCTCAAGCCAAGTCATTCGGATTATCAAGTTTCTATCTTATATCCAATGTTCCTCCTTGCGGTAACGCATCCTTAAAGTGTTTACATTGATAGTTACTTGCCCCTTTGCATGTTTGGTTTCGTTCCTTGCTTGCGTTTGTATATGTTGTGCTTCCAACTTGATTATCTTGAGAAATCAAGTATGTGCGTGTTGGTTTGCACATCATGTATGTGTGTGTCATGCATTGAGCCTTTTGCATCTTGTTTATTTCTTAGTTGGCTCTTGTGAGAGATTAATGGAATATCCCATTATGGGGGAGTGAGTGCTTTGTGCACCTCACGATCCTATAAATGTGTGTACATGAGTAATACCATCTAGTATTGATATTTCAATATTATCTAATTGCTATGTGGTATGTATTCTCATGAGAAATTCAAATTCTAAATGGTCCATTAATTATCTCTTAATGGATCCGTTTATTTGCCTCTTGTTTATCCTTAATTGGTATCACATTATGGGGGGGGGGGTAATATTCTATGTGTATATTACTAGCCTAGAAAATGTGTACATTTGATATATTGTCACCTGGAGTTGATATTGTAAATTATCTTGTTCCTAGGTGGCATGTTAGCTCTACAAGTTGCAATTTACTTTTTGTCTGGTGTGAAGATGATGTCAGATATCCTTGTTATCTACCACCGGGAATTATTTCCATTTACTTCTTGTCTTTTGACAATTGGTACTCACTTGTGTGGTAGAATTTATTGATCATCTTTACATTGGCTTTTGCCTTTATTTGCCTTTTCTCTTGCCAAGGAATGTATCAACTCCCTTTGTCTTCCATACCACTTGTGGATCTTGTTTATTTCTTGATCTTGTCTAGTGTTTTCTAGATATAGTGAAAGTGGTGATACATTCTTTACATTGGCTTTTCCCTTTATTTGCCTTTTCTCTTGCCAAGGAATGTATCAACTCCCTTTGTCTTCCATACCACTTGTGGATCTTGTTTATTTCTTGATCTTGTCTAGTGTTTTCTAGATATAGTGAAAGTGGTGATCCCATCTTGTGCTTTTGGTATTCAAATGCAAATTCTCTATAATGCACAATGCTTGGGGGAGCTATCATTTTTCTTAGAACGCTCATCTTGCGATCCTTATCAAGTGTGTGTTGGTGGAAGGCAAGCCGTTTTCGTTTTGGTACTTTGTGCCATCATGAAACTTTGTAGAGAGCTTGGTTTGTTTGGAACCATCTTCTCTTTTGGGAGTTTGATATCTTTTATTTTGATTGTATCAATGGATATCTCATTCCTTGATGTATCTTTTATGGATATCCTCCAAGTGATGTTTTATTCATTTGGTCTCGGTTCATGAAAATCTTGAGCATGCATTTTAACTTCATGTAGTTTCCTTGGCATGCTTTCTTTCTTTGGCCCAATATATATGGGAAACTCCACCATGTATCAAATTGGATGAGATGTGCATGATTTTCATTTCCATATCTATATGCACATATTTATGTGGAGTTTGTCCTATGTATTGTTGGTGTTTCTAACTCTTGGTGCCAATGAGTTTGGGTACCATTTTGTTTGTGTTGTTGTTCTAGGAACAATTGGAGATGCATTGGATGCTCGACTCACTCACATGGAAGGTGGTGTCACCATGTGCTTATTGGAGTCAAGCTAGGATGATCAATGACCCACTATCTACCTTTAATTGGTATCTGCTACATCCTTCCAATGATATCTCGGTAACAAGTATCTCTTCATGCATTCTTTTCCTACATTCAGACTTGTGTAGGTTGCATCTTAGCATGATATTCATTCCATCTTGTGAAACTTGTTTCCTTTCGCAAAGCAACTCAACGATGATCTCATGTTGCTAGTTGTGATGTCTTTGATGGTTGTTTGGTAGGAATTCATTTATATACAATAAGACCATATCTAGCCATGTGCTATGCTTCCAAGCAAATATCTTAGTGGTATATGTATGACTTCCTTTTGGATATCTTGTTCCTTCATATTGTTACTATTTCGGGTGTACATCCTTCTTTGTAGACATATATCATCATGATTTCGTCTACCTAGAATCTTATACACTTGAGAGAAGTTGCATATCTAGATGATATCCTTTCTTACATGTCCACCTTGTCTTTCTTATGTTATTTCTTTGGTGGCTCCGTGAAAGCTTTTGCCTTGAGTGTGTGTCTTCTATTGTTGCATTTTGATGCACTCTTGTGTGGTGAAGATTATTTTCCTCATGCTTATCTTTACGAGGCTTTTGCCATCTTAATTGGTATCCCTCGTCTTGATGAGGCTTTCATCTTCTATCTTCACCACGGGTTGTCACAAGCATAGGTTCTTTATATGCTTATTAGTAAGCTTGTGAACCCATTTGCTAGTTGTGTGTGGGAATGATAGGCCTTGCACTGTGTGCCTCATTCTTTCAAGAATTTATTGATGCTTAATGCTCATCCGTCCATTAGTCTTCTCAAGTGCATTGCCTTGACTCACACACATCATTTTGGTTGAGCCCATTCTTAAGTTGCCTCTTTTACTTGTTGCTCAACCATGTGTTTGTTGCAAGTACTAGGCTTTGTTTCCTATATTCTCACTTGCACTTGTTGTAAGTTTCCATTGATTTTGGGGGAGCTATGATCCTATTTTGTGTACTGTGTATCCAAATACAAAAATTCTTGTGTGCACAAATCATGGGGAGCTTCTCTAGTTTCTTTAGAACACTACTTTGCTCATATCGTAATATCCTTTATTCATGTGGCTCGTAGGATCTTTGGTCTAGTTGGTTCAATTGGTATCTTTTGATAGCTTGCTGCTTGCTTCAATTGGTATCTTTTGATTGCTTGATTGCTTGTGTCTCTCTCGGTTATGTCTTTGTGGCATATCTTCCTTTAGCAATCTTTGGGCCTCAATATAGTTTGTCTTCCTCCAAGTATTGACAGTTGGATATGTGTAGTGCATTCCACTCTCTTCTTGAGAAATACACAATTTATGGAGGACCACAATTTATATTGGCCCTCTAAGCTTTTCCCCCATTTTGGCAATCGATGCCAATGGGGGAGAAGTTTCAGAGAGTTTTGTGGAGAAGTCTTTAGAGTTTTCTCCTTGCTTTGGTTTTGTTCCTAAGCATTTGCATCTCATACGCATGCATTATTGGTTGTTGCATTGCATGGTGATGCATAATTCCTTGTATAAACTCTCTTGAAAGTGATTGTGATCAATTACCAAAATGGGGGAGATTGAAAGAACATGTGGTGCCCCCATGTTTGGTTTTGGTAATTGATGACAATATCTGTGGACTAATGGTTTCCTTGAGTTATATTTGAAGGTTTTGTCCATAGGCTTTTCTTGGAGTACATTTGTTGGTTTCAAGGAGAGTTTGTGATGACCAAGGTGCTATTCAAGGAATTACCTAAAGATTGGTCTTGTGAGAGGTTGATCAAGACTAAGTAAAATAGTGAATCAAGTTGATCAACACACAAAGCGTAGAAGATGTACCGAGAGGGATCAAGCGATCCCTTGGTATGGTAAGCATTGTCCCTTATGCTTTGTGTACTAACCCATGGTCTATGTGAGAGTTCTATGTGGGGTTAGGTACATGTTCCTGGGCTTGCGTCAAGAGGAAGATATCACTCAACCAATGGAGAGGATTTCATCAAGTGGTGATCTTCATCAAGAATTCCGTGCGCAAGTTCAAGTGGAGCATCACGAAGAGATCAAGTGCTTGATGCTTGCCATCCATTGTGGTGTCAATGGACTTGTGAAGATGTGCTGAAGAGTGGCTCACCCATAGTGGAGTATGGGGGAGCAATCATCTCATCTTCATCGACCCAACACAATCAAGAAAGGTGGTCCAACTTGAGGGAGTCAAGATCATCATCATCTAGCTCAAGTGGACTTCATGCAAGGCAAAGGTTTACCCTTGATATGTTTTATATTTTACCGCTCTCATGGTGATAGTTTGGAGACCGGGCTATAGGATCGATAGCCGTACTATCAATGGGGGCTCTCAAGTGAGTAGCGTGATCGTATCGTTTGTCCAGAGCTCAAAGCAATGCATCCTTGCATCATCTTTCTTGGTTCTTGTTTGGTTCTCTTTGTGAGTCTTAGAGCTTATGGTCATCTTGATGACAAGCTTGAGTTCATCGAAAACGGAGTTCGCATGCATCTTCTATGATGTTTTCGGTGTTGGAGGTTTTACCGGTCTTATCCGAGGAAGGGTTCTCACCATTTTCTTATGGTCCTTTTCTCATTTGCTTCATATTGATATTTCTATCAAGATTGTGTTAGCCCATGTCGTTAGCTTTCCAACAAACTTGGTTTCGTTGAATTCGGAGTCCGTTTGCAGAAGTTGTGGCTGTTTTGGTAAAGACTGCAGCGGTACTACCGCGGCTAGAGCTGATGTAAAATTTTACTACCGCTCCAGAGCGGTACTGTCGCGGCTCCTGAGCGCTAGTACCACTCCAAAGCTGTACTACCGCGGCTCCTAAGCGGTAGTACCACTCCGGACCAAAATCTCATTTTTTGCTCAGCGGAGGTAGGCACGGAAGTATTTTTTTTAGTACCGCTCGCAAGCAGTACTACCGCTACCATTTGCGGCACTATCGCTATCCCTAGCGGTAGTGCCGTGAGGTCAAGCGGCAGTACCGTGAGGACGAGCGGTAGTACCACTCCGGCGGTTCTACTGGCCTTTTGCCTCCTCGCTGTTGTTTTTCAAAGGGGTACTACCGCCCTAGTGGTAGTACCGCTCCTTGGAGCGGTAGTACCGCTCTGTGCGGGCTATGAGCATAACGGTTGGATTTTTCCCCACCTATAAAAGGGTGTCTTCTTCTCCAATGAAACTCATCTCTTCAGCTCATGTTCTTCCCCCATTTTTGACCTTCTTCGAGCTTGCTAACTCTCAATCCCTCCAATGATTCTTGCTAGTTCTTGAGGGAAAAGAGAGAGGAGATCTAGATCCACATTTCCACCAATCACTTTCTCCTCTAAGTGAGGGGAACCCCTTGGATCTAGATCTTAGAGTTCTTCGTGTTCTTATTTCGTTCTTCCTCTCATTTTCCTCCCTACCATTAGTTGCTTTGGTCGGATTTGGGAGAGAAGGACTTGGGCACTCCGTGTGCCCTTGCCATTTCATTTGGTGCATTGGTTTGAGTTCTCCACGGTGATACATGGAAGTGAAGTTCGAGAATCTTATTACTATTGGGTGTTTGGCACCCTATTGCTTGTTCCTGTTGGGTGCCCTGGCGCCCTAGACGGTTGGTGTTGTTCGGAGCTCAATCATTGTGGTGTAAAGCTCCAGGCAAGCGTCGGGGTCTCCAATTAGGTTGTGGAGATCGCCCCAAGCAATTTGACGGGTACCGGTGACCGCCCCCAAGGGTTGCCAAAGTGTACCGGTTCGGTGACCGCCCCCAAGGGTTTCCATTTGTACGGGTTCGGTGACCGCCCTCAAGGGTCCCTTAGTGGAATCACGGCATCTTGCATTGTGCGAGGGCGTGAGGAGATTACGGTGGCCCTAGTGGCTTCTTGGGGAGCATTATGCCTCCACACCGCTCCAAACGGAGATTAGCATCCGCAAGGGTGTGAACTTCGGGATACATCATCGTCTCCGCGTGCCTCGGTGTTATCTCTTACCTGAGCTCTTTACTTATGCACTTTACTTTGTGATAGCCATATTGTTTCTTGTCATATATCTTGCTATCACCTAGTAGTTTATCTTGCTTAGCATAAGTTGTTGGTGCACATAGGTGAGCCTAGTTGTTGTAGGTTTTGTGCTTGGAAAATTAACCGCTAGGTTTATTCCGCATTTGTTCAAGCCTAAACCGTAATTAATTTAAAACGCCTATTCACCCCCCCCCCTCTAGGCGACATCCACGATCTTTCAGCCGCCATCCAGGATCACCATGACGCCGCTTTGCTGATCCCTCCCGTGTGCAAGCCCCTCCTCTGCCATGGCCTTCCTCTCCCGCGCCGATGCCCTCCTTCGAGTGCTCGCGCCTGCAGCTCCATCCGCGAGTTCGTGCAGACATGGCCTCAAGCTCGTCAGGCCGCTGCTCCCTCATCCCGCCTCGGGCCAGGTTGGACACCCACCTGCCAGATCCGCAAGTCCTGTGGCCGCCCTCTTCATATCTGGTGGATCTCGCACCGTGGCAAGCCCCTGCCCCGCCTCTGCCTCGTTCGAGCAGGGAGGACGACGCGCCTCTGCAAGTCCCACTTGGAACCAGCCTCCTGCACCGCGCCAAGTCCCACGACCGTCGCCCCTGCATCGCGCCCTGTTGCTGTTGACGCCATGTCCAAGGGTCATCGAACAGGGAATAACGCCAAGTAGTAGGTCAACAAGGACCGCCAAGTTCTTCTTCCACCATCTCCAAAATCGCCAAGTACCATGACGCCAAGTAC
Organism: Triticum dicoccoides; assembly: GCF_002162155.2. Taxonomy (NCBI): domain Eukaryota; kingdom Viridiplantae; phylum Streptophyta; class Magnoliopsida; order Poales; family Poaceae; genus Triticum; species Triticum dicoccoides. The sequence continues at coordinate 215,866,934 of NC_041386.1, read as the reverse complement.
CCCTTCGGAACGCCAAGGTGGATCTCTATCGTCAAGTGAACGACTACTTCCACGATGATACGAGAACAACTACCGTCGACGTGCATTTTGCCAAGTACCACTCTCGTCGACCCTTGAAGACTCTGTGGACGTCAAGTTCCTCGCCGTGACCCCGAACATCTACGAAAACTTGTGAGACTAAGAATGTGAATGACTACCATCGCCAAGATCGCTAGTACCATGTAACGCCCCGGATACAACTTTCCATATTTTTACTCCGACTCTTGCCTTTTCCGGGGATGCGATATTTATTTCATGGTTGGGTTTTGTTTTTGTTTTGCATTTTGTTCATGTCATGCATTTCATATCATGTCATCATGTGCATCGCATTTGCATACGTGTTCGTCTCATGCATCCGAGCATTTTCCCTGTTGTCTGTTTTGCAATCCGACACTCCTATGTCCTCCGGTGCCCCCTTTTGCCTCTTTTCGTGAGCGGGTGTTAAACAGTCTCGGAATGGACCGAGATTTGCCAAATGGCCTTGGTACACTACCGGTAGACCGCCTGCCAAGTTTCGAGCCATTTGGAGTCCGTTTGATACTCCAACGATTAACCGGGGAACCGTAAAGGCCTCGTGTGTGTTGCAGCCCAACACCCCTCCAAAGTGGCCCAATAACCCATCCAAACCCCCTCCATCCTCTCGGCCGTTCGATCAAGATCGCGTGGCCGAAAACCGCACCTCA
>NC_041386.1:215823217-215865830 GCF_002162155.2 Triticum dicoccoides | reverse complement strand
GCCGCCACATCAGCGCGCCGCCGCCCTCTCTCTCCTCTGGGCCCGCCGCCGGCCCGCGCGGCCCGCGCGTCGCCCGCGGCCACCCGAACCGCTCGCGCCTCTCGCGCCGCTCGCCTGTGCGCCCCGCCGCCTTCGGCCCACCGCCGACTCGAGCTCGCCGCCCCGCCGCCCCGCCTTGGCTCTGCCCCTCGCCGGCGCGCGTGCCGCACCCCATCGCTCCATCACGGCCAAGCCCACGCCTTCGCCGCCTAGCGCCGCACCTCGCCGGGCCCCGGGTCCCCGCGCCTCCCTGTCATCGCTGGAGAGCTCGCCGAAGCTCTCGCCGGTGCTGGATCCAGGGAGTGGGATGAGATCCACCACTCCCCCAATCCAAACGCCCTCTCCCCGCCCGGATCCCTCCGTCCCGGGTCGAGCCCGTCCCGCGTTGAGTTTTCGCGGAGGTGATTTTTTTCTAAGTCCGTAGACCTGTGATATTTTCAGGCCATGGTCTTTGCATCATAACTCCTCATACGTAGATCCGTTTTGCATGCATGATATATCAAAATGTTCATCAGGTTGTGCTATTCATTTTGTTCCATTGTGCCATGCTTGTTTTAGTCCATCTTGATGCCCAAATGGGTGATGCAAGAGTGCTATAAAATGTTAGGTGCTGATTCTTATCAGATTACGAGCATTTGTCATTTTTGCTACATTTGTTGTGTGCTGCATATGGGCATGAGCTCTACATGTGTTTTGGTCTATGTCATGCCATCTTTACAGGGGTGTATGCCATGTATTTTTGTGATCAATGTGGTGACTAGCACAAGCATGAAAAGTAGCTCTCGTGATATTGCTGATTTCAGGGACTTAGAATTTCACGAAGTCATTTCCCTGCTGTTATTTTTATGCCATGTATTCATGTTGCTACAGAGAGATCCATGCTTCTTTTGAGTATGTTCAGTAAGGATGATTTGGGCATATGGTCGTGCTCTACCCATAAATGCCCCTGTTTGCATTTATGGAGTGCCCTAGCATGACTCAATCTTGCTCTACTTTTTCTATAAAATGTTCCTGGAAGATTGTTTACTTGTTAATCAATTTTGCGAAGGTTGTTGTAGTTGATCCATGCTTGCTTTTAACTTGTTCTTGCCATGGTTAGATTCATGAACATGCTATCTTGCTGATGCTATGCTTATCTTGTCATACCATGCCTTGTGTTGAGTGAATCGAGCTCGTAAACATGCCTTCATAATTCTGTTTATGCCATGCCCAGTTTTCTGCCAAGTCTGAATCTGTTAACGCGACTTGCTATGTTTACATGGGTGCCATCATATCTTCTGATCCTTTTTGGTTTATGGTCAGTAAGGGACTTGTGTTCTATGCTTTGAGTAGATTCATTCCATGCCTTGTTTTGCTATGATATGTTCCTGTAGCATGTTGTTATCTTGTTCTAAACATCGCTTCCTGATGTTAATTCCTGGCATGTTATTTCACTAAGTCTGTGATGCTGATATCTTTTGCACTTTTGCCATGCTTGTTTGGACCTGTTCTAGTGTGATTTAGCCGTAGCTCAGTGTTCATCTTTTGTCAATCATCTTGATTACATCACTTCCATATGCTTTGTTGCTATGTTGGAGTGCAGTAGCTTAGTTTCTTGTTGCATTCTAGATGACATCGTGCTGTTAATCGCAGAATTGTGCCATTATTGTTTTGCTTGCCATTTGCAAACCGTGCATCCGATTCCGGTGATCTTTATATCAATTTCGACTAAAATCATCTCATCTTTCCAGTGGCACAATTGTTTTGCCAAGTTGATGCGTTGATCAATCTGTTCCTTCCGGAGCTCGCATATGCATCGCATATCACTTCCCACATATCATGCCATGTTTTGCATCATGCCGTGGTTGGTTGTGGTTTCCTTTGCTTGTGTTCTTGCCTTGGGTAGAGCCAGGAGACGATTTCGTGGTCGAGGAACCCATTGAGTATGCTTACGAGGATCAACCTTTCTCAACTCAGAGAACTTTGCAGGCAAGATGACCATACCCTCAAAATCACTTCTATCTTTGCTTGCTAGTTGCTCGCTCTTTTGCTATGCTGCGATATGTACCACTTGCTATATCATGCCTCCCATATTGCCATGATAATCCCCTAACTCACCTTTCCTAGCAAACTGTTGTTTGGCTATGTTACCGTTTTGCTCAGCCCCTCTTATAGCGTTGCTAGTTGCAGGTGAAGATGGAGTTTGTTCCATGTTGGAACATGGATATTGTTGGGATATCATCATTATATCTTGTTTAATTTAATGCATGTATATACTTGGTAAAGGGTGGAAGGCTCGTCTTTATTCCTGGTGTTTTGTTCCACTCTTTCCGCCCTAGTTTCTGTCATACCGGTGTTATGTTCCTTGATTTTCCATTCCTTACACGGTTGGGTGTTATGGGAACCCCGTGACAGTTCGCTTTGAATAAAACTCCTCCAGCAAGGTCCAACCTTGGTTTTACCATTTGCCTACCTACCACCATATACCTTCCCTTGGGTTCTGCAGACTCAAGGGTCATCTTATTTTAAACCCCCCGGGGCAGTGCTCCTCTGAGTGTTGGTCCGAAACGGGAAGCCTGTGGGGACACCTCGGGGCAACTTGAGGGTTGGTTTTACTCGTAGATTGACCTATTCGGTGTGCCCTAAGAACGAGATACGTGCGACTCCTATCGGGATTTGTCGGCACATCGGGTGGCTTTGCTGGTCTTGTTTTACCATTGTCGGAATGTCTTGTAACCGGGATTCCGAGACTGGTCGGATCTTCCCGCTAGAAGGAATATCCTTCATTGACCGTGAGAGCTTGTGATGGGCTAAGTTGGGACACCCCTGCAGGGTTTTGAACTTTCAAAAGCCGTGCCCGCGGTTATGGGCAGATGGGAATTTGTTAATATCCAGTTGTAGAGAACCTGACACTTACATTAATTAAAATACATCAACCGCGTGTGTAGCCATGATGGTCTCTTCTCGACGGAGTCCGGGAAGTGAACACGGTTCTTGTATTATGCTTGAACGTAAGTAGATTCAGGATCACTTCTTGATCACTTCTAGTTCACGACCGTGCTTTGCTCCTCTTTTCGCTCTCATTTGCGTAAGTTAGCCACCATATATGCTAGTGCTTGCTGCAGCTCCACCTCACTACCCCTTTCCTACCCATAAGCTTAAATAGTCTTGATCTCGTGGGTGAGTGATTGCTGAGTCCTCGTGACTCACAGATACTTCCAAAACCAGATGCGGGTACCGATGATTCCAGTGCAGGGGACGCAACCGAGCTCAAGTGGGAGCTTGATGAAGATTGTGTTTGTTGCGTTGTTTCGTTCCCTGTTGATCAGTAGAGGAGCCCAGTTGGGGCGATCGAGGATCTAGCATTTGGGTTTGTCTTTCTTTATTTTGGTTCCGTAGTCGGACCTTGATTGTATTCTAGATAATGTATGATATTTATGTATTGTTTGAAGTGGTGATTGTAAGACAACTCTTTATCCCTTTCTTATTCAGTACATGGGATGTGTAAAGATTACCCCTCTTGCGACATGCCTACTATGCGGTTATGCCTCTAAGTCCTGCTCCGACACGTGGGAGATATAGCCGCATCTTAGGTGTTACATACCATTACCATTGTCGAGGACCGATAGTACCACTACTTCCACTACCGTCACCACGAGAAATACTACTTCCCACAATGACCCGTGCACGACTACTTCCACTATGACCGTCCCGAGAATGTCTACTTCCTCTACATTGCATCGAACCCGAACCATCCCGTTTGCATTCTTCGAAGGTATAACCACCGAGACGATGACCCGTGGAACGAATGCATGTGTGATGTATGAGATGCCCGTGTTTTGCTCCGTGTCCGAGTGGTTGCTTGCACGCTCCTCCTTGTCGCCATGCCATCGACCCCTGGGAACCCGGTAATCGGGAGCACCCCACCATATTGCTCAACTCGCTCACGCCCTTTCTTTTGCCACCGACATCTCAATCGAGTTGCCGGATCATTGGAATGTTGTTGTGGCACCATTTCTATATTCACCGCCATGGCATCATTTCCATTTCGTTGCCGTGTCACCCTTTCTTTCCGCCACGATGACAAATGCTTAATATCTATGTTCATATCAACATTTTCAAAAATTGCCTAAAACTTGTCGGATCACGGGTTCCGGCAAAACCCTCGAGGTTCGAACACTGGGGTGCGCGCGAAGGTTTTCTCCCTATCGATCCACGCCCTAGCTCTCTAAGATCTCGCGGACGAACTCAGCGAACTCAAGAGACAAAGACACAATATTTATACTGATTCGGGCCACCATTGTGGTGTAATACCCTACTCCAGTGTGGTGGTGGTGGATTGCCTCTTGGGCTGATGATGAACCGTACAAGGGGAAGAACAGCCTCCTGAGGTTGAGGTGTTCTTGTGCTCTCTTTTCGTGCTCCCTACTGTGGTGGCAAGTCCTACTTATATAGGCCCTGGTCCTCTCCCCAAATATTGAGCGGGAAGGGAGCCAACAACGTCCAATTTGAAAGGGGACAGCTAGTACATCTTATCCTGACAAAAGTGGTCTTCGCCTACAAAAGGCTCTGGTGGTGACGCCGTCTTGGGATCCATGGTGACCTCCGTCTTGCCGTCCTGCTGGTCTTGGTCTCGTTGCACCGATATGGAAACCTTTCCTTGATGCCTCAGAACTCCGCGCATGTGCTTGCCCCCTTGGAACCAAAGAGGAAACAAGGACGCTACGCGCGCTGGTGCCCGCCTGGTCTCGATCGTCATGGCTCACGTCACGAGGACCACGCGAGGTTTGCCTTGTTTGATCTCTCCGCCCCTCGTGAGCCTGCCCGGCGAGGTCGCTCCTGAGGAGATCTTGCGTCGTCCGCCTCGCGAGGCTTGGCCCCTCGCGAGGGTCTTGAATACCTTGTTGATGAAGATGGGCCATACAGTCCTGCTAGCCCAGCCACGCCGTGGGCCTCAGTGATAACCCGCAAGTATAGGGGATCGCAACAGCTTTCGAGGGTAGAGTATTCAACCCCAATTTATTGATTCGACACAAGGGGAGCCAAAGAATATTCTCAAGTATTAGCAGCTGAGTTGTCAATTCAACCACACCTGGAAACTTAAATCTGCAGCAAGGTATTTAGTAGCAAAGTAATATGATAGTACTAGTAACGGTAGCAAAAGGTAATGACAACAAAAGTAATGTTTTTGGTATTTTGTAGTGATTGTAACAATAGCAACGGAAAAGTAAATAAGTGAAGAACAATATATGGAAAGCTCGTAGGCAATGAATCGGTGATAGAGAATTATGTTGGATGCAGTTCATCATGTAACAGTCATAACCTAGGGTGACACAGAACTAGCTCCAATTCATCAATGTAATGTAGGCATGTATTCCGAATATAGTCATACGTGCTTATGGAAAAGAACTTGCATGACATCTTTTGTCCTACCCTCCCATGGCAGCGGGGTCCTAGCAGAAACTAACGGATATTAAGGCCTCCTTTTAATAGAGTACCGAACCAAAGCATTAACACATAGTGAATACATGAACTCCTCAAACTATGGTCATCATCGGGAGTGGTCCTGATTATTGTCACTTTGGGGTTGCCGGATCATAACACATAGTAGGTGACTATAGACTTGCAAGATAGGATCAAGAACTCACACATATTCATGAAAACATAATAGGTTCAGATCTGAAATCATGGCACTCGGGCCCTAGTGACAAGCATTAAGCATAGCAAAGTCATGGCAACATCAATCTCAGAACATAGTGGATACTAGGGATCAAACCCTAACAAAACTAACACGATTACATGATAAATCTCATCCAACCCATCACTGTCCAGCAAGCCTACAATGGAATTAATCACGCACGGCGGTGAGCATCATGAAATTGGTGATGGAGGATGGTTGATGATGACGATGCCTACGGATTCCCCTCTCCAGAGCCCCGAACGGACTCCAGATCAGCCCTCCCGAGAGGTTCTAGGGCTTGGCGGCGGCTCCGTATCGTAAAGCACGATGAATCCTTCTCCTTTATTTTTTTCTCCCCGAAAGTGAATATATAGAGTTCAGGTTGAGGTCGGAGGAGCTCGAGGGGGCCCACGAGGTAGGGGGGCGCACCCCCCACCCTCGTGGCTAGGGTGTGGGCCCCCTGGCCTTGATCTTTTGCCAGTATTTTTTATTATTTCCAAAAAGACGCACCTGAAGTTTCAGGTCATTCTGGGAACTTTTATTTCTGCACATAAATAACACCATGGCAATTCTGCTGAAAACAGCGTCAGTCTGGGTTAGTTCCATTCAAATCATGCAAGTTAGAGTCCAAAACAAGGGCAAAAGTGTTTGGGAAAGTAGATATGAGGGAGACGTATCAACTCCCCCAAGCTTAAACCTTTGCTTGTCCTCAAGCAATTCAGTTGACAAACTGAAAGTGATAAAGAAAAACTTTTACAACCTCTATTTGCTCTTGTTGTTGTAAATATGTAAAGCCAGCATTCAAGTTTTCAGCAAATATTTTGAACTAACCATATTCACAATAACGGATATGTCTCATGTTTACTCATATCAATGGCATAATCAACTAGCGAGCAATAATAATAAATCGCGGATGACAACACTTTCTCAAAACAATCATAATATGATATAACAAGATGGTATCTCGCTAGCCCTTTCTGAGACCGTAAAACATAAACGCATAGCACCTTTAAAGATCAAGGACTGACTAGACATTGTAATTCATGGTAAAAGAGATCCAGTCAAGTCATACTCAATGTTAACTAACAGTAATGAATGCAAATGACAGCGGTGCTCCCCAACTGGTGCTTTTTAATAAGAGGATGATGACTCAACATAAAGGTAAATAGATAGGCCCTTCGCAGAGGGAAGCAGGGATTTGTAGAGGTGCCAGAGCTCGGTTTTGAAATAGAGGTGAATAATATTTTGAGCGGTATACTTTCATTGTCAACATAACAACCAAGAGATGGCGATATCTTCCATGCTACACACATTATAGGCGGTTCCCAAACAGAATGGTAAAGTTTATACTCCCCCTCCACCAACAAGCATCAATCCATGGCTTGTTCGAAACAACGAGTGCCTCCAACTAACAAGAGTCCCAGGGGAGTTTTGTTTGCAATTATTTTTATTTGATTTGCATAAAGCATAGGACTGGGCATCCCGGTGACCAGCCATTTTCTCGTAAGTGAGGAGCGGAGTCCACTCCTCTTGAGAATAACCCATGTAACATGGAAGATACGGACAACCCTAGTTGATACATGAGCTATTCGAGCATACAAAACAGGATACTTATTTGAAGGTTTAGAGTGTTGCACATACAAATTTACTTGGAATGGTAGGTAGATACCGTATATAGGTAGGTATGGTGGACTCATATGGAACAACTTTGGGGTTTATGGAGTTGGATGCACAAGCAGTATTCCCGCTTAGTACAGGTGAAGGCTAGAAAAAGACTGGGAAGCGACCAGCTAGAGAGCGACAACAGTCATGAACATGCATTAAAATTAATCAACACCGAATGCAAGCATGAGTAGGATATAATGCACCATGAACATAAATATCATAGAGGCTATGTTGATTTTATTTCAACTACATGCATGAACATGTGCCAAGTCAAGCCACTCGAATCGTTCAAAAGAGGAGACCACCCTATCATACCACATCACAACCATTTTAATAGCATGTTGGCACGCAAGGTAAACCATTATAAGCTCCTAGCTAATTAAGCATGGCATAAGCAACTACAATCTCTAATTGTCATTGCAAAAATGTTTATTCATTATAGGCTGAATCAGGAACGATGATCTAATCATATTTACAAAAACAAGAGAGGTCGAGTTCATACCAGCTTTTCTCATCTCAGTCAGTCCATCATATATCATCATAATTGCCTTTCACTTGCACGACCGAACGATGTGGATAATAATAATAGTGCACGTGCATTGGACTAAGCTGGAATCTGCAAGCATTCAATAAACAGGAGAAGACAAGGCAATATGGGCTCTTTTGTCAGATCAACAATAATGCATATAAGAGCCACTTCAACAATTTAATTATGGTCTTCTCCTATCGACCCCCAAAGAAAAGATAAGGAATAAAACTATTTACACGCGAAAGCTCCCAACAAGCAAAAGAAGAACAGGAAATCTTTTTGGGTTTTCTTTTTAATTACTACTAAAAGCATGGAAATTAAAACTAGCTAAAAGCTACAACTAATTTTTTTGGTTTTTCTTAAGGTTTACTAAACACACAAGAAGAAAGCATAAAAAGAGAAAATAAACAAGCATGTATATTACAAAGAAAAAGTATGAGCACCAACATCTAGCAATGAGTGTGTGAACATGAATGTAATGTCGGTGAGAGATATGTACTCCCCCAAGCTTAGGCTTTTGGCCTAAGTTGGTCTATGGCCACGGTTGGCCTGGCAGATATCCATAGTAATAGTTGGGCTCGTATTGCGAAGAAGAAGACTCTGATTGCCACTGGTTGGCAATCATCTCCGGATCCCACTGGTAATTAGACTGTCGTGGAGGATCAATATGTGGTTCTGACTCTGGCTCTGTGGCTGATGTAGGGTTCCAGTAAGCATGAATGTCCTCCGGCGAGACGAGGTATTGCCCTATAGATAAATCAAACAAGGAAGGAGCAGGCATGTGATAGTCTCAGGATGACGTTTCTCAAAGAACAATTTGTATTTAAGCTCCCCTTCCCTATTCTTTATAATAAAATCATGCGCTACCATACTCTTATAATCTAAATAAACAGTAGGCCGCAAAATGAGCTTGGAATCGGGTTTGAACTGGATAATGGTGTTTGTGGGAGGAAGAAGGAGTGTGTGGGTGCAGGAATAAGTGGAGGAGGCCTACCGTGGGCCCACGAGGCAGGGGCGCGCCCAGGGGGTAGGATGCGCCCTCCACCCTCGTGGCCAGGTGGATGCCCCCCTGCTGTGTTCTCAGTGCCAAATATTCTCAAATATTCCAGAAAAAATCATATTTAAATTTCAGGGCATTTGGAGAACTTTTATTTTCAGGGTATTTTTATATTGCCTGGATAATTCAGATAACAGACAGAAAATACTATTTTTACTTTATTTAATATGAATAACAGAAAGTAAAAGGAGGGTACAGGGGGTTGTGTTTTCTAAATTCATCCATCTCATGATCATCAAAAGGAATCCATTAACAAGGTTGATCAAGTCTTGTTAACAAACTCATTCCGCATAACATGTAACCGGAGAATTTTCGAATAACACTAGGTTACCTCAACGGGGATATGCACATCCCCAACAATAAGAATATCATATTTCTTCTTGACAGTAGGAAGAGGAAATTCAAAACCTCCAAAAATAATCGATGGAATTTTTCCAATAGAACTGATATTGTGGACTTGAGGTTGTTTCCTCGGAAAGTGTACCGTATGCTCATTACCATTAACATGAAAAGTGACATTGCCTTTGTTGCAATCAATAACAACCCTGTAGTATTCAAAAAGGGTCTTCCAAGAATAATGGACATACTATCGTCCTCGGGAATATCAAGAATAACAAAGTCTGTTAAAATAGTAACGTTTGCAACCACAACAGGCACATCCTCACAAATACTGACAGGTATAGCAGTTGATTTATCAGCCATTTGTAAAGATATTTCAGTAGGTGTCAACTTATTCAAATCAAGTCTATGATATAAAGAGAGAGGCATAACACTAACACCGGCTCCAAGATCACATAAAGCAATTTTAACATAGTTTCTTTTAATGGAGAATGGTATAGTGGGTACTCCTGGATCTCCAAGTTTCTTTGGTATTCCACCCTTAAAAGTATAATTAGCAAGCATGGTGAAAATTTCAGCTTCTGGTATCTTTCTTTTATTAGTAACAATTTCTTTCATGTAATTAGCATAAGGATTCATCTTAAGCATATCAGTTAATCGCATACGCAAAAAGATAGGTCTAATCATTTCAGCAAAGCGCTCAAAATCCTCATCATCCTTTTTCTTGGATGGTTTGGGAGGAAAAGGCATGGGTTTCTGAACCCATGGTTCTCTTTCTTTACCATGTTTCCTAGCAACAAAGTCTCTCTTATCATAACATTGATTCTTTGATTGTGGGTTATCAAGATCAACAGCAGGTTCCATTTCTATATCATTATCATTGCTAGGTTGAGCATCAACATGAACATTATCATTAACATTATCACTAGTTTTAGGTTCATTACCAGATTGTGTTTCAGCATTAGAAATAGAAATATCATTTGGATTCTCAGGAGTTTCAGTAATAGGTTCACTAGAAGCATGCAAAGTCCTATCATTTTTCTTTTTCTTCCTTTTAGAAGGACTAGGTGCATCTATATTATTTCTCTGAGAATCTTGCTCAATTCTCTTAGGGTGGTCTTCAGGATACAAAGGTTCCTGAGTCATTTTACCAGTTCTAGTAGCCACTCTAACAGAAAAATCATTATTCTTACTATTCAATTCATTGAGCAAATCATTTTCAGCTTTAAATAGTTGTTCTACTTGAGTGGTAACCATAGAAGCATGTTTACTAATAAGTTTAAGTTCACCTTTAACATTAGCCATATATTCACCCAAGTGTTCAAGCATATCAGCACTGCGTTTTAATTCTCTACCAAAATAAGCATTGTAGTCTTCATGCTTAACCATAAATTTATCAAACTCATCTAAGCATGGGCTAGCAAACTTAGTAAATGGGATTTCAACTTTATCATATCTATAGAGAGAATTTACCTTTACTACCTGTGTCGGGTTATCAAGACCATGTATTTCTTCAATAGGAGATGGATTAAGATTATGCATTTCTTCGACACGCGGTAAACTAAGACCATGTATTTCTTCAATAGGAGGTAAATTCTTAACATCTTCAGCTTTCATACCCTTTTCTTTCATGGATTTCTTTGCCTCTTGCATATCTTTAGGACTGAGAAATAGAACACCTCTCTTCTTCGGAGTTGGCTCAGGAACTGTCCAATTATTTTCATTTGTCAACATATTATTCAATAGAATTTCAGCTTCATCTGGTGTTCTTTTCCTGAAAACAGAACCAGCACAACTATCCAGGTAATCTCTGGAAGCATCGGTCAGTCCATTATAAAAGATATCAAGTATTTCATTTTTCTTAAGAGGATGATCGGGCAAAGCATTAAGTAATTGGAGAAGCCACCCCCAAGCTTGTGGGAGACTCTCTTCTTCAATTTGCACAAAATTATATATGTCCCTTAAGGCAGCTTGTTTCTTATGAGCAGGGAAATATTTAGCAGAGAAGTAATAAATCATATCATGGGAACTACGCACACAACCAAGATCAAGAGAATTAAACCATATCTTAGCATCACCATTTAATGAGAACGGAAATATTTTAAGGATATAAAAGTAGCGAGTTCTCTCATCGTTAGTGAACAGGGTGGCTATATCATTTAGTTTAGTAAGATGTGCCACAACAGTTTCAGATTCATAGCCATAAAAAGGATCAGATTCAACCAAAGTAATTATATCAGGATCAACAGAGAATTCATAATCCTTATCAGTAACACAGATAGGTGAAGTAGCAAAAGCAGGGTCAGGTTTCATTCCAGCATTAAGAGATTGCTGCTTCCATTTAGCTAATAACCTCTTTAGATCATATCTATCATTGCAAGCAAGAATAGCTCTAGCAGATTCTTCATCCAGAACATAACCCTCAGGAACAACAGGAAATTCATATTTATTAGGGGGAGAGTCTTCATCATCACTTTCATCAATATTATCAGTTTCAATAATTTCATTCTCTCTAACCCTAGCAAGTTGTTCATCAAAAATTCACCAAGTGGCATAGTAGTATCAAGCATAGAAGTAGTTTCATCATAAGTATCATGCATAGCAGAAGTGGAATCATCAATAACATGCGACATATCAGAATGAATAGTAGAAGCAGGTTTAGGTGTCGCAAGCTTACTCAAAACAGAAGGTGAATCAAGTGCAGAGCTAGATGGCAGTTCCTTACCTCCCCTCGTAGTTGAGGGATAAATCTTGGTTTTTGGATCTCTCAAGTTCTTCATAATGATAAACAGATATAAATCCCAAGTGACTCAAAGAATAGAGCTATGCTCCCCGGCAACGGTGCCAGAAAATAGTCTTGATAACCCACACGAAAATAGGATCGCAACAGTTTTCGAGGGTAGAGTATTCAACCCAAATTTATTGATTCGTCACAAAGGGAGCCAAAGAACATTCTCAAGAATTAGCAGTTGAGTTGTCAATTCAACCACACCTGGAAACTTAATATCTGTAGCAAGGTATTTAGTAGCAAAGTAATATGATAGTAGTGGTAAGGGTAGCAAAAGGTAATGATAACAAAAGTAATGTTTTTGGTATTTTGTAGTGATTGTAACAATAGCAACAGAAAAGTAAATAAGCGAACATCAATATATGGAAAGCTCATAGGCAATGGATCGGTGATAGAGAATTATGCCGGATGCGGTTCATCATGTAACAGTCATAACCTAGGGTGACACAGAACTAGCTCCAATTCATCAATGTAATGTAGGCATGTATTTCGAATATAGCCATACGTGCTTATGGAAAAGAACTTGCATGACATCTTTTGTCCTACCCTCCCGTGGCAGCGGGGTCCTAGCGGAAACTAAGGGATATTAAGGCCTCCTTTTAATAGAGTACCAGACCAAAGCATTAACACATAGTGAATACATGAACTCCTCAAACTACGATCATTATCGGGAGTGGTCCCGATTATTGTCACTTCGGGGTTGCCGGATCATAACACATAGTAGGTGACTATGGACTTGCAAGATAGGATCAAGAACTCACATATATTCATGAAAACATAATAGGTTCAGATCTGAAATCATGGCACTCGGGCCCTAGTGACAAGCATTAAGCATAGCAAAGTCATAGCAACATCAATCTCAGAACATAGTGGATACTAGGGATCAAACCCTAACAAAACTAACTCGATTACATGATAAATCTCATCCAACTCACCGTCCAGCAAGCCTACAATGGAATTACTCACGCACGGCGGTGAGCATCAAAAAATTGGTGATGGAGATGGTTGATGATGACGATGGCGATGGATTCCCCTCTCCGGAGCCCCGAACGGACTCCAGATCAGCCCTTCCAAGAGGTTTTAGGGCTTGGCGGCGGCTTCGTATCGTAAAACATGATGAATCCTTCTCCTTTATTTTTTCTCCCTGAAAGTGAGTATATAGAGTTGGGGTTGAGGTCGGAGGAGCTCCAGGGGGCCCACGAGGTAGGGGGCGCCCAGGGGGGCAGGCGCGCCCCCCACCCTCGTGGCTAGGGTGTGGGCCCCCTGGCCTTGATCTTTTGCCAATATTTTTTATTCCCAAAAAGACGCTCCGTGAAGTATTAGGTCATTCCGAGAACTTTTGTTTCTGCACATAAGTAACACCATGGAAATTCTGCTGAAAACAACGTCAGTCCGGGTTAGTTCCATTCAAATCATGCAAGTTAGAGTCCAAAACAAGGGCAAAAGTGTTTGGAAAAGTAGATACGACGGAGACGTATCACGCAGGCAGGCAAGTCTGGGGACCCCCGTTCTCGGAACATTGACAGTAGCCCCGGGGCCCAAGGCGCGCTCGGGCTTGGCTTCGAGGCGAAGCCAAAGGTCAAGCACACAGCGCCGCGGGCCCCAAAAGCCTACGGCCTCGGTCGACGCGTGGCGGTTGATTGGACGTGGGCGTCTCCGCTTCCCCATGCTGCCTCGGCAGCTGCCCGACTTGACAAAAAGGTTGGCGCAGACAGTGCTTGCCTTCATTGCTTCTTCCTTGCCTTGCTCCAGATCCCCTTTCTCGCTCCTTGCTGCTGAAACCTCCAGATCCGCTCCAATCCTTGCTCCGCATATGCGACCAATGGCGCCACGCAAGGTCAAGTCCTCCTCGGCGCCAGCTTGGTTCGAGCCAGCCCTTGATGCGCCCAACGTCACGGAGAAGAACCTAGCTGCCACGCGCTTGCTAACGGCGGGGGAGAGCAACAAGAGGGGAAAGACGGAGCTCCGGCTTGCCTCCGACGAACCGGATCCTGAGGGAAGCACCTTCTTCCCTTTCTTCACGAGCAGCAGCGCCGCCGGGTTGGTTCCCCCCTTTTCTGATATCTTTTTCGAGGTCCTCGACCACTTCAGGCTGTAGGCGCTGCATCTCCACCCCAACTCCATTCTTCTCTTGTCTATCTTCGCCTACTATTGTGAGGCATACCTGGGCGTGATGTCGTCCGTGGCACTGCTGCGCTACTTCTTCTTCCTCCGCCTCCCTGTCGGCCATATCTCCGGGTGCGCCAACTTCATCGCGGCCAGCTAGGCCAACTCGATCTCGAAAATTGGGAAGAGGGTTGACAATATCATGGCCAAATGGGTCATGCTAAGTGCCAAGTGCGTCCATCCACTCTTGGAACTACCGACGGAGGCTCCCCGGTCTGACAAGGGGTGGTCTCATGTAAAGCTCACCGACGAGCGGGCGTCGTCGGTGTTGGAGCAGATGAAGATCGATTTGAAGCCGGGCAATGCCAAGGCGGCCAAGGTGATGGGGGCCATGCTCCTGAAGGAATTGTTGACGATGCGCGTTGCTCCACTTCAGGCGCGTGGGCGCCCTTTGTGAAGCTTGGAGATGAAGAAGGCAAGATTCGTCTGAGCCCGGTGGCCTTGCCTGATGACGAGCTGACTGCAGTTCTGCGCCTCTTGGTTGGGGATAACCAAGAGTACCCGCCGAGCGCCTTTGTTCCTTTGTTCCATCGCAAGGACTGGGAGCAACTCGTTGCCTCCAGGCCGACCTTTGACGCGCGCGGGCTGGCACCGCCGGCGCTCGCTGGGGCCTCTGGAACACCGAAGCCGGTGGAGGTGTCTTCTGACGAGTCCCGAGGGGAGGAAGAGGGGGAGGAAGACTCAGAGGAGACCCCGAGGAGATGGGGGAGAACTCCCCCTTGTGCAAGGCCGACATCATTCGCGCTCTGCCAGACGACGCCAAGGTCGATGCTCGCCAGGAGGATAGGGAGCTTCCCGTCTTCCCGACAAGGGGTAGATCGTCGCTGGTCTCTCGAGATGCTGCCTCCGACTTGGCACCGCCTGAGGCCGGCTTCGGCCCTTCTGTTGTGCCGTCTTCTGCCCCCAGAGCCCGTGTGCCCACTCCTATAGCCCTGACGCTTTCGGGTTTCATGCTCGTCAAGCAGAAGGTGGACTATGTCGTAGTGGATCAGTAAGTGCTTCGAGCTTCGTCTTGTTCCTGCTTGTACTTGCTATTTTATGACATTCGCCCTTGGTTGATCAGGCCGGTGTCTTCAGCGAAGAAGAGGAAGGAGGATGCCGCGGCCGTGCCCCCCTCTGCGGAGAAGAGAGGCGACAGCACCCGCACCTCCCTAGCCCGGTCGCCCTCGCGAGGCCAGGAGGAGCATCGGCAGGATGAATCAGCCCCCTGGCCCCGCTAGCTCCGGAAGTGCCGGCACCCGACTCGGCTGATGAGGTCCCAAGGGCTCTGGAGCCCTCGATCTTCCAGACTCTCGTAACGACTTCGCCTCCTCCTCCTTCTGCGCCTCTGGCCCCGAATTCTTCTGCTTCCTCCGTAGTCTTGGAGCGTGTCTTCTCGGGGATGGCCATGCTGCGGGAAGACCTCCTAGGCGCGGACCCGCACCTAGTGGCCGGGCGCCTGGAGCTGGCCTCAGGCTGGCCTCACTCCGACTCGGCAGTTCGAGTGTCTCTGACCCAGGCCGCGGTAGCCTCCGAGAAGGAGAAGCAGGCCGCCACCAGAGCTGCGGCCGATCGCGAGGTGGCGCTGAAGGCCGCCGAGGCCGCCCGCGGCCGCTGCCAAAAGCTGGAGGGTGAGCTGAAGAGCCTGTGCGACGAGCACGCAAAAGATGCACGTGACGGCAAAGCGAAGGAGGAGGAGATGAAGGCTCAAAAGGATGCCATCAAGGGCCACGATGCCGAGCTAGGGAAGCTGTCGAAGGCACAGGCCGCGGAGCGCAGCCGACTAGAGGAGCTGGAGCAGAAGGCGAAGGCGATGGAGGCCAAGCTCGACGCCAAGGCGAAGCTCCTGGCCGAAGACCGCGTGGCCTTCTTGCTTCTTGAGAAGAGGTCTAGCGTGGCGCTGAAGTCACTATACGAGAAGGGCCTGGAGAAGCTGTTGACCGCCGACGAGGATGGCCCTGCTCAGCTGTTTCCCCACTTGGTGAAGGCGCTTGAGGAAGTCATGGAGGGCATTGGTCCCATGGCTAAGGCAGAGGCTCATGTCCTTTCTTCAGCTGCGCTGACGTGTGTCTTCAGCCATCTGTACATTCGCAACCCCAATGCTCGTCTCGACGAGCTACTGGAGCCTGTAGCTGATGAACATTGTTCGGCCGCCATCGCAGCCATGAAAGGTCAGGTGGAGGCCCTGCTGAAGAAGTTCCGCGGCTTCGTCCTCGCGCCCTTGACCGGTGATGCCACCAATCCTACAGCTGGCGGTGCAGGCGAAGACGATGCTACCAAGGGAGGAGCACCTTCCGTAGGCGATGGCCGTGTCCATGGGTGACCTGCGGCTGCTTTCCTGTTTCATTCCTATAATACGCATTAGGCCTCGTGGAGGCGTTAAAACTTTCATTTGATATTGTGAGGACAATATGTCTTGTAATATTTGCTTCGAGATTTTGTGGTTTTCCTCCTATTTTCTTTGTGTTCTGCGTCGGCCTCAACCGCCGTTGGGCCGGCTAGAGACTAGGACGGACCAAGGAGTGAGGGGCTACGTGACCAGTTAGGCTCCTGAGTCGCGATGCTCAGGAGTCCCCCTTGACGCGCAAACAGCTTATAGGGAGAGTACGCGAGGATAGGTTAGTGTTCTACGTCCGCAGAGCCCGGCCCCGCGCATACCTCAACCGCCGCTGGGCCGACCAGAGACCAGGACGGACCAAGGAGTGAGGGGCTACGTGACCAGTTAGGCTCCTGAGTCGCGATGCTTAGGAGTACCCCTTGATGTGCAAACCATCTCTATACCTTTGCCCTCGCCGAGGCTTGGCTCGGGAGGGTGCTACCTCTTGAGCACTGCGTTGGTTTTCCCTTGAAGAGGAAAGGGTGATGTAGCAAATTAGCATAAGTATTTCCCTCGGTTTTTGAGAACCAAGGTATCAATCCAGTAGGAGATCACGCTCAAGTCCCACACACCTACACAAACAAATAAGAACCTCGCAACCAACGCGATAAAGGGGTTGTCAATCCCTTCACGGTCACTTACGAGAGTGAGATCTGATAGATATGATAAGGTAACATTTTTGGTATTTTTATGATGAAGATGCAAAGTAAAATAAACAGCAAAAGAAATAACTAAGTATTGGAAGATTAATATGATGGAAGATAGACCCGGGGGCCATAGGTTTCACTAGTGGCTTCTCTCAAGAGCATAAGTATTACAGTGGGTAAACGAATTACTGTCGAGCAATTGATAGAATTGAGCATAGTTATGAGAATATCTTGGTATGATCATGTATATAGGCATCACATCCGTGAAAAGTAGACCGAAACGATTCTGCATCTACTACTATTACTCCACACATCGACCGCTATCCAGCATGCATCTAGAGTATCAAGTTCATAAGAACAGAGTAATGATTTAAGTAAGATGACATGATGTAGAGGGATAAACTTATGCAATATGATATAAACCCCATCTTTTTATCCTCGATGGCAACAATACAATACGTGTCGGTTCCCTTTCTGTCAGTGGGATCGAGCACCGCAAGATTGAACCCAAAGCTAAGCACTCCTCCCATTGCAAGAAAGATCAATCTAGTAGGCCAAACCAAACTGATAATTCAAAGAGACTTGAAAAGATAAACCAATCATACATAAAAGAATTCAGAGGAGAATCAAATATTGTTCATAGATAAACTGGATCATAAACCCACAATTCATCCGACCTCGACAAACACATCGCAAAAGAAGATTACATGGAATAGATCTCCAAGAAGATCGAGGAGAACTTTGTATTGAGATCCAAAGAGAGAGAAGAAGCCATCTAGCTAATAACTATGGACCCGTAGCTCTAAAATAAACTACTCACATATCACGGGAGAGGCCATGGAGTTGATGTAGAGGCCCTCCGTGATCAATGCCCCCTCCGGAGGAGCTCCGAAAAAGGCCCCAAGATGGGATCTCTCGGGTACAGAAGGTTGCAGCGGTGGAATTAGGTTTTCGTGGTGCTCCTGGATGTTTGGGGGGGTACGTGGACTTATATAGGAGGAAGAAGTGCGTCAGTGGAGCGACGAGGGGCCCACGAGGGTGGAAGGTGCGCCCCCTGCCTCGTGGCTTCCTCGGTTGTTTCTTGACGCCTACTCCAAGTCTCCTGGATCATGTTTGTTGAGAAAATCACGTTCCCGAAGGTTTCATTCCATTTGGACTCCGTTTGATATTCCTTTTCTTTGAAACCCTAAAATAGGCAAAAAAACAGCGATTTGGGCTGGGCCTCCGGTTAGTAGGTTAGTCCCAAAAATGATATAGAAGTGTAAAATAAAGCCCATTAACATCCGAAATAGATAATATAATAGCATGGAGCAATCAAAAATTATAGATACATTGGAGATGTATCAAGCATCCCCAAGCATAATTCCTGCTCGTCCTCGAGTAGGTAAGTGATAAAAGAAGAATTTTTGATGTGGAATGCTTTCTAACATATTTCTCAATGTAATTTTTCTTTATTGTGGCATGAATGTTCAGATCTGAAAGATTCAAGATAAAAGTTTAATATTGACATAGAAATTATAATACTTCAAGCATACTAACTAAGCAATCATGTCTTCTCAAAATAACATGGCCAAAGAAAGTTATCCCTACAAAATCATAAAGTCTGGCTATGCTCTATCTTCACCACACAAAATATTTAAATCATGAATAACCCCGATGACAAGCCAAGCAATTGTTTCATACTTTTGATGTTCTCAAACTCTTTCAATCTTCACACAATATATGAGCGTGAGCCATGGATATAGCACTATATGTGGAATAGATGTGTGGTTGTGGAGAAGACAAAAAGGAGAAGATAGTCTCACATCAACTAGGCGTATCAACGGGCTATGGAGATGCCCATTAATAGATATCAATGTGAGTGAGTACGGATTGCCATGCAACGGATGCACTAGAGCTATAAGTATATGAAAGCTCAACAAAAGAAACTAAGTGGGTGTGCATCCAACTTGCATGCTCATGAAGACCTAGGGCATTTTGAGGAAGCCCATCATTGGAATATACAAGCCAAGTTCTATAATGAAAAATTTCCACTAGTATATGAAAGTGGTATCATAGGAGACTCTCTATCATGAAGATCATGGTGCTACTTTGGAGCACAAGTGTGGAAAAAGGATAGTAACATTATCCCTTCTCTCTTTTTCTCTCATTATTTTTTTTATTTGGGCCTTCTTTCTTTTTTGGCCTCTTTTTTTCTTTTTTTTGTCCGGAGTCTCATCCCGACTTGTGGGGGAATCATAGTCTCCATCATCCTTTCCTCACTTGGGACAATGCTCTAATAATGATGATCATCACACATTAATTTCATAAAACTCAAGAATTACAACTCAATACTTAGAACAAAATATGACTCTATGTGAATTCCTCTGGCGGTGTACCGGGATGTGAAATGATGCATGAGTGACATGTATGAAGAATTATGAACGGTGGCTTTGCCACAAATACGATGTCAACTACATGATCATGCAAGCAATATGACAATGATGAAGCGTTTCATAATAATGGAATGGTGGAAAGTTGCATGGCAATATATCTCGGAATGGCTATGAAAATGCCATAATAGGTAGGTATGTTGGCTGTTTTGAGGAAGGTATATGGTGGGTTTATGGTACCGGCGAAAGTTGCGCGATACTAGAGAGGCTAGCAATGGTGGAAGGGTGAGAGTGCGTATAATCCATGGACTCAACATTAGTCATAAAGAACTCACATACTTATTGCAAAAGTCTATTAGTTATCGAAACAAAGTATTACACGCATGCTCCTAGGGGGATAGATTGGTAGGAAAAGACCATCGCTCGTCCCCGACCGCCACTCATAAGGAAGATAATCAATAAATAAATCATGCTCCGACTTCATCACATAACGGTTCACCATACGTGCATGCTACAGGAATCACAAACCTCAACACAAGTATTTCTCAAATTCACAACTACTCAACTAGCATGACTCTAATATCACCATCTCCATATCTAAAAACAATTATCAAGTATCAAACTTCTCATAGTATTCAATGCACTTCTATGAAAGTTTTTATATTATAGAAAATTTCCATGATGTTCTAAAGGACTCTAAAAATAATATAAGTGAAGCATGAGAGATCAATTATTTCTATAAAATAAAACCACCGCCGTGCTCTAAAAGATATAAGTGAAGCACTAGAGCAAAAACTATATAGCTCAAAAGATATAAGTGAACCACATAGAGTATTCTAATAAATTTCAAATCATGTGAGTCTCTCTCAAAAGGTGTGTACAGAAAGGATGATTGTGTTAAACTAAAAAGCAAAGACTCAAATCATACAAGATGCTCCAAGCAAAACACATATCATGTGGTGAATAAAAATATAGCTCCAAGTAAAGTTACCGATAGACGAAGACAAAAGAGGGGATGCCTTCCGGGGCATCCCCAAGCTTAGGCTTTTTGGTGTCCTTGCATTTTACCTTGGGGTGCCATGGGCATCCCCAAGCTTAGGATCTTGCCACTCTTTGTTCCATAACCCATCAAATATTTACCCAAAACTTGAAAACTTCACAACACAAAACTCAAAATAGAAAATCTTGTGAGCTCCGTTAGCGAAAGAAAACAAAACACCACTTCAAGGTACTGTAATGAACTCGTTCTTTATTTATATTGGTGTTAAACCTACTGTATTCCAACTTCTCTATGGTTTATAAACTCTTTTACTAGCCATGGATTCATCAAACTGAGCAAACAACACAGGAAAAACAGAATCTGTCAAAAACAGAATAGTCTGTAGTAATCTGTAGCTAACGCAACTTCTGGAACCCCAAAAATTTTAAAATAAATTTCCGGACGTCAGTAATTTATCTATTAATCGTCTTCAAAAATAATTAACTAAATAGTACTTTCCAAATAAAAATGGCAGCAATGCTTGTGAGCGCTAAAGTTTCTGTTTTTTACAGCAAGATCAAAAAGACTTTCCCCAAGTCTTCCCAACGGTTCTACTTGGCACAAACACTAATTAAACACAAAAAACACAACGAAAACAGAGTCTAGATAAATTATTTATTAATAAACAGGAGCAAAAAGCAAGGAATAAAAATAAAATTGGGTTACCTCCCAACAAGCGCTATCGTTCAACGCCCCTAGCTAGGCATAAAAGCAAGGATAGATCTAGGTATTGCCATCTTTGGTAGGCAATCCATAAAGTGGCTCTCATAATAGATTCATATGGTAATTTAATTTTATTTCTAGGAAAGTGTTCCATGACTTTCTTTAATGGAAATTTTAATTTAATATTCCCTTCCTTCATATCAGTAATTGCACCAATCTTCTAAGGAAAGGTCTACCAAGAATAATAGGACATGAAGGATTGCAATCTATATCAAGAACAATGAAATCTACGGGCACATAGTTCCTATTTGCAACAATAAGAACATCATTAATTATTCCCATAGGTTTATTAATAGTGGAATCCGCAAGGTGCAAGTTCAAAGAACAATCATCAAAATCACGGAAACCTAGCGAATCACACAAAGTTTTTGGAATCATGGAAACACTAGCACCAAAATCACACAAAGCATAACACTCATGATCTTTAATTTTAATTTTTATTGTAGGTTCCCACTCATCATAAAGCTTTCTAGGGATAGAAACTTCCAACTCAAGTTTTTCTTCATAAGATTGCATCAAAGCATCAACGATATGTTTAGTGAAAGCTTTATTTTGACTATAAGCATGAGGAGAATTTAGCACGGATTGCAACAAGGAAATAAAATCTATCAAAGAGCAATTATAATAATTAAATTCCTTGAAATCCAAAATAGTGGGTTCATTGCAACTTAAAGTTTTAACCTCTTCAATCCCACTTTTAACAATTTTTGCATCAAGATCTAAAAACTCCGAATTTTTGGAATGCCTTCTAGGTAAAGGTGGCTCATATTCAGTCCCATCATTATCAAGATTCATATTGCAAAAATAAAGATTTAATAGGGGACATATCAATAACATTTAGATCTTCATATTTATTATCATGAAAACTAGAAGAACACGCCTTCACAAAGCAATCTTTCTTAGCACGCATCCTAGCGGTTCATTCTTTGCACTCATCAATGGAAATTCTCATAGCTTTGAGAGACTAATTGATATCATGCTTAGGTGGAATAGATCTAAGTTTCAAAGAATCAACATCAAGAGAAATTATATCAACATTCCTAGCCAATTCATCAATCTTAAGCAATTTTTCTTCAATCAAAGCATTGAAATTCTTTTGCGAAGTAATAAATTCTTTAATATTAGATTCAAAATGAGAGAGCATCTTATTATAATTTCCATAAGAATTGTTGTAGGAATTACCATAATTATTAGAGGAATTACTAGGAAACGGCCTAGGATTAAAATTACCTCTATACGCGTTATTACCAAAATTGTTCCTACCAACAAAATTCACATCCTGAGATTCATTATTATTCTCAATCAAAGTAAACAAAGGAATATCATTAGGACAAGTAGGAGCACTCTTATTAGCAAACAATTTCATAAGTTCATCCATCTTTCCACTCAAAACATTAATGTCTTCTATCGCATGCACTTTTTTACTAGTAGATCTTTCGGTGTGCCATTGAGAATAATTAACCATAATATTATCTAGGAGTTTAGTAGCTTCTCCTAAAGTGATTTCCATAAAAGTGCCTCCCGCGGCCGAATCTAAAAGATTTCTAGAAGCAAAATGATCTGGCATAAAAATTTTGTATAATCATCCATAAATTCAAACCATGTGTAGGGCAATTACGTATCATTAATTTCATCCTCTCCCAAGCTTGTGCAACATGTTCATGATCAAGTGGCTTAAAATTCATAATATCGTTTCTAAGAGATATGATTTTAGCGGGAGGAAAATACTTAAAGATAAAAGCATCTTTGCACTTATTCTATGAATCAATACTATTTTTAGGCAAAGACGAAAACCAAGCTTTAGCACGATCTCTAAGGAAAAAAGGAAATAGCTTCAATTTAACAATATCATTGTCCACATCTTTCTTCTTTTGCATATCACACAAATCAACAAAGCTATTTAGATGGGTAGCGACATCTTCACTAGGAAGGCCGGCGAATTGATCTTTCATGACACGATTCATCAAAGCAGCATTAATTTCACAAGATTCAGCATCGGTAAGAGGAGCAATCCGAGTGCGAAGAAAATCATTGTTGTTGGTATTGGTAAAGTCACACAATTTAGTATTATCTTGAGCCATCGTGACAAGCAAGCAATCCAACACACAAGAAAACAAGAACGGACCAAGGAGTGAGGGGCTACGTGACCAGTTAGGATCCTGAGTCGCGATGCTCAGGAGTCCCCCTTGACGCACAAAGAGCTTATAGGGAGAGTACTTGAGGATAGGTTAATGTTCTACGTCAGCAGAGCCCGGCCCCGCGCATACCTCAACCGCCGTTGGGCCGACTGGGGACTAGGACGGACCAAGGAGTGAGGGGCTACGTGACTAGTTAGGCTCCTGAGTCGTGATGCTCAGGAGTCCCCCTTGACATGCAAACCATCTTTATACCTTTGCCCTCGCCGAGGCTCGGCTCGGGAGGGTGCTACCCCTTGAGCACTGCATTGGTTTTCCCTTGAAGAGGAAAGGGTGATGTAGCAAAGTAGCGTAAGTATTTCCCTCAGTTTTTGAGAACCAAGGTATCAATCCAGTAGGAGATCACGCTCAAGTCCCACGCACCTACACAAACAAATAAGAACCTCGCAACCAACACGATAAAGGGGTTGTCAATCCCTTCACGGTCACTTACGAGAGTGAGATCTGATAGATATGATAAGATAACATTTTTGGTATTTTTATGATAAAGATGCAAAGTAAAATAAACGGCAAAAGAAATAACTAAGTATTGGAAGATTAATATGATGGAAGATAGACCCAGGGGCCATAGGTTTCACTAGTGGCTTCTCTCAAGAGCATAAGTATTACGGTGGGTAAACGAATTGCTGTCGAGCAATTGATAGAATTGAGCATAGTTATGAGAATATCTAGGTATGATCATGTATATAGGCATCATGTCCGCGACAAGTAGAGTGAAACGATTCTCCATCTACTACTATTACTCCACACATCGACCGCTATCCAGCATGCATCTAGAGTATTAAGTTCATAAGAACAGAGTAATGCTTTAAGTAAGATGACATGATGCGGATGCATAAACTCATGCAATATGATATAAACCCCATCTTTTTATCCTCGATGGCAACAATACAATACGTGTCGGTTCCCTTTCTGTCACTGGGATCGAGCACCGCAAGATTGATCCCAAAGATAAGCACTTCTCCCATTGCAAGAAAGATCAATCTAGTAGGCCAAACCAAACTGATAATTCTAAGAGACTTGCAAAGATAAAGCAATCATACATAAAAGAATTCAGAGGAGAATCAAATATTGTTCATAGATAAACTCGATCATAAACCCACAATTTGTTGAGCAAATCACGTTCCCGAAGGTTTCATTCCGTTTGGACACCGTTTGGTATTCCTTTTCTTCGAAGCCCTAAAATAGGCAAAAAACAGCAATTTGGGCTGGGCCTCCGGTTAGTAGGTTAGTCCCAAAAATGATATAGAAGTGTAAAATAAAGCCCATTAACATCCAAAATAGATAATATAATAGCTCTCCCGAGGGGAGGCGTTGCGGTGAGGCCGGACACTGAGCTCTGGGGCTCCCTGAGGTTGGTACGACCGTGAAGCTGCCATCAGTTGTTTATCACCAGCGCGGAGCATAGTGCTTCCACTTGTGCACGGGCATAGCCGCTCCTCGGCAGTGTCGACGGCCAGCACGGAGCATGGTGCTTCCACTTGTGTGTGGGAGGGGGGCTCCCTCTACGGAGAGCCCCCGGGGCGTGTACAGCCCCGCCCTGACATGTCGCTTGCATGGCAGGGTTAGATGAGGTGTATCTGGGCACTCGTGAGCCAGCACGGGACTCACGGGCCCTACCTCAAAGCGGGTTGCGTATGGTCTTAGTTCTTGTTTGTTGTGCTGGTCCTGCGAGGTGGTCAGACAACCTGCGCCAAACGAATCTCCTGAGGTTATCGCGTGAGAAAGCCAAGCACAAACGACCCCAGGAGGTGACGTAAGCGGGGCCGGCCCGCCATACAGAGCTCAGTCGTTGGACTTATCAACGCTGCAGGGAAGGGCCCGAGCACAGACGTCGTGCTCAACTTACTCACGCGAAGGGTCCTGAAGAAAGATGGCCGGCGCGCGGTCCCCATGATGGGTGGCGATCGAACAAGTAGTAATCATAGGTAGATTAAACATGAGAGTAGTAGGCTTAAGTAAGTGCATGGGAGATATGTGCCACTTGGTCAGGCCAGAGCGGCTTGGGGATGATGCAGCCCGAGGGGCGCTCCCAGCAAGGTAAACTGAAGACATAAAAAGGGATACATGCCACAGGGACGGATCCACGCGGCCTGGGAACGATGCAGCCTGAGGGGCGCTCCCAGCTAAATGAACTTGGAAAATGTCACCTGGTTATGTTGACGAAGGAGAGTTGGGGCAGCTGAAGCTGCGAAGCGAAGGGGTTGCTCCTCACAAGCCACTGGGGCCCTGAGCCTCAGGAGGCTCTGGGGGCTCAGGTGGTTCCTTGAGAACCATCTCCATCTCCATCAGGACGGCGTGGTGCCAGGCCTCCTGAGCCGCTAGGATGCGCCGCAAGTTGCATTGGTAGGCGGACGACATGCTCGACAGGCCGAAGGGCATGCGAATGTAGTTGTGCGGTGGGCCCTCGCAGCGTCCCACACGCGAAGGCCAGAAAAACTCCTGAGAAGCGGCCCTTTTGAGCCCTGGAACGTCGATGAAGATGCGCATCCTGGCATCCTCGCCTAGATGGGAAGCTGCGCCTCGTGAGCGGCGGTCGCCGCGCATGGCCCTTGCATCTTGCAATTCCTAGGTGGTCTTGGTGATGAACTCCTGAACGGTGGGCGATCCTTGCCATGTGCCCTCCTGAGGGAAACGTGCCGTGAAGCACGCCTCCAAGTGGTGCCTAGGCACCTCCCTCGTGATGTGGGCAAGGTCTGAGGCCTTCCAAAAGAAAGCCCCCGAGCCCTTCCCGAGAAGGGCGCCGGGCGCGCCTTTCTATGCGATGGAGGGAGTGATAACCCTCAAGTATAGGGGATCACAACAGGTTTCGAGGGTAGAGTATTCAACCCAAATTTATTGATTCGACACAAGGGGAGCCAAAGAATATTCTCAAGTATTAGCAGCTGAGTTGTCAATTCAACCACACCTAGAAACTTAATATCTGCAGCAAGGTATTTAGTTGCAAAGTAATATGATAGTAATGGTAACGGTGATAAAAGGTAACGATAGCAAAAGTAATATTTTTGTTGTTTTGTAGTGATTATAACAATAGCAATGGAAAAGTAAATAAGCGAAGAACAATATATGGAAAGCTCGTAGGCATTGTATTGGTGATGGAGAATTATGCAGGATGCGGTTCATCATGTAACAGTCATAACATAGGGTGACACAAACTAGCTCCAATTCATCAATGTAATGTAGGAATGTATTCCGAATATAGTCATACGTGCTTATGGAAAAGAACTTACATGACATCTTTTGTCCTACCCTCCCGTGGCAGCGGGGTCCTATTGGAAACTAAGGGATATTAAGGCCTCCTTTTAATAGACTACTGGACCAAAGCATTAACACATAGTGAATACATGAACTACTCACACTACGGTCATCACCGGGAGTGGTCCCGACTATTGTCACTTCGGGGTTGCCGGTTCATAACACATAGTAGGTGACTATAGACACTACAAAAAAACACACTTCTACGATGATACGTGTTTGTCACAGTAGGTCGCGTTTTTGTCATGCATGTACATCCATGACAAATTTATGACAGAATCAAGATAGTCATACCTGTGCTGTCGTAGAAGTGTTCCATGACATTACCAAAATTATCATCACGGAAGTGTCCACTTCCATGACGATAAATCGCGCGTCACAGAAGTGCTTTCGTCAAGGGTGACCGACACATGGCATCCACCGTAACGGAACACCGTTAAGCTATCGGGTCGGGTTTTGGATCCGATAACCCGTTAACAGCCCTGACCAATGGGAAATTTCCACCTGTAAAATTCTTATTGGCCGGACGAAATACGTGTCAGCTCGTCAGTGGGTCAGATAGGCGCCTATGATATGTCGACACGTGGCACGGCCCAACAGAGGCCCATTCCTGTGAAAAGGCCAGCCCGTTTGACTTGGTCAAAAGGTGGCGGGCCGGGCCATGTAAAGCATATTAATGGCATGTTCGCATATAGCCCATTTACAGCCCGCTAACCCAAGGCCCGTTACGCCCTATCCGAATTAGGCCCAGTAGCGTCATCTGGGCCATCCAATATGATTCCAGCCCGTTTTCACTTCTGGCCCATGTATGGCCCATGATGTCTTTCGTCCCGTATGAGGCCCTATGTAACTCTTGGCCTATTAACGGTCTGTGGTGAAACTGGCCCGTAATGAACAGTGTATCACTTTACACCCATTAACGACCCGTGGTGAAACTGGCCCGTAATGAACAGTGTATCACTTTATACCCATTAATGGCCCGTTATTCCATTGGGCCGTTTCCAGCCCATGTTATATTTCGGCCTTCTCAGAGCCCATTTATTCTTGGGCTCATTTCCAGCATTCGTTTACTTACGGCCCGTTACTGTCATTTTCTGCTTGTGGGCCAAATTCAGCCCGTGGTTACAGTCGGCCCGTTTGTGGTCCGTTAATACGTTGGGCCGTTTTCATAGCATCATCAAATATGGCCAATTAACGATGGCCCATTACGGTCGGCCCATGAATGGATGATTCCAACTCTAGCCCGTTTACGGCCATAATGCGGCCTGTTATTGGCCCATGTTTGGCCAATCGATCATACGGCCCGTATAAGGCCCATTGATGATACGACCCGTAGAAGGCCCATTGTTTCTACGGCCCGTAGAAGGCCTACTATTTCTACGGCCAGTAGAAGGCCCACTGTTTCTATGGCCCGTAGGAGGCCCAGTGTCACTACAGTAAATATTAGCCCATGGTTATTGTGGCCTAGTTTTAAAAAATAGGTTATTGCAACCACTAGTTAACCGCAGAAAAAGAACTGCAATGACTACAAGCAAACAAATAAACAGGACAACAAGGAAATAAATAAGCAAGCAACTAACGCTAGGCTATCACGGCTATTACACATATTACATCCACTGGGCATCAAAGTTTGCCACCAGTGCAAATATAGGGAACAAAGCAACATATCATATACACTGGCCGTCAAAATTGGCCACCAGTGCAAATAAACGCGGCAGCAAAACAAGAGCATAATTGAAACAACTTCAGAAGAGCTCAAGAAACGTTATCCTGGGTATCCACCATGCTGGCAATAAGCTTAGCAAGCTGATTAGCTTTGTCCTGTTTGGCGCTAAAATCCTCCAACGCTGGCTGTTGCACTAGAAAGTATGCATCTGAATGCTCCAGGGACTTCCGCAGTCCTTCTGCTTCTTGTCACAGCACAATTGATCGATGTCTTTCAGCTTGTAGTTGAGACTCAAGAAACCGAACTGATTCAGAGAGTGAGTTTGAATAGCTTGTGCAAGCGGTAGTGGCCAGTAACTCCAACACTAAACCAAGACAGGATGTGTCACTATCCTCAACCTTATCTGCATTACTTCCTTTACCGTTGCTTAATAAGGCACTCTTCCCCAATATTCTGTCAGCATTCTAAAAGAAGAAACAAGCAGACACATGACAAGTTTAGCATGTACTAGTATATGAAACTCATTTCGGTGAACCAGTTCATTAGTAAGGTGGACAGGATTAAACTACCAAGTCTTCTATTGCCAAGTACTAGTACATAATAAAAGCATCAAACAAACATATATCTATGTCCTCTGGTAACAATGGAATCTTAAATTAGAACAGTTGTTCTTCAGGTTTAGGCACTTGTTCTACATGAACAGAGTACAGTAAGACGCAAGAATATAATACTTAAAAATAGAAAATGAGCTCATAGACCTTACGACATTCTTGGTTTGGGACCAGTACATAACAAGGCGTTCCGAGTCATCGTCCAGTAAATGTGTCTCGGGAGAACGTAAGGGAATTTGATGAGTTTCTTTGCAGGTGAAGTATGTTTTCTTCAGGTAATTTCGATACTGCCACCAAGCATTCTTGAAGATAGCAGAGGTATTAGCACAGGTTACCTCATCCTGAGTTTCCAAATCGGTCCTTCTCTATAGTGAAAAATGGGAAAATTTGTTGTATTATAACCATCATGGAGGTAGGATGTATGGGACGAAGCAAAGTAATTGCCATGAATAACATTACTTACACATAACTCCTGGACAAACACCAGCAAATAGCATTTTCCTTCATCTTCGGTATAATATTTTCAAGATGGGAAGATACGCACATACGATTTAACAACATCAAATGCGATAGATGCTAAACTACGACTAGCTGGTTGTGCTTCCTCCACAGGAATAGGCGTACTAACTAGTGGAGTTGGGGTTCGCCATGATAGTACTAGCCCTTTGGGCACTGGAGCTTCCTTACTAACTACTCTTGTTTGGGAGCTCTATGGTGGAGATGGTGTTGTGTCAATGGGAACTGGGTTACTATCGGCTAGGGTTGGGGTTAGATTGGGTGAAGCTGGTTCTCTGCCCATCGTAGTAGGGGTACAATCTGCGAGAGTTTGGGTTATGTGTGGTAGGGCTGGTTCTTGTGCATGTGCAACCGGGGTGCTATCTCCACCAAGAGGTAGCACTATTTTATTTGAAGACCATGTTTTTAGTCCGCTAGATACTAGCATCACCCGCTCCAATTCAAATGGCTGATAAACAGGAAACATAGTTGAATGTACAGACATTGTATGAGAGATAGATGCAATAGATAGTGTGGAAAAAAGAGGGCATGAAATAGTTGACATGTATATTGTTTAACTAAAATGGATAGCATGACATAATTTCACATATATGATGTCTATCTAAACTAGATAGCATAGCATAACATAATTCAAAGATATGATGAATAACTAAACAGGATCGCATGACATAATTCACCTACACGTTATCTAAGTAATCAGGATCGCATCATTTAATTCACATATGTGATTTATATGCTAAACAGAGGGCATTCGATATGATGTCTGAACTAAGAACATGGTGTTGAATATTGTGTATATGATGTCTAAACTATGCAATGTAAGACACGGTATGCATGATATGAGCAGTATAACCGTGCCAAGTTAGAGCATACACCTCAGTGGGGGAATAGGACTGGTCATCTGTCTCTGAATCCATCTCTGAGGAGCTATCAGGACCCAACAAGAGATCTGCTTCGATAGGTAGCACTGTCTGCTCTGAAGGCCTTGTTTTCACTCCAGATTTTTCCATCTCCCACCCAAATGGCTGATTCACAGGAAGAGTAGTTTAATGTACAAACATTGTTGACAAATGGAAATGTAATGAAGAAAAGGATGGGAAAGATATCATTCAAATATATGATGCCTTGTTAAACAGGATGGCATTACACATTTCACATGTATTATGGCTGGCTAAAAGACATGAGACTGCATAATTCCCATATATGGTATAGAAACTAAATAGGTGGCATTACAGAACATGTCTAAACTAAGCAGATGACATATATGATGTCAAAAGTAGGCACTGCAAGGCAACATATGCATGATATGACTAACATTATCATGGCAAGGAAGTCCTGGATTAGGGGGTCTCCGGACAGCCGGACTATATCCTTTTGCCGGACTGTTAGACTATGAAGATACAAAATTGAAGACTTCGTCTCGTGTCCGGATGGGACTCTACTTGGCGTGGAAGGAAACCTAGGGAGTACGGATATGGATATCTCCTCCTTTGTAACCGACCTTGTGTAACCCTAACCCTCTCTGGTGTCTATATAAACCGGAGGGTTTTAGTCCGTAGGATAACATACAATCATACCATAGGCTAGCTTCTAGGGTTTAGCCTCTCCGATCTCGTGGTAGATCAACTCTTGTAATACTCATATCATCAAGAATAAATCAAGCAGGACGTAGGGTTTTACCTCCATCAAGAGGGCCCGAACCTGGGTAAAACATCGTGTCCCCTGCCTCCTATTACCATCTGCCTTAGACGCACAGTTAGGGACCCCCTACCCGAGATCTGCCGGTTTTGACACCGACATTGGTGCTTTCATTGAGAGTTCCTTTGTGTCGTCGCCGTTAGGCTTGATGGCTCCTACGATCATCGATAGCGATGCAGTCCAGGGTGAGACTTTTCTCCCCGGATAGATCTTTGTGTTCGGCGGCTTCGCACTGCGGGTAACTCGCTTGGCCATCTGGAGCAGATCAAAAGTTACGCCCCTAGCCACCAGGTCAGGTTTGGAAGCTTAAACTACACGGCCGATATCTGCGAAGACTTGATCTTCGACGGATTTGAGCATCTGCCTTGTGTATCACGCGGTCATGATGAGTACGATTTAGCTCTACCATCAGACAGTGTTTAGGAGATCGCACCGGCAGACGCTCCTACCCTCAATTCAGAGCCAGTTGCGCCGTCCATGGACGGGTGGATGGACCCCGCCACGGAGGCCTTACCCTCAGCGGCGATCAAGCCAAACATCGACCTTACCATGTACGAGAGTTGTGTTGTCAGACTGCCGGATCCTTCTCCGGCCACGGACTCCCGACTGCCTGCGCCCGTTCCTGGAGAATCCGATTGGGTGCCGATCATGGAGTTTAACTCCGCGGATATTTTTCAGCACTCGCCCTTTGGCGACATACTAAACTCATTAAGGTCTCTCTCCTTGTCTGGACGATCCTGGCCGAACTATGTCCGGCGGGATTGGGATGCGGATGATGAAGAAATTCGCTGCCCACCCACCACCCACTTAGTAGCCACTTTCGATGACTTTACCGACATGCTCAACTTCGACTCCGAATACATCGACGGCATGGACGATGATGCGGGAGACGAAGAGGAACCACTGCCCACAGGGCACTGGACAGCCACCTCATCATATGATATATACATGGTGGGCACACCCAAAGAAGTCAATGGCGATGAGACAGCAGAGGATGACCCCTCCAAGAAGCAACCCAAGCGCCAACGTCAGCGGCGCCGCTCTAAGTCCCGCCAAAGCAAAAGTGGTGATACCGACACAGGAGATAATAACACTCCGGATAGTGCCGAAGATGGCAACAATCCCCTCCATCATGATCTAGGACAGGAGGATGGAGATGCCAGCCCTCCAGAGAGAGCGGCAGATGGAGAGGCAGAGGATGATAATTACATGCCCCCCTCCGAAGACAAGGAAAGCCTCGACGATGACGAATTCGTCGTGCCAGAGGATCCCGTCGAACAAGAGCGCTTCAAGCGCCGGCTTATAGCCACGACAAATAGCCTTAAGAAAAAGCAGCAGCAGCTTCAAGCTTATCAAGATCTGCTAGCTGACAGATGGACTGAAGTCCTCGCGGCCGAGGAATACAAAATCGAACGCCCCTCCAAGAGTTCCGAAAATGCAGGTTGCTACCCCGACTGGAGGAAGAAGCGTATGACGCGGCTGATCGGCCACCTCGTGGCTACGATAGAGTGGCATTCCAGCCAAAAGCTCAGCCTGCACCCCGACGCCATTCGAATAAAAAGGCATGGGGAAATACGCCAGACCTGTGAGACGTATTGGAGGACAAAGCAAAACATGCAATATCGATCTACGGATCACGAGGGCGCACCACTATGCGAGACGATAAACGTCACACCGGATACAGTAAAAGTAAATCCGGCCGGGCCGAACACAGCGGGCAAGACTCATTGGATCTGCGTCGCGATATAGCCCAGTACAGAGGTGCCGCACACCCCTTATGCTTCACAGATGAAGTAATGGATCATCAAATTCCAGAGGGTTTCAAACCCATAAACATAGAATCATACGATGGCATGACAGATCCTGCGGTATGGATCGAGGATTTCCTCCTGCACATCCACATGGCCCGCGGTGATGACCTACACGCAATCAAATACCTCCCACTCAAACTTAAAGGACCAGCTCGGCATTGGCTCAACAGCTTGCCAGCAAAGTCCATTGGCTGTTGGGAAGATCTGGAAGCCGCATTCCTCGACAACTTTCAGGGCACTTATGTGCGACCACCAGATGACGATGACTTGAGCCACATAATTCAGCAGCCAGAGGAATCGGCCAGGCAATTCTGGACACAGTTCCTAACAAAGAAAAATCAAATCGTCGACTGTCCGGATGAAGAGGCTCAAGCAGCTTTCAAGCACAACATCCGTGACGAGTGGCTAGCCGGGCACCATGGTCAGGAAAAGCCGAAATCTATGGCAGCCCTCACGACACTCATGACCCGAGAAGACAGCTGGCTGGCTCGCAGTAACAACATATCAAAGAACCATGGTACTTCAGATACCAAGGACGGCAGTAGCAGGTCACGTCACAACAAACATAAGCGCCGCATTAACAGCGACAATACCGAGGATACGAAAGTCAATGCCGGATTCAAAGGCTCTAAACCCGGTCAGCGGAAAAGGCCATTCAAAAGAAGAACTCCGGGCCCGTCCAGTTTGGACCGTATACTCGATCGCTCGTGTCAAATACACGGCACCCCCGACAAGCCAGAGAACCACACCAATAGGGATTGTTGGGTGTTCAAGCAGGCCGGCAAGTTAATTGCCGAAAACAAAGATAAGGGGCCACATAGCAATGACGAGGAGGAGCCCCGGCAGCCGAATACCAAAGGACAGAAGAGGTTCCCCCCACAAGTGCGAACAGTGAACATGATATACGCAACCCACATCGCCAAGAGGGAGCGGAAGCGTGCGCTCAGGGACGTATATGCGTTGGAGCCAGTAGCCCCAAAGTTCAACCCATGGTCCTCCTGTCCGATCACCTTCGATCGCAGGGACCACCCCACTAGTATCCGTCATGGAGGATTCTCCGCACTGGTCTTAGACCCAATTATTGATGGATTTCACCTCATTCGAGTCCTTATGGATGGCGGCAGCAGCCTGAACCTGCTTTACCAGGACACGGTGCGCAAAGTGGGTATAGACCCCTCAAGGATCAAACCCACAAAAACGACCTCTAAAGGCGTCATACCAGGTGTAGAGGCCCATTGCACAGGCTCAGTCACATTGGAATGGTCTTCGGATCCCCGGATAACTTCCAAAGCGAAGAGTTAATCTTTGATATAGTCCCGTTCCGCAATGGTTATCATGCACTGCTCGGGCGAACCGCATTCGCGAGATTCAATGCGGTACCGCATTATGCATACCTCAATCTCAATATGCCAG
This sequence comes from Triticum dicoccoides, assembly GCF_002162155.2. Lineage (NCBI taxonomy): Eukaryota > Viridiplantae > Streptophyta > Magnoliopsida > Poales > Poaceae > Triticum > Triticum dicoccoides. Next base: position 215,831,286 of record NC_041386.1, on the reverse strand, counting down.
GACCTCAGGGGGTCATTACAGTTGATGGAAACACAGAGCGCTCTCTCCGAACGGAGGAGCACACTGCGGCCCTAGCAAGGGAAGCGCAAAGCAACCTCTTAAGGCAATCCACTAGTTCGGCAATTAAGGACCCGAACACCTTCAAGCGCGCCGGGGTAATCGACAACAGGACCGCCTGGCACGTTCCGAGCTCACATAGCAATGCGGCCCCCACCCCGGCCCAGGCCAAACGGCGAAACTCATGCCACGCGTACATAATTACGCATTAAAAATACCATGGGCACAGGAAGGGAGGGGGCACGACTATGGCACGCCCCAAGACGTGGCTTAAACCGCACTAGGGGATTCCTGCTTTGTTATTTTTCTCTTTCAGGACATTAATCTCTGGAAACCCCGTCCGGCAGCATGATTGCCAAACACATGATGCAGCAAACAAGGAGGCAGAAAGCTACATCACACCACAGAACTCCCAGGTGGATTACAATAACAAGTGAAATACTTGCTTTAATATTATTCCTCAGCTTGCCCTTGGAGGGGACATAGTCCTACTTTTTGCTCATCGCACTGCATGTATCATTCTGCTCTAACGCATGTTTTTAAATAAACAATGCATTGCATTAAAGATTTTATTGCATTATTCTTTATATATATATATATATATATATATATTCATTCGTGACATCCAGCACCCATACACTCTGGTATGGACAATACGCTAGGGGCTTAAGCATACCCCACAATACGGCGTGAGAAGTCCCAACACTTTCGACAGTGCGGCACCCCGAACTTATAGCATTATATGCATCAGCTCCGAATCATGTCTTGGGTCAATAGTTGGCTTTTCCTGGCTCCCATGTTTTGGTACCTTACGTTCTGCTATATCGGCTAAGGTAGCACTGGGAGAACTACTGCAATTGTGCCTCGGTCCTGCTGGGCTAAGCACCTCAGTAGAGAAAGCTAAAACTGACTGTCATGATAAGGCGAGAGACTGGTCGCTGTTCGAGAGGTTTTCGAGTCCTTAAAGACTTATGCCGCTTAGAGCGAGGAGTCGGCCCTGTCCGGCTTAAGGCGTGTATCGCGCCCCAGATTCGACCTTCCGAATACTAGGGGCTTCGCTAAAATTTAAAATTATAGAATTCTATGGCTAAGTGAGAGTGATAACGCATTATAGTCCGATTGCCTTGTTCGTTGTGCTGATCACCTCCCTCGAAGGACCCAAAAATGGGAACAAGAGTGCTCAGGTTTATCCCGAACACCCCAGCACTCGTGGCATGGGGGCAGAAGCCGACGACTAGCCATCTCTCAGATTTGATAAACAGCCGAACAGAAGGTAATATTTTAAATTCGAACAAGCGTTGCATAGCGCATATGGACAAGTTTTCATGAATACAGGATTACACGAGCGGGTTCACTCTAATATTATATCTTTCGTACACTCGTCCGCTAAGAGACGGGCACCCTTCAGGACACCCTCATAGTACATCTTGGGGTGGCGATGCTCCTTGCCCTCCGGTGGCCCTTCCTTGATCAGCTTCACGGCGTCTAGCTTGGCCCATTGCACCTTCACACGGGCGAAAGCCCGGCGTGCACCTTCGATGCAGACGGAACGCTTGACGACTTCCAGCCATGGGCAGGCATCCACAAGCCGCCTCACCAGGCCGAAGTAGCTATTCGGAAGGGCATCACCAGGCCACGGCCGGACTATAAAGCCCTTCATGGCCTATTCGGCCGCCTTGTGTAGCTCGACCAGCTGCTTTAGCTGGTCGCTCATAGGCACCGGGTGTTCGGTCCCAGTATATTGGGCCCAGAACAACTTCTCCATTGAGCTTTCCTCCTCGGCATGGTAAAACGTTGCGGCATCCGACACGCTGCGGGGCGAATCTGCGAATGCTCCTGGAGAGCTCCGGATTCGGGTAAGTAACAAGTAATTTACTTTCACATGCTTGCTTTCCATATACAATGCCTTACCCGCCGCTATCTTCTTCATCGCATCAATCTCCTGGAGGGCCTTTTGGGCTACGGCCTTGGCATTCTTTGCGCTCTCAAGGGCCGCGGCAAGCTCGGACTCTCGCGTCTTCAAGTCAAGCTCCAATGCCTTGTGCTTCGTCACGAGAGCGTGGAGCTCTTGCTGCACCTCGCCCACCCGTGCCTCATGCCTTTCCCGCTCGGTGTGCTCCTTGGCCGCTTTATTTTCGGCCTCGGATAGCGCTTGCTTCAGGGTCGCCACCTCGGTCGTGGCCCCTGACAAATTTACGATGATCCTGTCATTTTGCAATTGCATTCTTTTTACACATATCCATAGACTAGGTACTACTTACCTTTGTTCTCCTCGAGCTGCCTCTTGGCAAGGCCGAGCTCGTCCTTGGACCCTTTAAGGTCCTGCTTCAGTTCGGCGACCTCCCTAGTCAGTGCGGCAGATGCCAGCGGCGAAGCCTGCATGTGCATATTGACATACTTATATTAGACTCCTGCGATATTGTTTGATCCTCTGTTCGGCTTTTCTTTGTGAACACCGAACAGAGCATCAGGGGCTATTGTCTATGCGGCAATATTTTCCCCATATTTCAAAAACTTACCTCAAAGTCTGTTAGAAGGCTGGCACAGGCTTCAGTCAGTCTGCTCTTGGCGGACTGAACCTTTTGGACCACCGCACTCATAATAGTGCGGTGCTCTTCGTCAATCGAAGCGCTGCGAAGCGCTCCCAGCAGATTGTCCGGTGCCTCTGGATGGGCAGAGGTCACCGGCACAGGCATCTTGCCCCTCTTGGAAGGAGGCCGCCTGCTCGAGTCTGGAACCACTGGAGGTTCCGGCGCGGTGTTCGGCTGAGGGCCGAACTCGGAGCCCTCGGGGGCTTTGCTCCCCCTGCTCCCAGAGTCCAGAAGGTCGCTTTGAGGCGCCTCCGGGACTGTTTCCCCTCGACCCAGTGCCTCTTGAGACAACACCTCGGCGTTGTCCGTAGGGCAAGGGGAGGTGGCGGTCGGAAGTGGATCGCTATCCATATCCGACGAGCCCAGGGAGCCGTCCGACGAGGATACATCGATACGGGTTCAAGGCGGCCTGCACAATCATAATTCGGCGTTAGGAGAAGCAGTGCGACAAAGCAATGCTATAGTTACGCTGGTATCCAAATACTTATGACTTCGCCAGGGGCTTGGCCCTGAGCAGCCACTCGTCTTCGCCTTCGGTGGTGGTGGTGGAGTAGTCTGGAAGGAGAGTCCTTCCCTTCTTGGACCCTTCGCCCCCCCCCCAATAGGGGCAGCCTTCCTTTTCTTGTCTCCCCCGACTAGAGGGGGAACATCTTCATCTTCCTCCTCGTCTTCGGGGTAGGAGTGCGTCGTGGAGTTATCGGGCGATGAGTCCGATAACACCTGGCGCTGGGAGCTCTTTCGGGTTCCCTTGGCCTTCTTGGTCTTCTCCGACACCTTGTAAGGAGCCAGAGTCAGCATCTCCGTCACGAGAGCGTCCGCAGTGTCTTCGGGCAGAAGGGCCGGACAGTTAATCTGCCCCGACGTCTCCACCCAGTCCTGTCAAAGGCATGGAGATCAGACCCCACACATGGTTAAGCTAGGGGAAATAGATATCCTACCAGATGTATGGAATTCACCGAATGCGCTCGGCGTTTCGCGCTTAACCCGCGGTCCTCGGTGAGAGAGGGAGGGACCTCTGCGCCCTTGAACAGCACCTTCCAGACGTCCTTGTGCGTCGTGTCGAAGAGCTCGCTCAGAGTCTGGTGCTGGGCCGGGTCGAACTCCCACAAGTTGAAGTCCCGTTGTTGGCACGAGACCTGGACTATGTTGACAAGCTTGAGCTTCTTGCTTGCCATGTTCAGGATAAATTTCTGGAGTCCGTCCAGCTCCACCGATGAACCACACGACAAGCCCTTCTCTTTCCAGGAAGTGAGCCGTGTGGGGAATCCGGATCGAAAGTTGGGGGCAGCCACCCATTTGGTGTCGCGCGGCTCGGTGATGTAGAACCACACCGATTGCCACCCCTTTATGGTCTCCACGAAGGAGCCTTCAAGCCATATAACGTTGGGCATCTTGCCCACCATGGCTCCACCGCATTCTGCTTGTTGGCCGCCCACCACCTTCGGCTTGATATTGAAGGTCTTTAACCACAGACCGAAGTGGGGCCGGATGCGGAGGAAAGCCTCACACACGACGATGAACGCCGAAATGTTGAGGACGAAGTTCGGGGCCAGATCATGAAAGTCCAGCCCGTAGTAGAACATGAGACCACGGACGAATGGATGGAGGGGAAACCCCGGTCCATGGAGGAAGTGGTGGAGGAAAACTACCCTCTCATGAGGTTCAGGGGTAGGAACAATCTGCCCCGCAGCAGGCAGCCGATGCGCTATATTCGCGGCCAAGTATCCGGCTCCGCGCAGCTTCTTGATGTGTCCCTCCGTAACGGAGGAAGCCATCCATTTGCCTCCCGCTCTGGACATGATTGGAGAAGGTTGAGGGGAAGGATGTGGGGTCGGGCGTTGGAGCTCGAGTGCGCAAGAGTGGATGAGCAAGGAGGAAGAAGGCGTGGGTAGAAAAAAGGTTAAACCTTGTCCCTTTATAAGGGCGGCCGAAACTATGCGCCCCCACTAGCCTGGTAAAACTCGCTTATCCCCAAGCATCGTAATCGATGGCGCGGTTGGGTTACCCACGCCCGTATTGATGAGAATCCCGTAATAAGGGGAACACAATCTCTGCTTTGACAAGACGTGTCAAGAAACTGCCTCGCATTGGGTGTGGGGCTAGTTAAAGGAAACAGTTCGAATAATTACCGGGCCATGGCATAATGTCATGTTGCCAAAATGTGTCAGCATATTAGATTTATGGAAATATTATTCTCTCTATGGTGGTATGTGGAACTTATTTTGCAGGGTCGGACACTATCCTTGTATTCAAATTCTTCCGTGATGTATTCGGAGGAGGAACCCACCTTGCAATGCCGAAGACAATACTGCGTGCCGGACTCATCGTCATTGAAGCCTGGTTCAGGGGCTACTAAGGGAGTCCTGGATTAGGGGGTCTCCAAACAGTCGGACTATATCCTTTTGCCGTACTGTTAGACTATGAAGATACAAGATTGAAGACTTCGTCTCGTGTCCGGATGGGACTCTACTTGGCGTGGAAGGCAAGCTAGGCAGTACGGATATGGATATCTCCTCCTTTGTAACCGACTTTGTGTAACCCTAACCCTCTCCGATGTCTATATAAACCAGAGGGTTTTAGTCCGTAGGACAACATACAATCATACCATAGGCTAGCTTCTAGGGTTTAGCCTCTCTGATCTCGTGGTAGATCAACTCTTGTAATACTCATATCATCAAGAATAAATCAAGCAGGACGTAGGGTTTTACCTCCATCAAGAGGGCCCGAACCTGGGTAAAACATTGTGTCCCCTGCCTCCTGTTACCATCCGCCCTAGACGCACAGTTCGGGACCCCCAACCCGAGATCCGTCAGTTTTGACACTAACAGCGGCGCTGTGGGGATGGAGTAGCCGCGATAGACGAGGCGATCGTCGGAGCAGCTCCTTGGAGGTGGAGGACAGGGCGGCTGAACCGGCGGGACGACGAGATGGACAACGGATCCTCATCCGGGGAGGTGGACGACGGACGTCGAGCTATTGCGATGGACGACGTCGTCGGGGAAGAGGCTCCGGCTGGGCAGCGGTGACGTGGTGGGCGGAGGAGGGTGGGGTTTCGCGGCTGGAGCGGAGAGGTTATAGTGGCCTGGGGTTTCGAATGGAGAAAATGGGGCGATGGGAGGGGGTGAAGCATGACTTAGGAACGCGCTTGTCCAAAATGTAGGGTGTGTTACAAAAGTACCCCCCACCGATTTGAACTAGCGGCCCTTTCTGCTCAGGGTTAGAAGGGGGATTTCGCGTGTCGGGATTTGGCAGCTGGAGGGAGTTTTCGCGCGCGTTGTAATTTCGGGATAGCAAGGCGCCGGTTGTGAAGGCGCCGGTTTTGGGAGCACGATATCTGAATTTTCGGGATATAACAAGGCGCGGGTTGAATTTTAGGGACAAGCCTAACGTGTAGTAATATTGTACTTGTACGTACCAAATCAATTCGCACTTCCCTCAACCAAAAAGAAAATGAAAAAAATAAAACTATTCACACCACACAAAGAGAGAGTCTTTCCCCATTTTACTATACAAATGCTATTCAAAGCTACTCCCTCCTTCCATCTATATAGGGCCTAATGCATTTTTCGATGCTAACTTTGACCAAATATTAGAGCAATGATATATGACATGCAACTTACACAAAGCACACCATTAAATTCGTCTGTGAAAGGTTCTTTCAATGATATAATTTTCACATTGTGCATGTCATGTACTATTAATCTTGTCAATAGTCAAAGGCGGTCTTAAAAATCTCATTACACCCTATATAAGTGGAAGGAGGGAGTATGAATCCATGTTATGTCCGATTAATTTTTTTCGCTTGCTGTATAATGCATGTAACCTACCCATACCAACATTTTAGTGCATTCCAAATGTCTATACTACTGCTGCAATTCAAACTAAATTTGAATTCGTTTCTCTATTTCAATAAGAATCTACAATCATGATTGTTGCCAACTTCAACCATCATAGTTTCCTTGCTATCCGCCAGATATAAATCAGACGGCCTATAATGCAGGATGGCAGGCACACCATCATCAACAACTCCGTTTTTTATGAGAGTAGAGATAAAATATATTAAATGTAGTATACCATGTTCATAACCACACCATGTGTATCATCGTTATATATATTCACACATCCGTCGGTTTGAAACACTATGATAAATTCTTCAAATATCCGAATTCGCTTTTTATAATGAAGTATATATGATCTCTATTCGTCTTTTACACCCACACAACCCTCTTATCTTTGTAGCTAGCGCTAACTTTCTCTTGTGCATGCACACGCCCGCATCCCTCTCACCCTCCCTCAGCATTCTCTAGCTCCATCGCGCAAATTCATCTTTTCACTTTAGGTCATTCACCCATGGTGTGTGTAGGCCCCCCAGCTCCTTTACGACACACATCGATCTATATGCCTCTCTAGCCAGGTGTGCCTAGCACAAACACAAGCTTCCCCTCTTCTCTTATCACCGTCCATGCCTCACTCCAACCACTCTTTTCATCGTTCTCGTACTCGCACACTCCTCCCCCTCGATATAGTATGCCTCTCGTGCCACCTCCTACATGCATCCTTCTCTCTCTATCCTTCTCCTCGTGCCTCATTTGCTTCTAACACACACATGCATGTATACCGATCGATCTCCCAACATATACCTAGATCGACTTTAACTACCCCCCCATCGATCGACGTACCTCACAAGTTATGTCTCTCCTTTCTCTTACAAAGGGCGATTGGTCTTCCTATGTAGTTACGTCTTCTTACCACAGCCACATCGTCCCCCCTCATCATTCATGCATGCCTCCTGACTCGTCTCTCACACGCACGTGCACAGACAACAAGCAGCCATCTCCTCTCTTATTGATATTGTGGGCGTGCCCTCCGTTTGTCTAGCAAGCCTATCCCACCATTTGTTAGAAGCAACTCCACTACCACCCCCTCCAACACTCTAGCTCTGTCTCTCTCGCAACCTTATTCATCTCCAGCACATATGCATGGATGCCGATCGATCTCCCTTAATACATGAGGCAGATCGATCTCCTTAATACATGAGGTAGGCCTCTCTCCTCCTCCACACATATACCAGCCATTGTACCTCTATAGTTAATTAGGCCTCCCTCTTCCCCCACCACACACCGATAGTCGAGCGCTGCAGGTAGGTATCCATGCCATAGAGACAAACTGCACATGTCCCATCTCACGTTCCAGTAGGCCAGCCACTCTATAACTTTGACGTGGGCACACACAAATTCGATGGCACTCTTTATCGATCGCGCGCGCACACACACACACATATCATCCCTCTCTTCGATTCTATGGACACCTCAAGCCGATGATATCTCCACTCTCTTCTCGTGGATCGCCTCCTCTATATATATGTTATATCCAGGACTCTATTTCACACACATTGCATATGTTAAATTTTTTGATTGACCC
>NC_041386.1:215812093-215823174 GCF_002162155.2 Triticum dicoccoides | reverse complement strand
AAAAACTCTCAAGAACCCACACACTATATCTCTCTAGGTTTTTATCTCTCTCACACAACCCCGCGTAGGTGGTGTACGTATACAAGAAGACAATAGGTGCACCGTGCACGTACTCACGTTTCGTGCCCACCCACACCCGCGCGGGTACACGGTGGAGCTCATTTCTCCGCAGAAGCTGAATTTGTTTTTGAGACATCAAGTGGCTAGAGACTCGAAAACTTATTTGCCATTAGTGACTTGTCAGGGCGGTGGATTTTAGTTTGTACGATAATGCTGCATCCACCTAAAGTAACAAAAGTTCTTACGTAAACTTCCTAGTAATTCCCTCTTCGTAGGTGCAGCATTACTCCTAACATTTGTAATATCAGTTTGAAACTTGTAATATTGCCGTGTCCTATTCCTGCGTTTTCAAAATCCTGCGAATCAAACAGGTCCTGAGTTGGTGATGATGTTGTGCCTCCCATCTTTCAGCAATAGCCGTCGGATCTAGATCTGACGCATACAAACCAAGCTTCTCCATTTTTGCAAAAAGATGCCTGCAATTTACAAACAACTCCTTGTCTCTCACAATCAGCCTCATCTCCTCCCCACCACATCTAGGAGTAGAAGGCCATGGAAAAATTTGGCGCGATGGCCGCTGCCGGAGCCTTCCACCCCCAATCTTGGTGTTTCGTGCAATGCACGGGCATCTACGCAAGGGAAATTATGTCGAACAGGGCTAGTTGTAAGCAGGCTAGCTCTACAGCCATGATGATAGTGACTGCAGACGGTGAGGCTGACTATGGTATGCCGAACATGGCGCCTATACTCAGGTGTCATCTCCGGCGCAGGGTCTTGTCATTTCACTGTGAGGAGCAGCACGTAATAATTTGACCAACGGATATTCACTGTGAGGAACTGCCTTTGGGTGAATGACACGTGGCCCCAGGGGGTGGATGGCCCACCTATCATACAGCCAAAGGCAGGTGCAGTAGAGGGCCGAGGAGTAGTATGAAATCCTACGCACCTACGCACGCTAACCTAGGGCTGAGTGATCACTCGAATCGCAAGATCAGTTGACTAGAAGCTACGCTAGACCCATGGAGGAGATGAGCGCGAGCATCAGCCGGCTGTGCCAGATGGTCCACTACGCCGCCCTACGGCCCGGCACCGAGGAATGTCTCCAGGTAGTATTGCTTGAGGCCACCAGGGCGAGGGGCCGCTTGGACGACAGCTTCGTCTCCTTGTTCGACGAGGTCCTTGTCAGTTTCCTCAACAAGTTCACCGTCGTCAAGAAGCTTGCGGATGACTTTCACGTAAGCCTCCAGCCGACGCGCCCAGGCTCTGCGATGCCCGCCACCCTCAACGGCCACTATGGTAACAACCTCTTCAACGCACTGGTGGCCCTGCAACTGTCCGCCGTCGCGCCGGAGAATGTCCACCTCGAGGTCGCGCTCGCCGCGCAGCGCCTGGCGCAGCAAGACACCATCGACATAATCACCCACGTCTACACGCAAATCGTCCACAAGGACTACACATGCAAGAGGAGGATGATAGGACGCTGGCCTTCTTGGAGCGCAGGGCAACCTTGGACGGCACTGTTCAGAAGCACGTTGAGCTCGCCGCCAACGCCGCTGCTCCTCACACGTCGGTTGGTGACCCGGCGCACTGGGGCGTGAGGATGTCGTTGAACGTTGATGGATCCGTATGTATTTTTATCTTTCCGTCAAATCCATGTAGTAGTATATGATACTACCGTAATTATATTACTATTCGCATCAACTTCATAATTTTCGTATGTACTCCATGCATGAACGGCGCCAGAACCAAACTTCTCATTACTCTAGGCAAAATCGTTATTTTCTATCTATCGGTCGCGCCATGGAGCAGAACCAAATTTTACAAGTTACGAGTTCAAAAGGAAAAGCCTACCGTGTTCGCGTCGCACCCCTACACGGTTGGTCTGGCACGCCGCTCAAGCAGGAATGCGTGCGGTGTTGCATTTTCACTTACAAGTGGGACCGCAATTGAGCAAACCGACTATCGGCAAACCCCCACCCCGCCCACCGCATGATGGCTGAGAAAACAGGAGGGAGAAGAGATGGTTGTAGCATGGACTCCAAGAAAATTGGTGTCGGATGGGACTCGTGTGGGTGGCGTGTGCCGTACTGCAAGACGTGAATGCTAGTTATGGCCCATGCCACCCCACTATATCGAGCCTATATCGAGGTACGTAGAACAAATTTCCTGCAGTCCGTGCTCAGCCCTCCTCTATCTCTCTTCTCAGCCAGCCAGCGGACGCACGGAGCCCATCGTCTGTTTGCTCACATGCGGCCCCACATGTTAGTGAAAACGCAAGAGGACCCACTGAACCTGCACATCTTTCACCTCGACATGCTGGTGATGAAAAATGTTCGGTGGCCACTTTTGGAGTTACTCAAGAGCAGTAAGATTCTATTTACAGTTTAACCCAAGATGCACATCTCGTGGCTTCAACTACCACTCTATTTTCTTTCATGACATGACCTGGATGCTGGATGTCCCACGTGTCGGCAAAAGGAGGAAGAACCTGACCAAATCTTCGGTTCTGCTCTCGGATGAGATTAGTGCACTTGTTGATACTCCTACTAGAATAGAGGCTAGACATGAGATTAGATGCGAGGAAGCAACATCTACTTCTTTACACTCAAAGAAGAAAGAAGCACGCAAGATCGAGCCTCCGCAGATCAACAATGAATGCATCGAGAAGGCACTAATCCATCTGACAGGAGTAGTAAAATGTATTCTTGTGGTTCTTGTTTTCTTTGGTCTTGCTTTTCTAGTCAAAATTATCGTTGGAGTTCGTGCAAAACGGAGGTCTGTTTGGGGTCGTGCGTTGGAGTTGGCCTTACAAGTGGGACCGCGGTTAAGGAAACCGACTATCGGCAAACCCCCACCTCGCCCGCCACGCGATGGCTGAAGTTAGAGAAACGACGAGGTTGAAGAGATTGCTCTAGCACGGACTCCAAGAAATAATATGGTGTCAGATGGATGTCATGGTGGTGGCGTGTGTCGTACTCTAGGACGTGAATGCTTGTTCTGGCCCATGCCACCCTACTACTCCTACTACTTACTCCTACTATATAGTGCTAGTATCGAGGATTCGAGGTGCTGGTTATGTACAGCGAACACATTAACATATGGCTATAGTAAAAACACCCACCCGACGCGCGAAGCATGTGAAGCTAGTACAAATAGTGTACTACTATTGTTGATTGGCCTCATCTGATAACCTGTTGCAATGCACGTACAATTATGTATTCGGAAAATATTTTTTTGCCTCGTGGCACCACTCACTCAAAGAAGCGACTCGAAAGCCATTCATAAATTTAGTAAGTTTATCACAGGCATATCATTTTATTACATACAACAGGTCATCTACCCACATCGACAACGAGGATACATTATAAATACTAAAGTTTTCACCACACAACAAATAACAAGCCATGAAATGAACTTCAACTCAACCATTCCGCGGCATTGGAAACGCTTGCTTTGAACCACAAGTGATTCTCTGGGACGGGCCATCCGTTGTCTATCTGGAGACCAACGCAGGACTGATCATCTAGGCTGAAGCGGCCTACTATATTAGTACCAGGGTAGGGAACCACCCAAATGTCTGAGGTATAGACACAGTTGCTTCTCATAAATGTGTCAACAGTAGTTGGATCGCCTTTCACCATCATCGGATAGTTTTGTCCAAGGAAGAGCGAGTTTTCTCCAAGACTATCAATTTTGTGCCAGGGAGAAGGAGTTGGCGCTAGCACACTAGTATCCATCCCGAATACCATGCAAGGGGTGTTGGAATAGGTCCGAAGAGTGCGACCATGGGAGACACCTACTTCCTTAGCAGTAACATCATCAGTGGGCTGTATACACACAAGAAGAGGTGATCCATCGGAATTAGTTGCCAGGCGCCACAGAGTATATGGGCGGTGCTCATGATCATCACCATCGGCATCTCCCCCTTGGTTATAAAAAATTTCAAGTATAGGTGGTGGGATGTTCACAGGACCTTGGAAACACAAGAAGAAGGTTAATTAGTAAAGGGAAACTTGCTAACCCGCATGCATGTGGATGAAACAATTATAATTACGGTGGAAGACAAACGTACCGAAACTATGAGGATACCATGCAAAAATAGTGCCATGAGTGGTGGCAACAAACACAAGGCCCTCGTATTGAATTGCATCACAGTACTCATTCGTGCACAGAAACTAATTTTTGAGCAATGTCCATCGAGTCAAACCACTAAGGATGGCAACAAGCTTGTCGAAGATAGCAACAACTTCATAGTTGTTGTAATTCCAAGAGCGGTTGGGAACTCAACAAATTGCTATCTTCCATAGAAGACAGTCACCATGATCGTATTTGAACGCGCGTACATTACCGGTGTGCTCAACCTCTGGGCAGTGTGCAGAGATTTTTGGAAGTGCAACCCGGTGATGAGTGTACACATTCACAAGTTCCCACTCACAGTTGGACCCAATGTAAACAACCCAATCTCCATTTGCGCCCGCCCAAGCCTTGCCCTCAAGCGATGGCATCTTAACATCATATGTATCATTATCAAGCGGCATCAACTTGCACAGGGCGAGGCCTCCGTCATGCCGGCGCCAGTCATCAGGGTCACGGCGAACAAGATAGGGGAGATCAAACCGCTCCTTGACTCTTGGGTTCTTTGTAATGATGTTATTAGTTGAGTTGAGAATGGGCTTGAACGAACCTGCCATGCTAGCCAAGGTGATGATGTCGCACCGATCAATGAGTTCCTCCACCACGTCATCTTTCAGATCGGGGCAAGAATAATGGGGTCGTTTCTGGCTTGTTCCCTCCATGGAGAAGACGATCGAACAATGGCAGAAGAAAGGGTGAAGGGCTGAAGGAAAATGGAGGAGGGAGAGGAAGAGCGTGCGACAGCAGTTCCAAATCGAGAGGGAAAGGCGAAGAGTCGGTGGATGGTTGCAGTTTTGCCATGGTTTAGGAAGAGGCGCCCCGGCCTACACGTCCGTTCGGAAATACTCCTACTACTCGCCGTCGTCTCACTGATATGTTGGAATGGGACCACATTTCAACGAAACATGGTGTGTAATTTCTCGTGCAAAATGCGATCTGGCCGCGTTGGCCCGAGGTGCCGCATTAGTTATCGACCTTTATTTTTTTAATGGCATGCCGATCAGTTTTGAAGCACGACTAACTGGTATTGTACATGGAGAGAATGATAGCAGGGACCCGCCAAGGTCATGACAGTACGCAAGCAAGTGCCTCCTTATTTCAAGCCAATAAAAAATGGCTCCTCCTAGTGGATTTCTGACATCTGGGTCCCATGTCGTTGTCAACGTAGTCAATAAATGAGAGAATTGCACAACGAGCGGCTAACACCAGGGACCCAGCAGCTCGCCCAGTTATTTTTGTTTTGGGAAAATTTGATAAATGCCACTCCAAATCTGGTGTACCTGAGAAATGCCACTGCAATTTCCAAACTTTGAAAAATGCAATTTCATGCCATTTCTAGTGGCATTTTTCGAAGTCTGGAGTGGCGTTTTTCAAAGTTTGCAAACTGCAGTGGCGTTTTTATGAATCGCCATAATTGGAGTGGAATTTATCTAATTTGTTTTTGAGACAGAAGCAGGGTGTCAACTGGGCTGTGCGGGACACTCTGGCCTGTCTAGACAACCTTTTCTTTTATGTTTACCACACACCAGCCCAGTAGTTTTTTTCTTTCTGAAAATGGCTAGCCCAGTTCTTTTGTGATTTGTTAAGTAAGTCACTTTATCAGGCCTGTTGGGCTGCAAATCTTTCAAGACGAGGAGAGCTTCATTCGGCTAGCCGAGAAAATGGCCTATCAGTAATGAGAAATGGGTTGTACATTTTTAAAACACATCAAACCAGAAATTATTTTCAAATATCTTTTTTTCATTTCGAGATTTTAAATTGCATTGATTTTTATGCGTGGAAAATTTATTGGATTTTATATTGATATACATTTATTTTTAAAATCACTCTGAATGTGACTCGAAATTTCGGGATTAAAAATAGTTCAGACCGCACCGACATATGCAAAATTTCGTATAATTTTTTAACCGTGGCCACAATATGGGCTGTAATGCTAACATAAAGAATATGGGCTCCAAAAAAACCCATAAGAATTAGATAATGGGCTGTAAATTATTTGAAATAATGGCAGATGGGTTGTATGCTGTTTTCCATAGATTTGAGGCTTTCCACAGATGGCCTGTATACTGTTGGATGTCCATCCAATGGCCGTCGTGCTTCTTCAATCTATGCTCTTCCTGATCCAGCCGCTCAAACAAGCGCCGGCGGGACTACCTGCTCCCTCCTCCCCATGGCCAGCTGTGCTGCCGCGCAGGCCTCACCGCCCCACCGTACTCCCATCGCTGGCCTAGCCATCCCTCTACTCACCCACACCTGCTGTTATTCTCCAGCGACGGCAGACGAACCAGTAAACCCTCGTACAGTCGTACTCCCCTTCACGTGGGAAACAAAAACAACGGCCGAGTCTTCCCTGCCTCCGTGTCGTTCCCTTCCTAGGCCTCACCGTTGTCCACCGCCCTGGTGCTCTCGGCGTGGCATGGTCAGCGTGGTCAACGATCGACATGCATCTGAAGTGGACTGTACGTGGAGAGGCTGACAGCTGGGTCCACGGCCGCACACAAGGAAATGCCTCCTTATTACGCGCAAAATAATGATTTCCTCCACCTGACATCTGGGACCCACCGAAACGGCCTCTGTATTTTGCGAAAAAAATGTTACCGCCGCTGACAGCTCGGACCCACCAGCTATATCTTCGCACGCAAGGAAGTGCCTCCTTATTACGCACAAAAAAATGAGTACTCCCCCTGCTAGCTGGGACCCAGTATAGTGGGCCTACTAAGATGACGGGGACGAAGGGCTTTGTCAACTTAGTCAATATGCATGATTCTAGCTCGACTGACCGTATGATGTCCATCCAACGGCCGTAGTGCTTCTTCAACCTCTGGTCTTCTTGCTCCAGCCACCCAAAGCAGCGCCGGTCGTGCCGCCTGCTCCTTCCTCCCGTGGCCGGCTATGCTGCCGCGGAGGCCTCACTGCCCCCATACTACTCCCACCGCTGGCCAGGCCATCCCTCCACTCCACTCACCCACACCCCCTGTTATTCTGCGGCGATGGCAGCGCAGCCGAACCAGTGAACCCTCGTACTCCTCTCCGCATGGGCATCCACTGCCGCGTCTTCCCCGGCTCCGCGGCGTCCCCTTCCTAGGCCTCGCCGTCGTCCACCGCCGTGGTGATGTCGGCGCGGCGTGGTCAATGTGGTCAACGGCCGAATTCCATCGGAAGAATATTGTACGTGGAGAGGCTGACAGTTGGGTCCACGGCAGCCGCAAGGAAGTGCCTCCTTATTATGCAGAAAATAATTATTCCTCCACCTCACAGCAGGGACCCACCAGATGCCCACCAGTATATCGCGAAAAAAACATTTGCCCCTGACTGCTGGGACCCACCTGACGGGCCACCGTATTTCGCAAAAAAAACATTCCCCCTGCTGTCAGCTCGGACCCACCGGAAGTGCCTCGTTATTATGCACAAAAAAATGAATACCCCCCTTCTAGCTGGGACCCACCTTAGTGGCAGGCTGACTTGTGGGCCTACTAAGTTGACGGGGAGAGAGGGCTTTGTCAACTTAGTCAATATGCACGATTCTAGCTCCAGTGACTGTACGATGTCCATCCAACAGCCGTAGTGCTTCTTCAACCTCTGGTCTTCTTGCTCCAGCCACCCAAACCAGCGCTGGTCGTGCCTCGTGCTCCTGCCTCCCGTGGCCGGCTGCGATGCGGCGGAGGCCTCACCGCCCCCTACTACTCCCACTGCTGGCCAGGACATCCCTCTACTCACCCACACCCCCTGTTATTCTGCGGCGACGGTAGCCTCACACCGCAGCGAACCAGTGAACCCTCATACTCCTCTACGCGTGGGCATCCACTGCCGCGTCTTCCCCGGCTCCGCCTCGTCCCCTTCCTAGGCCTCGCCGTCATCCACCACCCCGGTGCTCTCGGCGCGGCGTGGTCAACGTGATCAAGGAACGGCTTCCATCGGAGGTGGACTGTACGTGGAGAGGCTGACAGCTGGGTCCACGGTCGCAGCAAGGAAGTGCCTCCTTATTACGTGCAAAATAATTATTCCTCCACCTGATAGCGGGGACCCACCGGACGGGCCACCAGTATTTTGTGAAAAAAATCATTTCCCCCTGACTGTTGGGACCCATCGAACGAACCACCGTATTTCGTGAAAAAAAGTCCGCCCCACTGTCAGCTCGGACCCACCGGAAGTGCCTCCTTATTACGCACAAAAAATGAATACTCCCCCGGCTAGCTGGGACCCACCTTGCTGCGAGGCTGACTTGTGGGCCTACTAAGTTGACGGGGATGAAGGGCTTTGTCAACTTAGTCAATATGAACAATTCTAGCTCCAGTGACCGTACGATGTCCATCCAATAGCCGTAGTGCTTCTTCAACCTCTGGTCTTCTTGCTCCAGCCACCCAAAGCAGCGCCGGTCATGTCGCATGCTCCTGCCTCCCGTGGCCGGCTGTGCTGCCGTAGAGGCCTAACCACCCTCTACTATTCCCACCGCTGGCCAGGCCATGCGGCGACGGCAGCCTCACACCGCAGCCGAACCAGTGAACCTCGTAGTCCTCTCCGTGCGGGCTTCCACTGTCGCGTCGTCCCCTTCCTAGGCCTCGTCGTCGTCCACCGTCGTGGTGCTCTCCGCGCGGCGTGGTCAACATGGTCAAGGAACGACTTCCATCGGAAGAGTACTGTACGTGGAGAGGCTGACAGCTGGGTCCACGGCCACAGCCCAGTTTATTTGTGATTTGCCAAGTAAGTCGCTTTGTCAAGCCTGTTGGGCTGCAAATCTTTCAAGACGGGGAGAGCTTTCATTCGGCTGGCCGAGAAAATGGCCCATCAGTAATGAGAAATGGGTTGTACATTTTTAAAACACATCAAACCGGCAATTAGTTTCAAATATCTATTTTTTCATTTCAAGATTTTAAATTACATTAATTTTTATGCGTGGAGAATTTGTTGGATTTTATATTGATATACATTTATTTTTAAAATCAGCTTGAATGTGAGTCAAAATTTCAGGATCAAAAACAGTTCGGACCGCACCGAAATATACAAAATTTCGTATAATTTTTTAACCGTTGCCACAATATGGGCTGTAATGCTAACAAAAAGAATACGGGCTCAAAAAAACCTTAAGAATTAGCAAATGGGCTGTAAATTATTAGAAATAATGGCAGATGGGTTGTATGCTGTTTTCCACAGATTTGAGGCTTTCCTAAAAAAAGGTTGACGCACAAGCACTGACTGTTGGATGTCCATCCAACGGCCGTCGTGCTTCTTCAATCTCTGCTCTTCCTGCTCCAGCCGCTCAAACAAGCGCCGGCGGGACTGCCTGCTCCCTCCTCCTCACGGCCGGATGTGCTGCCGTGCAGGCCTCCCCGCCCGACTGTACTCCCATCGCTGGCCTAGCCATCCCTCTACTCACCCACACCTGCTGTTATTCTCCGGCGACGACAGACGAACCAGTAAACCCTTGTACAGTCGTACTCCCCTTCGCGTGGGAAACAACTGTCGAGTCTTCCCTGCCTCCGTGTCATCCCCTTCCTAGGCCTCGCCGTCGTCCACCGCCCTGGTGCTCTCGGCACGGCGTGGTCAACGTGGTCAAGGAACGACTTCCATCGGACGTGGACTGTACGTGGAGAGGCTGACGGCTGGGTCCACGGCCGCAGCAAGGAAGTGCCTCTTTATTACGTGGAAAATAATGATTCCTCCACCTGACAGCTGGGACCCACCGGACGGGACACTATATTTCGTGAAAAAAATGTTTCCCCCTGGCTGTTGGGACCCACCAACTACATCTTCGCATGCAAGGAAGTGCGTCCAGGCAAAAAAAAAACGATTCGCCCCCTGACTGCTGGGACCCACCAGCTACATCTTCATAGGCAAGGAAGTGCCTGATAGTCGGGACCCACCTGGTCGAAGCGTACGTAGCGTTGTCATTCTGGTCGCGAATGTGTACGTATATACTGGTCGATGTAGAGGCGTGCACGTGTCGTAGTAGAGGCGCGCACGTGTCGTAGTAGAGGCGCGCACGTGTCGTAGTAGAGGCGCGCACGTAGCATGTACACGTACGTACAGCGGGCAAGGTGAAAGAAAGAAAATACGGCCACGTATGTGTACATACGGGCGGGGTCTCAAACGCCTACTCGCACATACGTACGGCCAGGGCTCGTGTACACAGCCGGGTCGGAACGGAGAAACAGCGTCGCCGTCGTGTTCATGGGGAGGCAACGGAATGCGTTGTGTTCATGGGGAGGCAACGGAATCCGTCGTGTTCATCGGGAGGCAACGGAACGCGTGGGAGCCAACCGGCTGGGTCAGAACGGAATGCGTGGTCGTGTTCATCGGGAGGGCTTGGACGGAACAGGAGATGGAGACGAGGCCTGGCGTACCGCACAACGGAGGAAACGGACCTCCTACGTTCGGAACAGGGTCCTGTTGATCGGGAGGGGTCTGGCGTACCGCAAAACGGAGGAAACGGACCTCCTACGATCGAAACGGGGGTCCTGTTCATCGGGAGGGGTGTGGCGTACCGCAAAACGGAGGAAACGGACTTGTGTTGGAGCGCTACGGTCGAAACGGGGGTCCTGTTCATCGGGAGGGGTGTGGCGTACCGCAAAATGGGACTCCACGGGATACTGTTCATCTCCACCGTCGACCCCCTCCAGCCTCCACGGGCTATTGTTCATCCACCGTCGACCTCCTCCAGCCTCCACCTGCGACTGTTCATCCAGCCTCCACGGCGTGCTACTCCACCGGCTACTGTTCAACCAGCCCTCTCCACGGGCTCCTGTTCAACCACCCCTCCACGGGCTACTGTTTATCTTGCCTTCCATGGGGTGGTCCTGTTCATCCAGCCCTCCACAGGGTCCTGTTCATCCAGCCCCAACCGGCTCAATTGATCAGGGTCCTATTCATCCAGAGGCAACACCACGGGG
>NC_041386.1:215770308-215811861 GCF_002162155.2 Triticum dicoccoides | reverse complement strand
ATTAGCAGTAGTAGCGAAGGAATCGCTCGATCGGGTTCAGTTAACAGCCATCGATTGATTGCTCGGGTTCAGTAACGCGTAGCCTGTAGTGCAATCGCTCGGGTTCAGTTAGAGCCCAACGCCTCGCTCGGGTTCAGTTAGAGCCAACGCCTCTCACACACGCGTGTACGTGTACGAGAGAAGCGCACATCGCTCGGCCCCCGACCTCCCACCGTAACCGGGAACTCCCCGAAATTTTCCTCGCCCTCGCTTCTACCATGGTTTTTTCGTCATGGACGGCCCAAAGAATGTCATGCAGCTGCGTCTCTGGCCCGCCCAGGACGAAAAGCCCATTTTCTGTCATGATATTTTGGAATAGAAGTAGGAGGCCACCACATCTATGATGATACCGGGTTTTGTCACAATTATCGTCATAGAAGTGTCATATGTATGACAGAAAAAAAATTCGTTCGGCCCAAAATGTCATAGATGTGTCTTTTTTTTGTAGTGAGACTTGCAAGATAGGATCAAGAACTCACATATATTCATGAAAACCTAATAGGTTCAGATCTAAAATCATGGCACTCGGGCCCTAGTGACAAGCATTAAGCATAGCAAAGTCATAGCAACATCAATCTCAGAACATAGTGGATACTAGGGATCAAACCCTAACAAAACTAACTTGATTACATGATAAATCTCATCCAACCCATCACCGTCTAGCAAAGCCTACAATGGAATTACTCACGCACGGCTGTCAGCATCATGAAATTGGTGATGGAGGATGGTTGATGATGACGACAACGACGGATTCCCCTCTCCGGAGCCCCAAATGGACTCCAGATCAGCCCTCCCGAGAGAGTTTAGGGATTGGCGGTGGCTCCGTATCATAAAACGCGATGAATCCTTCTTCCTAATTTTTTTTCTCCCCGAACACGAATATATGGAGTTGGAGTTGAGGTCGGTGGAGCTCCAGGGGGCCACAAGGCAGGGGCGCGCCCCCACCCTCGTGGCTAGGGTGTGGGCCCCCTGTCCTTGATTCTTTGCTAGTATTTTTTATTATTTCCAAAAAATAATCTCCGTGGAGTTTCAGGTCATTCCGAGAACTTTTGTTTCTGCACATAAATAACACCATGGCAATTCTGCTGAAAATAGCGTCAGTCCGGGTTAGTTCCATTCAAATCATGCAAGTTAGAGTCCAAAACAAGGGCAAAAGTGTTTGGAAAAGTAGATACGGCGGAGACGTATCAACTCCCCCAAGCTTAAACCTTTGCTTGTCCTCAAGCAATTCAATTGACAAACTGAAAGTGATAAAGAAAAACTTTTACAAACTATGTTTGCTCTTGTTGTTGTAAATATGTAAAGTCAGCATTCAAGTTTTCAGCAAGGATTATGAACTAACCACATTCACAATAACACTTAGGTCTCATGTTTACTCATATCAATGGCATAATCAACTAGCAAGCAATAATAATAAATCTCGGATGACAACACTTTCTCAAAACAATCATGATATGATATAACAGGATGGTATCTCGCTAGCCCTTTCTGAGACCGCAAAACATAAATGCAGAGCATCTTTAAAGATCAAGGACTGACTAGACATTGTAATTCATGGTAAAAGAGATCCGGTCAAGTCATACTCAATGTAAACTAACAGTAATGAATGCAAATGACAGCGGCGCTCTATAGCTGGTGCTTGTTAATAAGAGGGTGATGACTCAACATAAAAGTAAATAGATATGCCCTTCGCAGAGGGAAGCAGGGATTCGTAGAGGTGCTAGAGCTCAATTTTGAAGCAGAGATAAATAATATTTTGATCGGCATACTTTCATTGTCAACATAACAACCAAGAGATGGTGATATCTTCCATGCTACACACATTATAGGCGGTTCCCAAATAGAATGGTAAAGTTTATACTCCCCCTCCACCAACAAGCATCAATCCATGGCTTGCTTGAAACAACGACTGCCTCCAACTAACAACAGTCCCGGGGGTGTTTTGTTTGCAATTATTTTGATTTGATTTGCATAAAGCATGGGACTGGGCATCCCGATGACCAACCATTTTCTCATGAGTGAGGAGCGGAGTCCACTCCTCTTGAGAATAACCCGCCTAACATGGAAGATATAGACAGCCCTAGTTGATACATGAGCTATTCGAGCATACAAAACAGAAAGTTTATTTGAAGGTTTAGAGTTTGGCACATACAAATTTACTTGGAACGGCAGGTAGATACCGTATATAGGTAGGTATGGTGGACTCATATGGAATAACTTTGGGGTTTATGGGATTGGATGCACAAGAAGTATTCCCGCTTAGTACAGGTGAAGGCTAGAAAAAGACTGGGAAGCAAACAGCTAGAGAGCGACAACAATCATGAACATGCATTAAAATTAATCAACACCGAATGCAAGCATGAGTAGGATATAATGCACCATGAACATAAATATCATAGAGGCTATGTTGATTTTGTTTCAACTACATGCGTGAACATGTGCCATGTCAAGCCACTCGAATCGTTCAAAAGAGGATACCACCATATCATACCACATCACAACCATCTTAATAGCATGTTGGCACGCAAGGTAAACCATTATAAGCTCCTAGCTAATTAAGCATGGCATGAGCAACTATAATCTCTAATTGTCATTGCAAACATGTTCATTCATAATAGGCTGAATCATGAACGATGAACTAATCATATTTACAAAAACAAAAGAGGTCGAGTTCATACCAGCTTCTCACATCTCAATCAGTCCATCATATATCGTCATAATTTCCTATCACTTACACAACCGAATGATGTGAATAATAGTAACAGTGCACGTGCATTGGACTAAGCTGGAATCTGCAAGCATTCAATAATCGGGTTAAATCAATAATAATAATGCATATAGGAGTCACTTCAACAATTTAATCATGGTCTTCTCCTATCGACCCCCAAAGAAAAGAAAAGAAATAAATTATTTACACGGGAAAGCTCCCAACAAGCAAAAGAAGAAAGGGAATCCTTTTGAGTTTTCTTTTTAATTACTACTACAAGCATGGAAATTAAAACTAGCTAAAAGCTACGACTAATTTTTTCGGTTTTTCTTAAGGTTTATTTCAAACACACAAGAAGAAAGCATAAAAAGAGAAAATAAGCTAACATGGATATTATAGTGAAAGAGTATGAGCACCGACATCTAGCAATGAGTGTGTGAACATGAATGCAATGTCGGTGAAAAATATGTACTCCCCCAAGCTTAGGCTTTTGGCCTAAGTGGGTTTATTGCCACGGATGGCCTGGCGGATATCCAAAGTTGTAGTTGGGGTCGTACTGAGATGTAGTAGTCAATGCATCATGGGCTGCAGCTTGGAGGCGAGCTATCCCAGCCCTCCTCTAATACTCTTCCGCCTCCTGTCTGGTTATAAAATATCTGCTTTTTGCCTGAAAGTCAAAGAAAGTAGAAGCAGGGAGAGCGACGTGATAGGTGCGTCGTCTGTCAAAGATTAGTCGATACTGGAGGAACTGGTCGTTCCTCTCAACGAAATGATGACGAACCATAGCCTCGTAATCCAAATAAGTAGGAGGCAACTCAATATCATCCTCACGTATGGTTATACCAAGAAAATTAGCTATACGAGTTGCATAAATTCCACCAAAGAAATCTCCATTAAATCTATTATGCTGCAACCTACGTGCAACAATGGCTCCCAAATTATATTGTTTATCTCCTAACACAGCACTCCTAAGAATACTGAGGTCAGGGACACACATATGACATGCTTCATCTTTACCATTTATGCACCTACCTATGAAGAGAGCAAAATAATGTATAGCAGGAAAATGAATGCTCCCTATGGTAGCTTGTGCTATATCTCTAGATTCCCCCACAGTTATACTAGCAAGAAAATCTCTAAACTCAGATTTGCGAGGTTCACTAGTACTGCCCCTTTGTGGAAGTTTGCAAGCAGTGGTAAAGTCCTCTAAGTCCATAGTATAAGAATTTTCATAGAGATCAAACAGGACAGTTTGAGAATTGCGTGAAGATGAAAATTCAAACCTCCTCACAAAGGAACTAGTGAGATAGTGGTACTGACAGCACTTTTCTGCCTCGAAGCTCACATGATCAGCGTTACGCAAATATGCGTTAAATTCTTCCTTAATTCCTGCTCGATCCATGAAGTCCTCTTAAGGCCATTCACAAGGCCGCACCGGGGCGTCCCTTGGTGGTTCATCATCAGCATCACGCATTGCAAGCATGGGTCCTTGCTTCCTTGAAGGACCACCTTGGTACATTTTCCTAAACATATTCCTTCTTCTGAAAAAATTCTGAAATTTTTAGTAACTTCAAATAAAAGTGAACCAAGCTCAACAAAATTGATAACAACTACTCCTACAAGTGCCTAGGACCTATATCGTGCATTAGAACTACTTGGAACCATATAAATTTGACATGCAAGCTCAAGAACATGGTCACCTAGGCAGCACAAATTTGCAATGAACAAGGTACTAGAACAAAAACTAATTGGACCAATGGAGGAGTCACATACCAAGGAACAATCCCCCAAAGCAGTTTTGTGAGGGGTGCTTTGAGCAAGGAGATCGAAAATCGCAGCAAAATGAGCTAGAACTCGTGCTTGAGCTGGCTGGTGATTTTTTGGGAGGAAGAAGAAGTGTGTGGGTGTAGGAATAAGTGGAGGGGAGCCACCATGGGCCCACGAGGTAGGGGGTGCGCCCAGGGGTTGGGCGCGCCCTGGACCCTCGCGGCCAGGTGCTTGCTCCCCCTCATGTGTTCCTAGTGCCAGATATTCTCAAATATTCCAGAAAAAATCATATTAAATTGGCAAGGCATTCAGAGAACTTTTATTTTCGGGGTATTTTTATATTGCATGGATAAATCAGAAAATTGACAGAAAATACTATTTTTACTTTATTTCAACTAAATAATAGAAAGTAAAAGGAGGGTACAGAAGGTTGTGCTTTCTAACTTCATCCATCTCATGCTCATCAAAAGGAATCCACTAACAAGGTTGATCAAGTCTTGTTAACAAACTCATTTCAAGTAACATGAAACCGGAGAAATTTCGAATGACACTATGTTACCTCAACGGGGATATGCACATCCCCAATAATAAGAATATCATATTTCTTCCTGACATCAAGAAGAGGAAATTCAACACCTCCAAAAATAATCGATGGAATTTTTCCAATAGAATTGATACTGTGGACTTGAGGTTGTTTCCTCGGAAAGTGTATCGTATGCTCATTACCATTAACATGAAAAGTGACATTGCCTTTATTGCAATCAATAACAGCCCCTGCAGTATTCAAAAAAGGTCTTCCAAGAATAATAGACATACTATCGTCCTCGGGAATGTCAAGGATAACAAAGTTCGTTAAAATAGTAACGTTTGCAACTACAACAGGCACATCCTCACAAATACCGACAGGTATAGCAGTTGATTTATCAGCCATTTGCAAGGATATTTCAGTAGGTGTTAAATTATTCAAATCAAGTCTACGATATAAAGAGAGAGGCATAACACTAACACCGGCCCCAAGATCACATAAAGCGGTTCTAACATAGTTTCTTTTAATGGAGCATGGTATAGTTGGTACTCCTGGATCTCCTAGTTTCTTAGGTATTCCACCCTTAAAAGTATAATTAGCAAGCATGGTGGAAATTTCAGCTTCTGATATCTTTCTTTTATTAGTAACAATATCTTTCATGCACTTAGAATAAGGATTCATTTTAAGCATATCAGTCAAACGCATACGCAAAAAGATAGGTCTAATCATTTCAGCAAAGCGCTCAAAATCCTCATCATCCTTTTTCTTGGATGGCTTACAAGGAAAAGGCATGGGTTTCTGAACCCAAGGCTCTCTTTCCTTACCGTGTTTCCTAGCAACAAAGTCTCTCTTATCATAACGTTGATTCTTTGATTGTGGATTATCAAGATCAACAGCAGGTTCAATCTCTACATCATTGCCATTACTAGGTTGAGCATGTAACACCCTCGATGCGGCTATATCTCCCATGTGTCGGAGCACGACTTAGAGGCATAACCGCATTGAAGGCAATGTCGCAAGAGGGGTAATCTTTACACATCCCATGTACTGAATAAGAAAGAGATACATGGTTGGCTTACAATCGCCACTTCACACAATACATGAATAAAACATTACAACATCCAGATACAAACAAGGTCCGACTACGGAACCATAATAAAAGAAGACCACCCCTAATTCTACATATCCCCGATCGCCCCAACTGGGCTCCACTGCTGATCAATTGGAAACAAAACAACACAAAGGACACGATCTTCATCGAGCTCCTCCTTGAGCTTGGTTACATCACCTGCACGGTATCAACGGCACCTGCAAACTGGGTTTGGAAGTAATCTGTGAGTCATGGGGACTCAGCAATCTCACACCCTCGCAATCAAGACTATTTAAGCTTATAGGTAGGGAAAAGGTATGAGGTGGAGCTGCAGCAAGGACTAGCATATATGGTGGCTAACATACGCAAATGAGAGCGAGAAGAGAAGGCAAGGCACGGTCGAGAAACCATGATCAAGAATTGATCCAAGACTACTTACGTTCAAGCATAACTCCAACACCGTGTTCACTTCCCGGACCCCGCCAAGAGGAGACCATCACGGCTACACACGCGGTTGATGCATTTTAATTAAGTTAAGTTCAGGTTTTCTACAACCGGACATTAACAAATTTCCATCTGCCCATAACTGCGGGCACGGCTTTCGAAAGTTCAAAACCCTGCAGGGGTGTCCCAACTTAGCCCATCACAAGCTCTCACGGTCAACAAAGGATATTCCTTCTCCAAGGAAGACCCGATCAGACTTGGAATCTCAGTTACAAGACATCTTGACAATGGTAAAACAAGACCAGCAAAGCCACCCGGATGTGCCGACAAATCCCGATTGGAGCTGCACATATCTCGTTCTCAGGGCACACCGGATTGCCCAAACTTCCGGTAGGCCAGCCCAGAGTTGCCCCTGGTGGCCACCGGCGGCTAACAAGTTGGACCAACACTCAGAGGAGCACTGGCCCGGGGGTTTAAATAAAGATGACCCTTGAGTCTGCAGAACCAAAGGGAAAAAAGGCTTAGGTGGCAAATGGTAAAACCAAGGTTGGGCCTTGCTGGAGGAGTTTTATTCAAGGCGAACTGTCAAGGGGTTCCCATTATAACCCAACCGCGTAAGGAACGCACAATCAAGGAGCATAACACCGGTATGATGGAAACTAGGGCGGCAAGAGTGGAACAAAACACCAGGCATAAGGCCGAGCCTTCCACCCTTTACCAACTATATAGATGCATTAATTAAAATAAGAGATAATGTGATATCCCAACAAATATCCATGTTCCAACATGGAACAAACTCCAATCTTCACCTGCAACTAACAACGCTATAAGAGGGGCTGAGCAAAGTGGTAACATAGCCAAACAATGGTTTGCTAGGACAAGGTGGGTTAGAGGCTTGCCATGGCAATATGGGAGGCATGATATAGCAAGTGGTAGGTAACACGATAGAGCATAGCAATAGAGCGAGCAACTAGCAAGCAAAGATAGAAGTGATTTCGAGGGTATGGTCATCTTGCCTGAGATCCCGCAAGGAAGAAGAACGGGTCCATGAAGAAGACAAACGGACGTAGATGAACGGATCCTCACAACTCCGGAACGAAACCGAAGCTAACGCGAGAAGTAACCTGGAAAGAAGCAAACAACATAGTAAACAACCATCACATAATCATGGCATGATGCACAACAAGTATGATGCATGTCCGGTTTCATGAGGCATGGCATGGCAAAGTGCACAAACAATACTACAAATTAAGTGGAGCTCAATATGCAATGAGTTGCATATTGATGAAACACCATGTCAATTATTTAGTTCCTCTCGTTTAGGTACCTAACAATATTAAAGGTTGGTTAACATGGCAAGAGGTGAAGCATAACAAAACTATACCATCTAAAAAATTTAAATGGGGCCGGATATAGCAAACAACAAATCCGGTAAATCCCCACGTGCATTTAGTAATTAAGGCAAACAAAATTTTTAAACATTTTAATTGTTGTTATCATGATGCGGATGACATGTGCAAGTTTTATGCAATATTTATGAAAAAGTTGATAAGAGCATTTTTTGAAGCATTTGTCACTGTGGTAGAAAGAAAGGGGTGCCACGGCGACGAAACGGAAATGGTGCCATGGCAACATTCCGTTTCCGGTAACTCGATTGAGATGCCGGTGAAAAGAAAGTGTGACGGGAGTGAGTCACGCAAGGATGGTGGGGTGATCCCGGATACCGGGTTCCCACGGGTCGACGGCATGGCAAACGAGGGGAGACGTGTAATGACAACTCGGGCACAGTGCAAATGCGAACATCACATACAACATGCATTTGTCCACGGTCGTAGGTCTGGCAGTTATACCTTCCAAGGGTGCATTTCGAGGCGGAGCGAGTCGGTGCAAAGTAGAGGAAGTAGACGTTCTCGCGGCGGTAAAGGAAGTAGTGGTACACGTCTCAGAGAAGGACTTGACGCATTCGATGTTTCCGAGGGCGACGGTAGGGGAACTTGGCTTTAGTGCTACACAGGTCTTCGGTGACGGCCGATGTACATGGCAAACATAGAGGTACTATGCTTCGGTCGTCGTGGTACTTGGCGATAGTAGTGGTACAAGGGTTGTGGCCGGCCTTGGCAGTTCATCGCATAGTCGTAAACGTTCCGTAGATGTTCATGTCGTCGTAGCCGTTTGGATCTTGGAGCGATGGTAGTCGTTCACTTGACAGTCTTGAAGGACTCGCAGGGGTAATGGGCGGTCTGTCGTGGTACTCGTTCGGGCATCCGTGTGTCGTGGTACGTGGTATCCCTGTAGTTGACCTTGCCGGTCTTGATGGTATGAAAAGAAGTAGCACAAGGACCTCGGGAGAACTACGAAGCCGCATGGAGGCTTGCAACAGGGAAGTCAGCGCAGGCACGGGACCCCGTCCTGTCGCTCGAAAGCAGGGGTACTTGACGCGGCGGAGCTCTACAGCAAATCAACAGCAGCAACAGGACACGGCATGGCGGCGAGAGCTGCATGGGAGGTCGATGGCTGGGCTGGCACGCTGGAGAGGAAGCAAGAGCATGGCGAGGTGGATGTCTAGCCTGGACCGTGCAGCAGCGGCGAGGGACTCCGGGATGGCATGGAGGTCGAGGAAGACGAGCTCGAAGCGGTGCTGGAGCATGGCGACGCGGCGGCCGGACGAAGCAGGGTAACGAGGTGGTGCTTGGGGCTCGAGGTCGCGGGGAAGCAGCACCTCCGGTGGTGCGGCGCCGGAGATGTAGCAGAGAAGAAGGAGGAGTATCAGAGGAAGGGGGGCCGCGCGGAGGTCGTCATGCTCGCCGGCGTGAGGAAGGAGATCCGGCGAGGCGCGAGGGAACCAGGCGGCGGCCTGCAGGATCCGGCGAGGGGCGACTACAGGGAGCGGGCGGCTTCCATGGCGCTCGGGAAGGCGCTGGGAGGAGAGGGCCAGGCACGGGGAGGACGAGAGGAGAGGTTGGGGAATCGGGCAGAGGGGAGAGGTCGAGGGATATCTCGATCCCTCTGGCGGCGCTAGGAGGGACCGAGGGCGATCGGCTAGGGTTGAGGGCGGCTGGGCCAATGGGCCGGCCTAGCTAGGAGGCCCAAGTGACTAGCTGGGCTCTACTCACTCTCACTCTATATATATTCCCTTTAACAGAAAGCATAGAGAGGAGAAAAAGGAAGAGGGGGGAGTTAGAGAAAGAATTTGGTCATGCGGTTAAATTTCCCGGACTCATAAAATGAGTACGATCCAAGCAAAATGGAGTGGGCATATCTCAAAGTTTAAATTCAAACTCATTTGATTTGAATTCAAAAGGTTCGAATAGGAAGTGAGGGTTAGGAAGGTCCAAAAATGTTCGGATTTTGGTGGAGCTCCGGAAAATGATGAAAGAAAAATATGACAAAGTTAGAGACCAAGAGTTGAGAAGGAAAAAGGCATGGGATATTTTCAAGTGTGTTTTGGTTAATTCTAAATAAATGAAATAATTTTACCATAGCTCCCTAATAGTATGGAGAGGCTTTAATATGTTATAAAGAGAAATCACAAGTGAATTCCCTCAATTTAAATGGATCAAAGGTCCATGCCATTTATTTAGATGAGTTAAGAAAAGAAATGACATGATGGCATGCTGCAATGCACATGATGCAATGATGAATGCAAAGAACCAAACAAATCACATGACGAAACCCGAAAACCCTGGAAGGCATCTGAAGCTCCGGTCTTGGGGCGTCACAACACTCCACCACTACAAGAGGATCTCGTCCCGAGATCTAGAATGGCACCGGAGGGAAAACGGAAGAGAAAGAGAAGAGGTAAAACTAACTTGCTTCTTTGACAAACGAGTGAGACCAAAGAACCTTGAGAGGTTGAACAAATTCGATAAAAGAAAACAACGAAGATGAACGAAGTTGAAAGCGCTCCGTTAGAGAAAGAGGAATAAGAAAGAACCGATTTGGGTAGCACTCCGGTTGAAAAGAGATGAAAGACTTGATAAAATGAAAGAACTTGATCGGCGGGCACACACTCCGGTTAAAAAGGATAAGCATGAAAAGATCATGATCTTCACAATTCGAGATGATGACTGAAAAGAGCAATATCTCAAAGCCTCCGGAAGAAATGAAAGAATGGAATGGAATGGGCGGAGGGGAACAAGATCTTGAGAGAGCATGCTAACAACAAATGTTAGACTTGATTAGTTGGATTAACAACAACAAAAGAACAAGGTTGTAGTGGGCTTATGGAGAACATCTCAAAATTTATGAGGTGAAAATTCTGCCACTAACGAAAACAATGGATTTGGATTGATATGAACAAGGATACGAGAAAATTATTCACCGGGAGGATAAATGAAGAACTTGGATCATTTATAAGCACCATAGATAGCAACAATCATTAGGGAAGGCTTTAGGTGAAACATGACACAAGATAACTCCAATGAAGAGATTGATGGGATTCAATATCTCATTCCTGACAACTTTTGAATCATGAAACATGAAGGGAAATTGTCAACAATGACATAACACCATCTCAAAAGATAAGGTAAAAAGAATTGCACTCCGGATTGCAAGATGAAGAATACTTGAGCTCCTTTGAAAAGAATCTCGATGAATACTTCGAGAAGGAATTAAATCCTTTATGAACCATCATGTAGAACCTCCATGAAGAACTCTGGTAACAAAATGATGATAAAAATAAAGAGAAGTTGACAACACAAGGTGAAGCCTTATAATGATTTAGATGGATCTTCGTGATGATCTAATGCGGAAAAACACGGAACTCCGGAAAAGAAAGATGAAACAATTGAAACTGAGAATTTGATGAACCTCCGGAATAAGGAATTAATCATTTGGATGAAACAAGAATAAGAATTACATTATGCTTATCCTTCACCAATTTAAATTGATGACAAGCAACAGATTTGGCATACTACTTATTCTCATAGAAAGGATAGGTATAGCGCAACTTGATAAGGTCTTCAACGAACCACCGGTAGGATTGAAACAACGAATGAATTGATATGAAAACGAAGGAAGAAGAATCTTGAATAGCCACCGTAAGAATTAGAAATGAATGAAGTAAAGGGATGAATCAGCGGTAAGAATTAGAGAACAAATGAAGATACTTGAGGGGGTTTTGATACAAGTGAACGAAAAGATCACGAGCTGATTAGAGAAAACTTGAATGATGCATCGGTAAGATTTAGAGAATGATAGCTGAAAGCTGGAATGGAAAATCCTGAAATGATGGCCTTCGGAGAATCAAACTGAAAAATACTACTGAATTGTTCTAGATGGGTGAAAAGAATTCTCACAATCGAAAACAATTATAAGAGGATGGCATCAAGCTTGAATTACGCATCTTCGAGAGAACGGACCAAGATTTGAGAGAAACTCCTCTACGGTCTTCAAATGTTGAAAATGACGATGCGATACATCAACATGAGTTATTAAGGCACTCCGGAATAATGAAAAGCGAAGAGGTTGAGCCAACAATGAAAAGAATTTAAAAGATCATGGAGCAATACGAATGACTGATGATAATTCATTCTTACGTCAAACTTTAGAAGATTTGAGAATAACTCCGGGAGAATAAGAAGAGTCAGGTAAGATCCTGGAAAAAGACCTGTGGGTTAGGGCCCACTCAAAAGATACATCGTTGAACAATTACTTGAAAAGAAGATTGCACCAGTTGAGTTAAACGGCTTGAATGAGATAACAACCTCGAAATAGGTTGAACGGATCTTGAATGACAAGACGAGCCTTCTGAGATATCTTCAGCACTCCGGAAAAATGAGTAGCGAGAAGTGAATGATTATGAGGTGCACCGGTCATGGGAAAAGCATTTGCAACGAGGAAAAGATATGATCAACACTGAAAAATTGCATTGAAAACACCGGGAAAGATAAGAGAAACAAAGAATGATAAACTTGAAGCTTCCTTTATCATCTTCATGAGAATCACCGGATAAGAACATGAAGGAAAAGAATGGAGAGATTTCCATCGATAAAATGGATACTTGATTAAGAAATATGAGTCCTTGAAGAAAAAGGGTGGGTGGGTGGGCGGGAAAGACAAAGGCAACACGAGGACAGATGAAATGAACAACGTTGAGAAGAGCTGATAATTGATCTTGCTGATGTTGAAATAATCAGATCCACTTGAAGAGAAACACGCCGGTTGAAAAGGATTGACATGACAATCTTGATTATCAAGAAGGATTAGTATTGACATAGTAGTGTGAGAACACCGCTTAGGAAAGGTATGGAATCAACACTTGACATTGAAGCAACTCGAATACCACAACTGAGAACAAAAACAAAGGATTGGCTTGCAAAATAAGCCGGAACAAACATATGCTAGAGATTCCGTCCGAAGTTTTCATGGTGGGGCCCACACGGGCTCGATCGTACAGCACCATCATGTACAAGGCAGTGCACATGACATACAAAGCGTCCCCGAGTTAGCATAGCCAAGGACTCTTTAAGACACAACGAGACCACTGTAAAAACCAACCGTGGATAGACGGACCACTAGACGTCGAACCCCAATCTCATATCATGCATCTGTCGAAAAGATATCCTAAGGACTACTTGAATTCCCACTTATAAACTCCTGGATTTTTCTAGTTATGCAATCAGGTGTTGGGGATACAGGGGAAGCATAATATATCACCCAAACTAACAATTCCTACATCCAGCTGTATCCATCCTTCAACATGTAACCGAGAAACCTTCGAAAATCATTTACCCCAACCTTTGAAAAGCATCCTTTATACGAGTTATGGCAATACTCCCAAACTCCCACCCCAGTACTGGGTGGCATCGAGGTTATCTCACCAACAACTGCATAAAAGAGATTTTCGATGTCGGCGAAACTCAGGTATTCCAGAACTGCAATGATAAAATTGTGACGACAACACCTCGGAGCTCAACTCCCCGGGACACTGCCACAACCCCTAAATGTCAGGAGGCACCAAGAACAATGTTCTCGTCACAAAACCATCGGAACGATTCCAAGATACCCGCGTGATCCTAAAAAAATTAGTGAAAATTTGAGAAGAGAAGAGTCAAAACTCTACGGCAGGATGCCTCACCAGAGCGACGAAGGGACTGAGGAGTAAAAAGAATCCTACTCTCCGATATACATAATTCTAAAAGACTCAAAACATTTTTCTAGACTCAATAACGCCAACAATTCGATCAACCAGGGGGCTCCTAAGTCGGGGAAGGCTCTGATTACCAACTTGTAACACCCTCGATGCTGCTATATCTCCCACGTGTCGGAGCACGACTTAGAGGCATAACCGCATTAAAGGCAATGTCGCAAGAGGGGTAATATTTACACATCCCATGTACTGAATAAGAAAGAGATACAGGGTTGGCTTACAATCGCCACTTCACACAATACATGAATAAAACATTACAACATCCAGATACAAACAAGGTCCGACTACGGAACCAAAATAAAAGAAGACTACCCCTAATGCTACAGATCCCCGATCGCCCCAACTGGGCTCCACTGCTGATCAACTGGAAACGAAACAACACAAGGGACACGATCTTCATCGAGCTCCTCCTTAAGCTTGGTTGCATCACCTGCACGGCATCAACGGCACCTGCAAACTGGGTTTGGAAGTAATCTATGAGTCATGGGGACTCAGCAATCTCACACCCTCGCGATCAAGACTATTTAAGCTTATAGGTAGGGAAAAGGTATGAGGTGGTGCTGCAGCAAGCACTAGCATATATGGTGGCTAACATACGCAAATGAGAGCGAGAAGAGAAGGCAAGGCACGATCGAGAAACTATGATCAAGAAGTGATCCAAGACTACTTACGTTCAAGCATAACTCCAACACCGTGTTCACTTCCCGGACCCCGCCGAGAGGAGACCATCACGGCTACACACGTGGTTGATGCATTTTAATTAAGTTAAGTTTCAGGTTTTCTACAACCGGACATTAACAAATTCCCATCTGCCCATAACCGTGGGCACGGCTTTCGAAAGTTCAAAACCCTGCAAGGGTGTCCCAACTTAGCCCATCACAAGTTCTCACGGTCAACGAAGGATATTCCTTCTCCCAAGAAGACCCGATCAGACTCGGAATCCCGGTTACAAGACATCTCGACAATGGTAAAACAAAACCAGCAAAGCCACCCGGATGTGCCAACAAATCCCGATAGGAGCTGCACATATCTCATTCTCAGGGCACACCAGATTGTCCAAATTTCTGGTAGGCCAGCCCAAAGTTGCCCCTGGTGGCCACCGGCGGCTGACAAGTTGTACCAACACTCAGAGGAGCACTGTCCCGGGGGTTTAAATAAAGATGACCCTTGAGTCTGCAGAACCCAAGGGAAAAAGGCTTAGGTGGCAAATGGTAAAACCAAGGTTGGGCCTTGCTGGAGGAGTTTTATTCAAGGCGAACTGTCAAGGGGTTCCCATTATAACCCAACCGCGTAAGGAACGCAAAATCAAGGAACATAACACCGGTATGACGGAAACCAGGGCGGCAAGAGTGGAACAAAACACCAGGCATAAGGCCGAGCCTTCCACCCTTTACCAACTATATAGATGCATTAATTAAAATAAGAGATATTGTGATATCCCAACAAATATCCATGTTCCAACATGGAACAAACTCCAATCTTCACCTGCAACTAACAACACTATAAGAGGGCCTGAGAAAAGCGGTAACATAGCCAAACAACGGTTTGCTAGGACAAGGTAGGTTAGAGGCTTGACATGGCAATATGGGAGGCATGATATAGCAAGTGGTAGGTAACGTGGCATAGACATAGCAATAGAGCGAGCAACTAGCAAGCAAAGATAAAAGTGATTTCGAGGGTATGGTCATCTTGCCTGAGATCCCGCAAGGAAGAAGAACGGGTCCATGAAGACAAATGGACATAGATGAACGGATCCTCACAACTCTGAAACGGAACCGAAGCTAACGCGAGAAGTAACCCGGAAAGAAGCAAACAACATAGTAAACAACCATCACATAATCATGGCATGATGCACAACAAGTATGATGCATGTCCGGTTTAATGAGGCATGGCATGGCAAAGTGCACAAACAATACTACAAATTAAGTGGAGCTCAATATGCAACGAGTTGCATATTGATGAAACACCATGTCAATTATTTAGTTCCTCTCGTTTAGGTACCCAATAATATTAAAGGTTGGTTAACATGGCAAGAGGTGAAGCATAACAAAACTATACCATCAAAACAATTTAAATGGGGCCGGATATAGCAGACAACAAATCCGGTAAACCCCCACGTGCATTTAGTAATTAATGCAAACAACAATTTTAAACATTTGAATTTTTGTTATCATGATGCAGATGACATGTGCAAGTTTTATGCAATATTTATGAAAAAGTTGATAAGAGCATTTTATGAAGCATTTGTCACCGTGGTAGAAAGAAAGGGGTGCCATGGCAACAAAACGGAAATGGTGCCATGGCAACATTCCGGTTTCGGTAACACGATTGAGATGCCGGTGAAAAGAAAGTGTGAAGGGAGTGATTCACGCAAAGATGGTGGGGTGATCCCGGATACCGGGTTCCCACGGGTCGACGGCATGGCAAACAAGGGGAGACGTGTAATGACAACTTGGACACGGTGCAAACGCGGACATCACATACAACATGCATTTGTCCACGATCGTTGGTCCGGTAGTTATACCTTCCAAGGGTGCATTTCAAGGCGGAACGAGTCGGTGCAAAGTAGAGGAAGTAGACGTTCTCGCGACGGTAGAGGAGGTAGTGGTACACGTCTCGGAGAAGGACTTGAGGCATTCGATGTTTCCGAGGGCGACGGTAGGGGAACTTGGCGTTAGTGCTACACGGGTCTTCGGTGACGGCCGATGTACATGGCAAATGTAGAGGTACTATGCTTCGGTCGTTGTGGTACTTGGCGATAGTAGTGGTACAAGGGTTGTGGCCGGCCTTGGCGGTTCATCGTGTAGTCGTAAATGTTCCGTAGGTGTTCATGTCGTCGTAGCCATTCGGATCTTGGAGCGATGGTAGTCGTTCACTTGAAAGTCTTGAAGGATTCGAAGGGGTACTGGGCGGTCTGTCGTGGTACTCGTTCGGGCATCCGTGTGTCGTGGTACGTGGTATCCCTGTAGTTGACCTTGCCGGTCTTGATGGTCTGAAAATAAGTAGCACAAGGACCTCGGGAGAACGATGAAGCCACATGGAGGCTTGCAACGGGGAAGTCAGCGCAGGCACGGGACCCCGTCCTGTCGCTCGAAAGCAGGGGTACTTGACGCGGCGGAGCTCTACAGCGAAGCAATAGCAACAGCAGGACTCGGCATGGCGGCGGGAGCTGCAGGGGAGGTTGAAGGCTGGGCTGGCACGCTGGAGAGGAAGCAAGAGCATGGCGAGGTGGGTGTCTAGGCTGGACCGTGCAGCAATGACGAGGGACTCCCGGATGGCATGGAGGTCGAGGAAGACGAGCTTGAAGCGGTGCTGGAGCATGGCGACGCGGCGACCGGACGAAGCAGGGTGACGAGGTGGTGCTTGGGGCTCGAGGTCGCGGGGAAGCAGCAGCTCCGGTGGTGCGGCGCCGGAGAGCAGCAGAGAAGAAGGAGGAGTAGCAGAGGAAGGGGAGCCGCGCGGAGGGCGTCATGCTCACCGGCGTGAGGAAGGAGATCCGGCGGGGCGCGAGGGAACCAGACGGCAGCCTGCTGTATCCGGCGAGGGGCGACTGCAGGGAGCGGGCGGCGTCCATGGCGCTCGGGAAGGCGCTGGGAGGAGAGGGCCAGGCGCGGGGAGGACGAGAGGAGAGGTTGGGGAATCGGGCATAGTGGAGAGGTCGAGGGATCTCTTGATCGCTCGGGCGGCGCTAGGAGGGACCGAGGGCGATCGTCTAGGGTTGAGGGCGGTTGGGCCAATGGGCCAGCCTAGCTAGGAGGCCCAAGTGACCAGATGGGCTCTGCTCTCTCTCACTATATATATATTCCCTTTAACACAAAGCATAGAGAGGAGAAAAAGGAAGAGGGGGAGTTAGAGAAAGAATTTGGGCATGCGGTTAAATTTCCCGGACTCATAAAATGAGTACGATCCAAGAAAATGGAGTGGGCATATCTCAAAGTTTAAATTCAAACTCATTTGATTTGAATTCAAAAGGTTCGAATAGGAAGTGAGGGTTAGGAAGGTCCAAAAATGTTCGGATTTTGGTGGAGCTCCGGAAAATGATGAAAGAAAAATATGACAAAGTTAGAGACCAATAGTTGAGAAGGAAAAAGGCATGGGATATTTGCAAGTGTGTTATGGCTAATTCTAAATAAATGGAATAATTTTTAATATAGCTCCCTAATAGTATTGAGAGGCTTTAATATGTTATAAAGAGAAATCACAAGTGAATTCCCTCGATTTAAATGGATCAAAGGTCCATGCCATTTATTTAGATGAGTTAAGAAAAGAAATGACATGATGGCATGCTGAAATGCACATGATGCAATGATGAATGCAAAGAACCAAACAAATCACATGACGAAACCCGAAAACCCTAGAAGGCATCTGAAGCTCCGGTCTTGGGGCGTCACAGAGCATCAACATGAACATCATTATTAACATTATCACTAGGTTCATGATCATTACCAGATTGTGTTTCAGCATCATAAGTAGAGATATCATTGGGATTCTCAGGGGTGTCAATAACAGGTTCACTAGAAGCATGCAAAGTCCTATCATTTTTCTATTTCTTCCTCTTGGAAGGACTAGGTGCATCAATATCATTTCTCTGAGAATCTTGCTCTATTCTCTTAGGATGGCCCTCAGGATACAAAGGTTCCTTGGTCATTTTACCACCTCTAGCCATAACTCTAACAACATTATCATTTTTCTTACTATTTAATACATTGAGCAAATCATTTTGAGCTTTAAGTACTTGTTCTACTTGAGTGGTAACCATAGAAGCATGTTTACTAATGAGTTTAAGTTCACCTTTAACTCTAGACATATAATCACCCAAGTGTTCAATCATATAAGCATTTTGTTTCAATTGTCTACAAAAATAAGCATTGAAGTCTTCTTGCTTAACCATAAAGTTATCAAACTCATCCAAACATTGGCTAGCAAACTTAGTAGGAGGGATTTCAGCTTTATCATATCTATAGAGAGAATTTACCTTTACTGCCTGTGTCAGGTTATCAAGACCATTTGTTTCTTCAATAGGTGATGGATTAAAACCATATATTTCTTCAACATGCGGTAAATTAAGACCATGTATTTCTTCAATAGGAGGTAAATTCTTAACATCTTCAGCTTTAATACCGTTTTCTTTCATGGATTTCTTTGCCTCCTGCATATCTTCAGGACTGAGAAATAGAAAACCCCTTTTCTTCGGAGTTGGTTTAGGAATAGGCTCAGGAGTTGGATCAGGAAGTGTCCAATTATTTTCATTTGTCAACATATTATGCAATAGAATTTTAGCTTCATCCGGTGTTCTTTCCCTAAAAACAGAACCAGCACAACTATCCAGGTAATCTCTGGAAGCTTCGGTTAGTCCATTATAAAAGATATCAAGTATTTCATTTTTCTTAAGAGGGTGATCAGGCAAAGCATTAAGTAATTGGAGAAGCCTCCCCCAAGCTTGTGGGAGACTCTCTTCTTCAATTTGCACAAAATTATATATATCCCTTAAGGCAGCTTGTTCCTTATGATCAGGGAAATATTTAGCAGAGAAGTAATAAATCATATCCTAGGGACTACGCACACAACCAGGATAAAGAGAATTAAACCATATCTTAGCATCACCCTTTAATGAGAACGGAAATATTTTAAGGATATAAAAGTAGCGAGTTCTCTCATCATTAGTGAACAGGGTGGCTATATCATTTAATTTAGTAAGATGTGCCACAACAGTTTCAGATTCATAGCCATAAAAAGGATCAGATTCAACCAAAGTAATTATATTAGGATCAATAAATAATTCATAATCCTTATCAGTAACAAAGATAGGTGAAGTAGCATAAGCAGGATCATATTTCATTCTAGCATTCAGAGTTTTTGTTTAAGCTTAGCTAATAATTTCTTCAGATCACTTCTATCATTGCATGCAAGAAAGTCTCTTTTAGTTTCTTCATCCATAACATAGCCCTCAGGCACAACAGGCAATTCACATTTATTAGGAGAGCCTTCATCATCACTTTCATCAATATTATCAGTTTCAATAATTTCATTCTCTCTAGCCCTAGCAAGTTGTTCATCAAGAAATTCACCAAGTGGCGCAGTAGTATCAAGCATAGAAGTAGTTTCATCATAAGTATCATGCATAGTAGAAGTGGCATCATCAATAATATGCGACATATCAGAATTAATAGCAGAAGCGGGTTTTGGTGTCGCAAGCTTACTCAAAACAGAAGGTGAATCAAGTGCAGAGCTGGATGGCAGTTCCTTACCTCCCCTCGTAGTTGAGGGATAAATTTTTGTTTTCGCATCTTTCAAGTTCTTCATAGTGACCAGCAGATATAAATCCCAAGTGACTCAAAGAATAGAGCTATGCTCGACACAAGGGGAGCCAAAGAATTTTCTCAAGTATTAGCAGCTGAGTTGTCAATTCAACCACACCTGGAAACTTAATATCTGCAGCAAGGTATTTAGTAGCAAAGTAATATGATAGTAATGGTAACGGTGATAAAAGGTAACGGTGATAAAAGGTAACGATAGCAAAAGGAATATTTTTGGTGTTTTGTAGTGAGTATAACAATAGCAACGGAAAAGTAAATAAGCGAAGAACAATATATGGAAAGCTCGTAGGCATTGGATTGGTGATGGAGAATTATGTCGGATGCGGTTCATCATGTAACAGTCATAACATAGGGTGACACAGAACTAGCTCCAATTCATCAATGTAATGTAGGCATGTATTCCGAATATAGTCATACGTGCTTATGGAAAAGAATTTGCATGACATCTTTTGTCCTACCCTCCCGTGGCAGCGGGGTCCTATTGGAAACTAAGGGATATTATGGCCTCCTTTTAATAGAGTACCGGACCAAAGCATTAACACATAGTGAATACATGAACTCCTAAAGCTACGGTCATCACCGGGAGTGGTCCCGACTATTGTCACTTCGGGGTTGCCGGATCATAAAACATAGTAGGTGACTATAGACTTGCAAGATAGGATCAAGAACTCACATATATTCATGAAAACATAACAGGTTCAGATCTGAAATCATGGCAGTCGGGCCCTAGTGACAAGCATTAAGCATAACAAAGTCATACCAACATCAATCTCAGAAGATAGTGGATACTAGGGATCAAACCCTAACAAAACTAACTCGATTACATGATAAATCTCATCCAACCCATCACCGTCCAGCAAGCCTACAATGGAATTACTCACGCACGACGGTGAGCATCATGAAATTGGTGGAGGATGGTTGATGATGACGACGGCGACGGATTCCCCTCTCCGGAGCCCCGAACGGACTCCAAATCAGCCCTCCTAAGAGAGTTTAGGACTTGGCGGCGGCTCCATATCGTAAAATGCGATGAATCCTTCTCCATGATTTTTTCTCCCCGAACACGAATATATGGAGTTGGAGTTGAGGTCGGTGGAGCTCCAGGGGGCCCATGAGGGAGGGGCGCGCCCAGGGGGGCAGGAGCGCGCCCCACCCTCGTGGCTAGGGTGTGGCTCCCTGGCCTTGATTCTTTGCCAGTATTTTTTATTATTTCCAAAAATAATCTCCGTGGAGTTTCAGGTCATTCCGAGAACTTTTGTTTCCGGACATAAATAACACCATGGCAATTCTGCTGAAAACAGCATCAGTCCGGGTTAGTTCCATTCAAATCATGCAAGTTAGAGTCCAAAACAAGGGCAAAAGTGTTTGGAAAAGTAGATACGATGGAGACATATCAGGGAGGCGCCCCGGGAGCGGGCGCTGATCCTGACGAGGTTCCGACTGTGAGGCCACCCTCCTGAGGTCCTGCACGGCGCAGCTGCTTCCACTTCTTGGGGATGACCTCAGGAAGGCCTTCGCCCTTGCTGTCGGGGTCGTCAATTGGTGCAGCTTGGAAGGCACGCTCGAGGGAGCACACCGCATCTCTTTCTTCACATGGGACCGTGACTATCCCGCTGCTTCCCGGCATCTTGAGGACATTGTAGCCGTGATGGGTCACCGCAATGAACTTGGCCAGGGCTAGATACCTGAGGATGGCATTGTACGGCAGACGGATGTGCGCGATGTCGAAGTTGATGAGCTCGGTGCGGTAGTTCTTGCGTTCCCCGAAGGTGACAGGGAGGCGGACCTGCCCTATCGGTGTGGTGGAACCGTCGGTCACTCCTGAGAAAGGTTTGGTAGGCTGAAGCTGGTCATATGGCACTTGGAGGTTGTCGAACGTGTCGACGGACAGGACATTGAGCCCTGCGCCGCCGTCGATGAGAGTCTGGGTAACTTGCACGTTGCTGATAACTGGGAGCAAAGCATCGAGAGGGCGCCAGTGGTAGCTACGCACTTGAGCTGATCTGCGGAGGTGAATGTGATGGGGCACTGGGACCATCTGAGCGGGCGTGTGGCTTCGAGCTTGGGGAGGACTGCATTCACTTCACAAGCAAACTGCTTGAAGATACGCTGCGAGGCTGGGGCATGGGCTCCACCCAAGATGCAGGCGATAGTACGCGGTTCCTGGAAGCCCCCAGCCCCCTCGTCTTGATGGTGTTCGTCATTCCTTCTTGGCGGCGGCAGCAGAGGGATTCCGGCGTTGCCTTGAGGACGATCCTCATGAGGCTGATCCCTCCAGGCGCCCTCACGAGGCTGATCCTGCCAGTGGTTCTCACGAGGCCAGTCGTGCCACTCCTGGGCATCCGCCACCATGTCCTCCTCCTCGGCCGTAGCCCCGGTCGCCGCGCTCGGGGCATCGACCGAAGCGTCCTTCGCGAATGGCTCTAAGCTCTTGGCAGTCGGTGGTGTTATGGGTATTCAGGTTGTGGAAGGTGCAGAACGGAGGGCTACTCTTGGATGACTCTGGTTGGTCTCTGCCACGCTTGGTGTCTAGTTCCGCCGCGAGCACAGCTGCTCCCTTGCGCTTCAAGTCCTTGGCCTTGGCTTTCTTCTCCTCCGGGTCTATGGCTGGGAGCTCAAGGAGGGAGAGGCGCCCCTCCTCAGCTCTTGCACACTTGGTCGCCAGGTTGAACAACTCCAGGGATGTGCACAACTCCTCATGGATAGTGAGCGCTTCCTTCATCTTGACATCGCGGACGCCATCAGAGAACGCAGAGATGATGGCCTCGTCCGTCACCTTGGGGATCTTGAGGTGGACATTGTTGAGGCACTGGATGTAGTTCTGGAGGGTCTCTCCCGGTTGCTGCCTGACGCGGCGCAGGTCACCCGCAGCCGGCGGGCAGTCGCGAGTGCCCTAGAAGTTGGCGACGAAGCGGTTGCGCATCTCGTCCCAGGAGGAGATCGAGCCCGGTGGCAGGTTCAGGATCCAGGAGCGGGCGCCATCCTTGAGAGCCATGGGAAAACAGTTCACCATGACTTTCTCGTCGCTGTTGGCCACTTCGATGCTCAGCTAGTAGAGCTACAAGAACTCCACGGGGTTGGGGGTGCCGTCATAGCGAGGAGGCAGATCCGTCTTGAACTTGCCCGGCCAGGCGACGCTACGCAGCTCGGGGTGAAAGCACGGCAGCCGGCTGTGGTCACCGGGGCCTGCCTTGGCGGTGGAGCTTGGTCTTGATGGGGTCCGCGCCCTGCCGCTATAGGTGGCGCGCGGTCTTGCTGCTGTAGCCGGTCCTGGCGCGGTGGCACGAGGAGCGGCGGAGCATTTTCTTGCGGTCGAGGGACTTCTTGACAGCTTCTGTATTCACGCGCGGGCGCGGGATGCGGCGGGTTGCGTCATGGAGCCGCGCGCCTTGGCGCTAGGGCGCTGTTTTGGGGCAGAGGTGGTGGAGGCTCTCTATGAGCTACGTCGCCCGTAGCTGGTGGAGGGCGCGGCGGAGAGAGGGACGGCGCGGGGGAGCCCCCTGCGGCATGGACCAGCTCGGCGATGCGGTCGAGCCAGTCCTCGTAGAGGCCGTCGACCGGTCGGTAGCGCACGAGCTCGTGCGCCATGAGGAGCGCAGCCCGTGCGTCCATGGGAGGGCAACGTGCATGGGAAGAAGAACCGGCCGGGGTCAGCGATGAAGTGGCGGTGCGGCCGTCCCGCCGCACCAAGGGGTGCAGCGAGGATGCTTGCTGCTCGTTTCCTGCCGGTCCGGTGGCGGCGTTGGCGGCAGGCGACAGCGAACGACGTGGTGGCCCGCCGATGGGAGCCGTCTGAGCGATGCGGGCAGCAAGGGCAGCCCGGTGCTCAGTATGAGCGTGGCGTGCGTCCGCCATGGAGATGACGGAGCAACGGGACGCGGAGCGA
Source organism: Triticum dicoccoides (assembly GCF_002162155.2). Taxonomy (NCBI): domain Eukaryota; kingdom Viridiplantae; phylum Streptophyta; class Magnoliopsida; order Poales; family Poaceae; genus Triticum; species Triticum dicoccoides. The sequence continues at coordinate 215,787,935 of NC_041386.1, read as the reverse complement.
CAGAAGGAAGCTTCGGCTCACCCCTACCTGGCGTGCCAAATGTCGGATCACAGGTTTCGGCAAAACCCTCGAGGTTCGAACACTGGGGTGTGTGCGAAGGTTTTCTCCCTATCGATCCACACCCTAGCTCTCTAAGATCTCGCGGACGAACTCGAAGAACTCACGAGACAAAGACACAAGATTTATACTGGTTCGGACCACCGTTGTGGTGTAATACCCTACTCCAGTGTGGTGGTGGTGGATTGCCTCTTGGGCTGATGATGAACAGTACAAGGGGAAGAATAGCCTCCTGAGGTTGAGGTGTTCTTGTGCTCTCTTTTCGTGTTCCCTGCTGTGGTGGTGAGTCCTACTTATATAGGCCCTGGTCCTCTCCCCAAATATTGAGCGGGAAGGGAGCCAACAACGACCAATTTGAAAGGGGACAACTAGTACAGATTATCCTGAAAAAGTGGTCTTCACCTGCAAAAGGCTCTGGTGGTGACGCCGTCTTGGGCTCCATGGTGACCTCCGTCTTGCCGTCCTGCAGGTCTTGGTCTCGTTGCACCGATATGGAAACCTTTCCTTGATGCCTCGGTACTCCGCGCCTGCACTTGCCCCCATGGCACCAAAGTGGAAACAAGGACGCTGCACGCGCTGGCGCCCGCCTGGTCTCGATCGTCATGGCTTGCGTCTCGAGGACCTCACGAGGTTTGCCTTTCCTTGATCTCTCTGCCCCTCGTGAGCCTGCCTGGTGAGGCCGCTCCTGAGGAGGTTTTGCATCATCCGCCTCGCGAGGCTTGGCCCCTCGCGAGGGTCTTGAACACCTCATTGATGAAGATGGGCCGTACAGACCTGCTAGCCTAGCAACGTCATGGGCCGCAGGTAGGCAAGTCTGGGGACCCCCGTTCCCAGAACACTGACAAATTTTTTTTATGTCATTCGCATCATGATAACAACATTTAAATCCTTAAAATTGTTGTTGCATTAATTTGCTTAATGCATGTGGGGGTTTACCGGAATTGTTGTTGTTTCCGGCCTCATTTAAATTGCCTAAAATGTGTAGTTTACTTATGCTTCACCTCTTGCCATGCTTAACAACATTTAATTTTGTTGGGTACCTAAACGGGAGTGAACTAAATAATCAAATGTGGTGTTTCATCAATATGCAACTCGTTGCATATTGAGCTCCACTTAATTTGTAGTGTTGTTTGTTGCATATTGCCATGTCTTGCCCCATTAAACCGGACATGCATCATACTTGGTTGTGCATCATGCCATGTTTATGTGATGGTTTTTTACTATGTTGCTTGCTTCTTTCCGGGTTGCTTCTCTCATTAGCTTCGGTTTCGTTCCGGAGTTGTGAGGATTCGTTTGACTACGTCCGTTTGTCTTCTTCATGGACTCGTTCTTGTTCCTTGGGGATCTCAGGCAAGATGACCATACCCTTGATATCACTTCTATCTTTGCTTGCTAGTTGTTCGTTCTATCTCTATGTTGCGCTACCTACCACTTGTTTTATCATGCCTCCCATATTGCCATGTCAAGCCTCTAACCCACCTTCCTAGCAAAACGTTGTTTGGCTATGTTGCCATTTTAGCTCAGCCCCTCTTATAGCGTTGTTAGTTGTAGATGAAGTTGAAGTTTGTTCCATGTTGGAACATGGATATGTTGGGATATCACAATATCTCTTATTTTAATTAATGCATCTATATACTTGGTAAAGGGTGTAAGGCTCGGCCTTATGCCTGGTGTTTTGTTCCACTCTTGCCGCCCTAGTTTTTGTCATACCGGTGGTATGTTCCTTGATTTTGCGTCCCTAACACGATGAGGGGTATGGGACCCTCTTGACAGATCGCTTTGAATAGAACTCCTCCAGTAAGCCCCAACCTTGGTTTTACTTTTTCCTAACAACCTAAGCCTTTTTCCCTTGGGTTTCTGGAGCCCGAGGGTCATCTTTATTTTAACCCCCCTGGGGGCTAGTGCTCCTCTGAGTGTTGGTCCGAACCGAGCTGCCTGCGGGGCCACCACGGGGAAACTCGAGGGCTGGTTTTACTCGTAGCCTGTCTAATCCGGTGTGCCCTGAGAACGAGATATGTGCAGCTCCTATCGGGATTTGTTGGCACAGTCGGGCGGTCTTGCTGGTTTAGTTTTACCACTGTCGAAATGTCTTGTGCACCGGGATTCCGAGTCTGATTGGGTGTCCCGCGATGGAGGATTGTCTCCGCTAATCATGAGCTTGTGATGGGCTAAGTTGGGACACCCCTGCGGGGTTTAAACTTTCGAAAGTCGTGCCCACGGTTATGTGGCAGATGGGAATTTGTTAATGTCCGGTTGTAGAGAACTTGACACTTGACTTAATTAAAATGCATCAACTGCGTGTGTAGCCGTGATGGTCTCTTTTCGGCGGAGTCCGGGAAGTGAACACGGTTTTGAGTTATGTATGAATGTAAGTAGTTTCACGATCACTTCTTGATCACTTCTAGCTTCTCGACCGTTGTGTTGCTTCCCTTCCCGCTCTTATGTGCGTATGTTGGCCACCATATTTTGCGTAGTGCTTGCTGCAGCTCCACCTCATTACCTTATACTACCCATAAGCTTAAATAGTCTTGATCTCGCGGGTGTGAGATTGTTGAGTCCTCGTGACTCACAGATACTTCCAAACAGTTGTAGGTGTCGATGATACCAGTGCAGGTGAAGCTACCGAGCTCAAGCGGGAGCTCGATGAAGATCTTGGTCGTTGTTATGTGTCTTTTCCGGTTGATTAGTAGTGGTGCCCAGTTGGGACGATCGGGGATCTAGCATTTGGGGTTGTCTTCCTTTATTTTGGTTCCGTAGTCGGACCTTGATTGTACTCTGGATGATGTATGTTTAACTTGTTATTTGTGTGAAGTGTCGATTGTAAGCCAACTCTTTATCCCTTTCTTATTCAGTACATGGGATTGTGTGAAGATTACCCCTCTTGCGACTAAACCACCATGCGGTTATGCCTCTAAGTCATGCCTCGACACGTGGGAGATATATCCGCATCGTGGGTGTTACAACATGCAACTTGTGTGGTTGTTGCATGGGCTCCAACACGCTCTTTGAGCAAAAAAGGTGGCACAGCTTTAGATATAGGTGACGTGGCGGCATCATACAGTAGCATGGTTCGCTATAGTTGTAGTATACTCCTAGTAGGACGACAACTCCTATAAAACCTTGCGCTTGGCTCTTTGCCTCTTCGGGAGGTTCAACAGTTTGTATTCGTGTGAACCTTGCACTTGGCTCTTCGCCTCTTCTAAAGGTCCAACAATGATGATACTACAGTACAATATGCTTCTGGCAATCTGACACCGATTGAACTGTTGCACGTCCACCGCGAGGGCGAGGGAGAGAGAGATGGAGAGGGCGTTCTAGTCAAAACCCTCTCCTCGTCCCGCGAGCCACCGTGCGCGTGGGCGAGGGAGAGGCGTACTAAGAGCAAGTATAATAGGTCCTAATCAGTAGGCTATAAGCCATTCCAAGTCAGCAAATTCCAATCTGGAAGAGAGAGAAGGGAGGAAAGAGAGTACAGCCGGTGTTTCGCTAATCGCCCGTCTGTAGCGCAATGTACGAGAGAAAGGAGCTGCATGCAGCCCTTAAAAGCCGACACTCACTCTCCCCTCCAATCAGGTGTGTCTCCCTCCTTCTTCATGCATGCAAAAATTAGTTACTATAGCCGATGAGCCGCTCCTCTACAGCCATCCCTATTATATCAAACTTTTTCTTTGAAGACTATAGGTGAGATGGCACTAGTATAGAGCCCGTTGCCGGCTCTTCTATTAGCCATGCTCTAAGCAAGCTTCTCCTCGTTCGGCGAGTTGACGGGACACAACAAAGCAGTACTAGCACTAGTCCATACTGCGTCCTTTCCGGTTAATATGTCTTAATTTGAAACGAGAAAAATACACTGGCGGTCAACATATGTAACAATACGCTCTTTACGGTCACTATACAGTTTTGCGGTGATTATACGATCACTAGCTCATCGTAGAGCACCGTATTGCACCCTACTGACCGGCCACATAGTCGACATGGCACTTTGTTGACTGGTTAAATTGTCACCTGGTTTCTGGGTCCCACCTGTCAGTTAGCACAGCAAAGAAATCAGTTAAACAAAACTTTACGCAGGCGCGACAAGAGTCCAACCCTTGCGCGTGAACCACCCTGGCTGTGTATGTGAGTGCATGCATGTGTACTCCCTCGGTCCTCCAAAAAAGAGTGTACATCGGCTAAAAAAACAAAGAGTGTACATCTACACTTCCAATGCTTTTAGCCTTTAATCTAAATCGATATTGATTGACTAATGCACCAACTTGTGCTGTAGCCATAGGCTACATGTCTATCCTTAATTACAGCATGCAACAACCTTCATTTAATCTTCTTCTATCAATGGTCGCATGCACACATAAGTCTGCTACTTTTGGGCGTTAATTATGCCTTGGTCAATGTGTAAATCTCTAAATGTACAGTCTTTCACGGACGTAGGGAGTAGGTTGAGCACTTGAGCGTGAGCATGTGTGTTGCGTCGTGTGTTGTGTGCCGCATGGGTGCGTGAGTGTTGCGTGCATCCATGCGTACGTGTGAGTGTTGCATGTTGCATGCATGCATGAGGCTTTTACTCCCTCCCATTGACATGTTCATATTTCAAGCTTCACTAAAATGTTGCATTCAAGAATTAAGAGATAACTCACCAATGCATGTAAAAGTTCTGGTCATTTGTTCCTCATGCATGCATTCCAATTAATACGTTTGTAAACACAATTTTCTTGAGGAAAAAAAGCCCATTATTGAGTACTTTCAGAAAAAATCTTGGAGCACTCATCATTTACTACTACATTGGTTGATGATTTTTTTATTGACCTGTATATAAACCTCCGTCCTGGTTTAATGGTCCCCTTCGTACTTAGTGTAAAATTTTGACCGTAAATTTAACTAACAAAGTGTCAATGCATGTCATAAAAAACTATACCATTAAAAACTATGTTCAAATACAAATCCAGTGATACGATTTTTGGTGAAATGCATTACCATTTTATTAGTTAAATACTCCCTCTATCTAGGTGTATAAATCACTTTAAGAAAACCAAATAATCCCAAAACACTTAGGCGCGGTGCATTAACTCCCACCTCGTTTCTTGACACATCAACTAATAAGAGATGTGGGCATGCATGTTTTCAATGACTCGGGACTACCAAACAATACATGCAATGGTTAGTTCATTGCATGCAATGCTATTAATTTGCAAATAAACATTAAGTTCTCTTGGTTTTTCCCTCCTTAGTCACAATGCACAACCAAAGATGACTTATTCACCTGGATGGAGAGAGTAGATGGTCAAAGTTTGACACAAAATTAATGCATTGGTAAACATAATTTTTTGAGGAAAATGAGTGCATTAAGTGAGTGCTTTTGCAAACTACAAAAATTATTCCAACACTCATCATCTACCTTGGTTGATGAGATTTTTTAATTGAGCCCTATAAACCGGAAAAGAGGTAGTACTAGTACTCCTACATTATTGGTGCCAGGTGCCTTGGACAATGTTTCATCTTGTTGGACAGGATGAGCGTACAGGCATAGGGATACTATAGATAGGAAGTCTTCGCGATCCATTATTCCCCATCTCGGTCAGATACAACTATTCAACTAGTCTTCACAGTGAAGTGACAATACATGCTGCAGCAGATGGGACACTTAATTAATAAGCTGAACCAGCGTGTTGGTGTTACTAAATCAGCCTTACCCAGTACTGCCATCATGTTTTCCAATGGAGCATGCTTCCGCAAATACGCCTATGCACCTCTCTCTCTCCTCCATTAACTGACATATGGGCCCTCTTGAGGTAGACCCACATGTCATCGGCGTAACTATTTATCCGAAGGACGATATATCCTGGTAGTAGTACTAGTAGAATTGAGATTTAATTCACTTTCTTCCCCGTCTTTCACTCTTCTTCCTCCTCTCTTCTTCTTCCTCCTCTCTTCCCCATCGTCGGCCACATACCATTTCCCTCCGCCCATTGCCCGCCCGCCCGCGCCATCTTCCTTGGTAGCTCGCGCATGCCATATCCCCCCTCTCACTGCTCGGCCACACACGCCATCTTCTTCGCTCGCCCGCCCGAATCCACTTCCCCACTGGCTCGCAGGCACCGAAAACCCCAATCACTCAGCACCCTAAAAAACCTATGGCAGAACCGACTGACACACAGAGCCGCGATTGGAATTCCCTCCCCGATGTTCTCTTGGAGCAGACCTGTAATCATATGGACCCGCTCAGCACCGTCCGTCTGGCTGCATGTTCGGTGTCTTTGTACCGTCTACTCGTCTACAACCGACCGGCTCTTTTCAAGACACCCTGCTTGCTGATGCCCGATCCTTGTAGGTGGCCCAGGCACCGATTTGACGATCCTACGGAGGTTGCCCTGGTGCCCCTCGACATGCTACCACTACTCGTCCACCTGTCCTTCATGCGCGCCCACTACTGGGTGGGCATGAAGGCCAACTGGATCATCCTCATCCACCAATCCGGTAGTCTGTGGCGTCTCGTGGATATCTACACCCAGCGAGAGATCGCCCTTCCATCGTTGGATACCGCCGCCATCGAGCCTCGTGGCCCGCCGGACACTCCTGCCTACTATGCACGAGACACGTCGAGCTTTTGGCTCGACCTCTGTTTGCTGAAGGTTGTAATCTGCGAAGTGCCCACACCATCAGAAGACTACATGGATTACAAGCTCATCGCCTTGTTCAACATGGGATTAGTCTATCTAGAATCTGGTCGCCATACATGGTTATGGCTCATTGTCAATCCTGTTGAGGCAACATTTCTGTCTGATGCTATGGTGCACTATGGCATCGTTTATGCGGTCGACGCACAGATTGGCTGCCTATACTTGTGGAACCTATCGTCGTGTAATTGTTCTATCTCATCTCATCTTTACCTTATGAATACGACTGACTTTTCATTGTTACAAATTTATAATAGATAGTATGTCTATAACCACATCATTGCTATATGTTCCTCTCATTTCCTAGATTTTTATGACCACACATGTTATTGTTAGAGTTGATATGAGAACAATTGGCATCTAATGATTGTTAGAATAGATATTATGAGTATAACCTCATGATTGCTATATATATCAATTAGGCTTCAAGTGTGTACTTGTTGGTGAAAGTGTTGTCCAATGGGAATTATATTTTGTATTACTCATGTAGCCTACAAAGTCTGTCGCACAGCCTTGTAACTTCTTACTCCATTTCTAAATTGGTACTAGTCCTCTATACCGTATATTGTGCTACTCGTACTACTACCCCCCCCCCTCCTGGTTTATTGGTCCCCTTCGTAATTTGTGTCAAATTTTAACCATAAATTTCACTAACTAAATGTTAATGCATGTCACAAAAAATTATATCGTTTTATTCGTATTTGAACATTCAATGGAATAATTTTAGGTGACATGCATTGACATTTTGTTAGCTAAACATATGGTTAAAATGTGACACTAATATGACTAGTAAGTAGTACAGTAGCAGTACTAGTATACGTCGGTCAAATTATTCACCATGTCCTCACATTGAATTGACGTGACAACACACCGCGGGTGAGGTGACACAAGAGTCCCGGCGGCGTGTTCGGGTATTGTGGACTTCAGATTTGGAGTACCACTTATCTGTCGAAATCTTTCATCATTCACTTAAAACAGTCGATTGATCATACATTGAGTACCATATAACTGGAATTAATCGATGCAAGTCCAAGAAGGATTAGTCGGTGCTGCCGGCTAGCGTCAAGTTCGATCCCACGGATCAGGAGCTGATCGAGCACCTTGAGGCCAAAGTGAGTGCTGACAGCGCGAGATCTCACCCTCTCATCGATTTGTTCATACCAACCATCGACAGCGAGCATGGCATATGCTACACCCATCCTAAGAAACTTCCAGGTAAGAAACCGACGGACCATCTACTTGCACAAACATATTCCTTTGTTTATAGCTCTATTTTTCTTTTTAGACGCAGACCTAGTGAAGCAATTACAATTTGACAGTTAATAAAAAGTGAAACAAGTGACTGCAACATACCAAAGATGTTATGAAAATGCCAACTACATACACTAAAACTTGTATTCGACAATACTGCAGGTATCACACTGAGTGGCCTAAGCAAGCATTTCTTCCAGTGCAACTCCAGGGCGTTCAAAAGGGGCACATGGATGCATCGCAAGATACAGTCGGAGTGCGTCATGCACGCGATGTGGCACAAGACCGGCAATACCTTGTGGTGATGGTCAATGATCGGCAGACGGGCAGCAAAAAGGTTCTGGTGCTGCACACTAACAAGAACTTCGACTAGCAGAGGACCAACTGGGTGATGCACCAGTACCACCTCGGGGACCTGGAGCAAGAGAAGGAGCGGGAGCTGGTCTTCTGTAAGATTTTCTACTAGACGACCACTAGGGCCAGGACTAAAAAGATTATAAGTTAGTTTGGTATTGGTACATGTACTACCTTGTCGTCCGCAAGTTGGTATTGTTGTTAACGGTCTTTTGGTATGAACTTGGCATTTGCTTCCAACCATCATGCCGAGGGTCGACGTGGATATAAAGCTGAATCATTTGTTTCAAAATGAATTTTTAGGCACCTGATTTTTATTTGATGGGTAGCATAAGCACCTGCCGTTCGAATTCCTAGTTCTCCAAATTTTTTGAAACAAGTGCATGCACTTATTATCACGATGAAAGAACAATATACCTGTTGGATCCCAGTTATCAGTCTGTACTTGCAGAATTCTCTCATTTATCGAGCAGGTATATTGTTTTTTCAGGTCGAGCAAGTTTCAACTGGGTTGTAGACTGCCATGCTTGGTTTTGTTTTTAACAGGCCCGGCCCATGATGACAATGGGGCACAAAGATCCAGCAGGTATCTACTGGCCTCTGGCCCGCCAGCGTTAGTTATATTTTGTCTTAGAACATCCGCAGGCAATTTTTTTACTGAATTAAACACACAACCCAGTTCTATTTTTCTCTTGAAACGCCTTGTCCTACTTCTGTTTTCTAATCTCTACCTATAGTTTTACTAGTTTATATACACATATCATTATATTAAAAATACATAAAGTTCCCTTTTCATATTTACATCCTTATTTTTGTTGTTGTTTTCCCTCCCAGCATTGATTTTTTTACCACTGGTTTTCCCTTAAACCAACTCAATTGTCCCACGTCTTATTTTCTTACAAAAACAAATTAATTTTGTTGGCAAATCAATAAGTTCTTAAAAAATAAATGTTTATCATTTTGGGATTACAACAGTTCAGACTCCATTGAAATATGAAAAATAAGGTTGAAATTTTTGACCGTGGTCCTGGGAAGAAAATGGGTTGTAATGAATTACTTAAGAATTATCAAATGGGCTGCCAATTATTGAAAAAATAACAAATGGGCTCTATGTTGTCTGCCACAGATTTGGAGGCTGACTTGTGGGCCTACTAAGTTCATGCGTACGCAGGGTTTCTCAAGAAAGGAACTTAGTCAACAATCCACTCTACCAGCGTCAGACTGTTAGATGTCAATCTAACGGCAATCATGCTTCTTTAGTCTCTAATCTTCCTGCTCCAGCCGCCCAAACCAGCGCCGGCGGAACCACCTGCTCCCGCCTCCCATGGCCGCGTGTGCTGTCGGGCAGGCCTTACGACCCCACCATACTCGCATCCCTGGCCTGGCTAGCCCTCTACTCACCCACACCTCGCTTAAATAATCCACATAGATTAGGTGCAAATCGGGATGTAATGTTCCATCACCTGTGAAAGGATTAGCTAGCAGTTTCTCTGTCATACCCGAAGGAATTTCAAAGTAAACATTTTCAGTAGGTTCAGTAGGTTGAGGAGCAAATCTTTGCTCTACTGGTCGGGGTGAAGATACCCCGAACAAGCCCCTCAAAGGATTATGTTCCATAGTAACAAGTGACAGTAAATTTCAGCACACTATATAAATTTTTCCATACCAAATTCCACCTACCAAAGGCGCTTCACTCCCCGGCAATGGTGCCAGAAAAGAGTCTTGATGACCCACAAGTGTAGGGGATCTATCGTAGCCTTTTCGATAAATAAGAGTGTTGAAACCAACGAGGAGCAGAAGGAAATGATAAGCAGTTTTCAGTAAGGTATTCTCTACAAGCACTGAAATTATCGGTAACAGATAGTTTTGTGATAAGGCAATTTGTAACGAGTAGCAAGTAATAAAGGTAAATAAGGTGCAGCAAGATGGCCCAATCCTTTTTGTAGCAAAGGACAAGCTTGGACAAACTCTTATATGAAGGGAAGTGCTCCCAAGGACACACGGGAATTATCGTCAAGCTAGTTTTCATCATGTTCATATGATTCGCGTTCGGTACTTTGATAATTTGATATGTGTGTAGACCGGTGCTTTGGGTACTATCCTTACTTGGACAAGAATCCCACTTATGATTAACCCCCATTGCAAGAATACGCAACTACAACAGAAGTATTAAGGTAAACCTAACCATAGCATGAAACATATGGATCGAAATCAGCACCTTACGAAGCAACGCATAAACTTGGGTTTAAGCTTCTGTCACTCTAGCAACCCATCATCTACTTATTACTTCCCAATGCCTCCCTCTAGGCCCAAACAATGGTGAAGTGTCATGTAGTCGATGTTCACATGACACCACTAGAGGGATGACACCATACATCTCATCAAAATATCGAACGAATACCAAATTCACATGACTACTTATAGCAAGACTTCTCCCATGTCCTCAGGAACAAACGTAACTACTCACAAAGCATATTCATGTTCATAATCAAAGAGGTATTAATATGCATAATGGATCTGAACATATGATCTTCCACCAAGTAAACCAACTAGCATCAACTACAAGGAGTAATCAACACTACTAGCAACTCACAGGTACCAATCTGAGGTTTGGATAAAAAGATTGGATACAAGAGATGAACTAGGGTTTGAGATGAGATGGTGCTGGTGAAGATGTTGATGGAGCTTGACCCCCTCCTGATGAGAGGATCGTTGGTGATAACGACGGTGATGATTTCCCCCTCCCGAAGGGAAGTTTCCTTGGCAAAACAGCTCCGTCGGAGCTCTAGATTGGTTCCACCAAGGTTCCGCCTCGTGGCGGCGGAGTTTCGTCCCGTGAGCTTGCTTATGCTTTTTTCCTCTATTAAAGACTCCATATAGCTAAAGATGGGCATCAGAGGGCCACCAGGGAGCCCACGAGGCAGGGGGCGCGTCCAGGGGGGTAGGGCGCGCCCCCCACCCTCGTGCACGATGGGTGGCGCCCCCTCTGGTACTTCTTTCGCCCAATATTTTTTATATATTCTGAAAATAATTCTAGTGGAGTTTCAGGACTTTTGGAGATGTGCAGAATAGGTCTCTAATATTTTCTCCTTTTCCAGCCCAGAATTCCAGCTGCCGGCATTCCCCTTCTTCATGTAAACCTTGTAAAATAAGAGAGAATAGGCATAAGTATTGTGACATAATGTGTAATAACAGCCCATAATGCAATAAATATCGATATAAAAGCATGATGCAGAATGGACGTATCAACTCCCCAAAGCTTAGACCTCGCTTGTCCTAAAGCGAAAGCTGAAATCGAAAAATAAGTCCACATGTTTAGAGATAGAGGTGTCAATAAAATAAAATACGGACATGAGGGCATCATGATCATTCTTAGAACAGCAACATATATATATATATATATATATATATATATATATATATATATATATATATTGTCATATGATCTCTTATGATAAAGTAAAAATTCATTCACATACTCAAGTATGAATCAGAAACTTCATTGAAAACTAACAAACTATAATCTCAGTCATTGAAGCAATTGCAATTTATCATAACATAGGAAAGAGTCAATATAAGAGCTTCTCAGCAAGTCCACATGCTCAACCATCTTTTAGTCTTTCATAATTGCTAACACTCACGTGATATTTATGGTTATGAAGTTTTAGTCGGACACAGATAAAGATAGAGGCTTATAATTTTGCCTCCCAACCTTTTACCTCAAGGGTAATGTCAACAATAATAGTTCATGCAAACCCACATCCAATTAGCCATATATATCAGGATCTTTCCAACACATTGTGCTAACCAAAGGATAAAATGTAAAAAGGAAAGGTGAAGATCACCATGAATCTTTGCATGAAGTATAAGACAAGAATAAAAGATAGGCCCTTCGTAGAGGGAAGCAAAGGTTGTCATGTGCTTTTATGGTTGGATGCACGAAATCTTAATGCAAAAGAACGTCACTTTATATTGCCACTTGTGATATGGACCTTTATTATGCAGCCCGTCGCTTTTATTTATTTCACATCACAAGATCATATAAAGCTTATTTTCTCCACACTAATAAGTCATACATATTTAGAGAGCAATTCTTATTGCTTGCAACGATGACAACTTACTTGATGGATCTTACTCAATCCATAGGTAGATATGGTGGACACTCATGGTAAGACTGGTTTTAGGGATATTTGGAAGCACAAGTAGTATCTCTACTTGGTGCAAAGAAATTGGCTATCAAGAGAGGGAAAGGCAAGCTCAACATGTTGGATGATCCATGACAATATAATTTATCTCAGATGTAAGAAAACATAACCCATTACGTTGTCTTCCTTGTCCAACATCAACTCTTTAGCAAGTCATATTTTAATGAGTGCTCACAATCATAAAATATGTCCAAGATAGTATATTTATATGTGAAAACCTCTCTTTCCTTATTACTTCCTATTAATTGCAACGATGACCAAAACTATGTTTGGCAACTCTCAACAACTTTTATTCATCATACTCTTTATATGTGAGCCCATTACTCTCCATAAGACCCACATGATCCCTTTATTTTTTTTATTTCTTCTCTTTTATTCTATTCCCTCAAGATCTTAGCAAAATAATCAAGCCCTTGACTCAACACTAATCTTTATTATATATAGCTCACGGACTCGATTACATAGAAGGATCATAAAGCAAAACTCACAACTAGATCATACTAAAACTTTATTCTACTAGATCAAGATATTATCAAAAGGATCGAACTTAGAAAAGCGGTAAAGGTAAAAGTGTGATGGTGATATGATACCGGGGCACTCCCCCCAGCTTGGCAGTTGCCAAGGGGAGTGCCCATACCCATGTGTTTATGTTTCTTTCCTCGGAGGTGGTGATGAAGGAGTTGTTGATGGCGTGCGCTTCTTCCTTAATTTGCGCTTGAGGACAGAATTATGCTCCTTTAGGTCTTGGATCTCCTGCTCAAGGCTTAGTACCTTTTTGCATAGTTCTTGCTTGTTCTCCTGCAAGAGACAAAAAAGGGATAAACTCGATCTTAGGTTTCTTTACTCTATTGGGGAGGCTTGACTTTTTGAACTACACATGCATGTCCCCAGGTGGAGGTAATGGGACTTCATCTTCATCTGATCTCGTCTCCTCCTTTCCCTTAGGCTCATAGTCTTCCTCTTCCTCTGTGGTCCAACCACAATGCTCCAAGTCCCCGTAGACCTTATGATCTGCAAGGTAATCAGCAACATAGCTTACTCCCTCTGAATCTTGGGATGACATATTGCTCTAATCTGCAGCAGAAACAGCTCGAAACAAAAACAGAGGATATTTGTGTGATACGTTGGTCAAAACCTTCGGGAGATTATATAATAAATTTTTACCGACCAAAATAAGTATCGTGCAAGAAAATGGAGTCCGGAGAGCACACGAGGTGCCCACGAGACAGGGGGCGCGCCCTCCACCCTCATGGAAGCCTCGTGTCCTTTCCGGTCTACTTCTTATTTTCCTATTTTCTTAAATATTCCAAAACGGACAAAAATTGCCATTAGAACTGTTTTGGAGTCGGTTTACTTACCGTACCACGTACCTATTCCTTTTCGGAGTCTGAAACATTCTGGAAAGTGTCCCTTATGTATTCCTCTGGGGTTACGGTTTCAATAACATTAGTTTCAACATTTATAGGATTACCTGAGATATAATGTTTGATTCTTTGACTGTTCACCACCCTCGGATCTGTGCCTTCGAAGTTGTTGATTTTTATGGCACCTGAACGGTAGACCTCCTCGATGATGTAAGGACCTTCCCATTTAGAGAGGAGTTTGCCTGCAAAAAAACTTAAACAAGAGTTGTATAACAATACATAATCACCTACATTAAACTCGCGTTTTTGTATCCTTTTGTCATGCCATATTTTAACTTTTTCTTTAAACAGATTGGCATTCTCATAAGCCTGGGTTCTCCATTCATCAAGTGAGCTAATGTCAAAAAGTCTCTTCTCACCGGCAAGTTTGAACTCATAGTTGAGCTCTTTAATAGCCCAATATGCCTTATGTTCTAATTCAAGAGGTAAGTGACATGCTTTACCATAAACCATTTTATATGGAGACATACCCATAGGATTTTTATATGCAGTTATGTAGGCCCATAATGCATCATCAAGTTTCTTGGACCAATTCTTTCAAGATCTATTAACAGTCTTTTGCAAAATTAATTTAAGCTCTCTATTACTATGTTCTACTTGACCACTAGACTGTGGATGATATGGAGATGCAATTCTATGATTAACATCATACTTAGCAAGCATTTTACGAAAAGCGCCATGAATGAAATGTGAACCTCCATCAGTCATTAAATATCTAGGGACTCCAAACCGCGGAAAAATAACTTCTTTAAGCATCTTAATAGAGGTGTTATGATCAGCACTACTAGTTGGAATAGCTTCTACCCACTTAGTAACGTAATCAGCAGCAACTAAAATATGGGTATACCCATTAGAGGAAGGAAAAGGTCCCATATAATCAAAGCCCCAAACATCAAATGGTCCAATAACAAGTGAATAATTCATAGGCATTTCTTGACGTCTACAAATATTACCAATTCTTTGACATTCATCACAAGACAAGACAAACTTATGGGCATCCTTGAAAAGAGTAGGCCAATAAAAATCGGATTGCAATACCTTATGTGCAGTTCTATCTCTTGCATGGTGTCCTCCATAAGCCTCGGAGTGGCACTTGCGTAGGATTTGCTCCTGTTCATGCTCAGGTACACAACGTCTAATAACACCATCTACTCCTTCTTTATAAAGATGTGGGTCATCCCAGAAGTAGTGTCTTAAGTCATAGAAGAACTTTTTCTTTTGCTCGTATGTGAAACTAGGTGGTATAAATTTAGCAAAAATATAATTAGCATAATCAGCATACCATGGAGCAGTACGAGAAGCATTTATGATAGCTAGTTGTTCATCAGGGAAGCTATCATCAATAGGTAGTGGGTCATCAAGAACATGCTCTAACCTAGAAAAGTTATCTACAACGGGGTTCTCAGCTCCCTTTCTATCAATAATTTGCAAATCAAATTCTTGTAGCAAGAGAACCCATCTAATAAGTCTAGGTTTAGCATCTTTCTTTTCAATAAGATATTAATAGCAGCATGATCAGTGTGAACAGTTACTTTAGAATCAACAATATAAGGTCTGAACTTATCACAAGCAAATACAACTACCAACAATTTTTTTTCAGTAGTAGCATAATGACTTTGGGCACTGTCTAGAGTTTTACTAGCATATTGGATAACATTTAATTTCTTATCAACTCTTTGTCCTAGAACAGCCCCTACAGCATAATCACTAGCATCACACATGATTTCAAAGGGTAAATTCCAATCAGGAGGTTGAACAATAGGTGCAGAAACCAAGGCTTTCTTAAGAATTTCAAATGCTTCTACACAATCATCATCAAAGAAAAAAGGAACATCTTTTTGTAAGAGATTAGTCAGAGGCCGAGAAATTTTAGAAAAGTCCTTAATGAACCTCCTATAAAAACCGGCATGACCAAGGAAACTTCTTATACCTTTAATGTCCTTGGGACACGGCATCTTTTCAATAGCATCAACCTTAGCTTTATCTACTTCAATACCTCTTTCAGAAATTTTATGCCCCAAGACAATACCTTCATTAACCATAAAGTGGCACTTCTCCCAATTCAAGACAAGATTAGTTTCTTCACATCTCTACAAAACTCCATCAAGGTTGCTTAAGCAATCATCAAAAGAAGTTTCGTAAACGGAGAAATCATCCATGAATACATCAACAATCTTTTCACAAAAGTTAGAGAATATAGCAGTCATACATCTTTGAAAAGTAACAGGTGCATTACATAAACCAAAAGGCATACGTCTATAAGCAAAGGTACCGAAAGGACAAGTAAAAGTTATCTTTTCTTGATCCTCTTTTGACACAGGTATTTGAGAGAAACCAGAATAACCATCAAGAAAGAAAAAATGTGTGTGCTTGGATAATCTTTCTAGCATTTGATCAATAAAAGGTAAAGGGTAATGATCCTTTTTAGTAGCTTTATTTAATTTGTGGAAATCAATTACCATTCTATAACCTGTAACAATTCTTTGTGGGATCAATTCATCTTTATCATTAGGAACAACAGTAATACCTCCCTTCTTAGGGACACAATGGACAGGACTTACCCACTGACTATCAACAACGGGATAAATTATACCTGCCTCAAGAAGCTTTAGTATTTCTTTTCTTACCACTTCTTTCATCTTAGGATTTAACCGTCGTTGGTAATCAACAACTGGTTTAGCATCTTTCTCCAATTTTATTTTGTGCTGGCACAAAGTGGGACTAATGCCCTTAAGATCATCTAGAGTATAACCAATAGCAGCACGGTGCTTCTTCAGAGTTTTCAATAATTTCTTTTCTTCATGCTCTGAAAGGTTAGCACTAATAATAACAGGATATATCTCTTTCTCATCAAGATAAGAATATTTCAGAGTATGAGGTAAAGGTTTAAGCTCAAACACGGGATCACCCTTAGGTGGAGGGGGGACCCTAGGATTTCAAAACAGGCAAGTTGTGTTTCAAAATAGGCCCCTGTTTAAAGAATATTTCATCTATTTCCCTTCTTTCATTCATAAACATATCATTTTCATGGTCTAGCAAATATTCTTCTAAAGGATCAATAGGAGGCATGGCAATAGAAGCAAGACCAATAATTTAATCTTTACTAGGCAATTCTTTATCATGGGGTTGTCTATGAAATTTAGCAAAATTAAACTCATGCGACATATCCCCTAAACCAACAGAAACAATATCCTTATTGCAGTCTATCTTAGCATTAACAGTATTCAAGAAGGGTCTACCAAATATAATGGGACAAAAGTCATCTTGTGGGGAACCAAGAACAAGAAAATCAGCAGAATATTTAACTTTCCCACACAAGACTTCAACATCTCTAACAATCCCAACTGGTGAAATAGTATCTCTATTGGTTGATACGTCTCCAACGTATCTATAATTTTTGATTGCTCCATGCTATATTATCTACTGTTTTGGACATTATTGGGCTTTATTTTCCACTTTTATATTATTTTTGGGACTAACCTATTAACCGGAGGGCCAGCCCAGAATTGCTGCTTTTTGCCTGTTTTAGGGTTTCGAAGAAAAGGAATATCAAATGGAGTCCAAACGGAATGAAACCTTCGGGAACGTGATTTTCTCAACGAACAAGACCAAGGAGACTTGGACCCTACGTCAAGACACAAAAGAGGAGGCCACGAGGTAGGGGG
>NC_041386.1:215764326-215769999 GCF_002162155.2 Triticum dicoccoides | reverse complement strand
GCGCCCTCCACCCCTGTTGCTCCACCGACGTACTCCTTCCTCCTATATATACCTACGTACCCCCAAACGATCAGATACGAAGCCAAAAACCTAATTCCACCGCCGCAACTTTTTGTATCCACGAGATCCCATCTTGGAGCCTGTTTCGGAGCTCCGTCGAAGGGGGCATCGATCACGGAGGGCTTCTACATCAACACCATAGCCCCTCCGATGAAGTGTGAGTAGTTTACTTCAGACCTACGGGTCCATAGTTATTAGCTAGATGGCTTCTTCTCTCTTTTTGGATCTCAATACAATGTTCTCCCCCTCTCTTGTGGAGAACTATTCGATGTAATCTTCTTTTTGCGGTGTGTTTGTTGAGACCAATGAATTGTGGGTTTATGATCAAGTCTATCTATGAACAATATTTGAATCTTCTCTGAATTCTTTTATGTATGATTAGTTATCTTTGCAAGTCTCTTCAAATTATCAGTTTGGTTTGGCCTACTAGATTGATCTTTCTTGCAATGGGAGAAGTGCTTAGCTTTGGGTTCAATCTTGCGGTGTCCTTTCCTAGTGACAGTAGGGGCAGCAAGGCACGTATTGTATTGTTGCCATCGAGGATAACAAGATGGGGTTTTCATCATATTGCATGAGTTTATCCCTCTACATCATGTCATCTTGCGTAGGGCGTTGATGCATGCTGGAGAGCGGTCGATGAGTGCAGTAATAGTAGTAGATGCAGGCAGGAGTCGGTCTACTTGTCTCGGAAGTGATTCCTATATACATGATCATGCCTAGATATTCTCATAACTATGCTCAATTCTGTCAATTGCTCAACAGTAATTTGTTCACCCACCGTAGAATACTTATGCTCTCGAGAGAAGCCACTAGTGAACCCTATGGCCCCGGGGTCTATCTTTATCATATCAATCTCCTACTACTTAGTTATTTCCTTTGATTTTTACTTTGCCTTTATTTTACTTTGCATCTTTATCACAAAAATACCAAAAATATTATCTTATCTATCTATCAGATCTCACTCTCGTAAGTGGTCGTGTAGGGATTGACAACCCCTATTCGCGTTGGTTGCAAGGATTTATTTGTTTTGTGCAGGTACGAGGGACTCGCACGTAGCCTGCTACTGGATTGATACCTTGGTTCTCAAAAACTAAGGGATATACTTACGCTACTTTGCTGCATCATCCCTTCCTCTTCGGGGAAAACCAAGGCAGTGCTCAAGAGGTAGCAAGAAGGATTTCTGGCGCCGTTGCCAAGGAGGTCTACACAAAAGACAACATACCAAGTACCCATCACATACGCTTATCTCCCGCATTACATTATTTGCCATTTGCCTCTCATTTTCCTCTCCCCCACTTCACCCTTGCCATTTTATTCGCCCTCTCTCTATATATATATCCTCCAACTCTTTCTCTATTTTCCTCTTTTTGCCCGCTTGTTTTTTTTGTTTGCTTGTGTGTTAGTTTGCTTGCTTGCCTCAATGGCTCTACCTAAATTTGGTGATCTCCACCTTAAAAGGCTAGAAGAGATCGAAAGTAATGTCAGGAGTTTTATGGTTTTGCAATTTGAACATAATAGTTTCTTCAGAAACGAGCTTAAGGAACAGAAAAGTTTTATGAGTTTTATGAATAAAGAGCTTGATGATATGTCTAAAGAATTTGATGGTTTAAGATCCCAGATTGCTCGTCTTGAGAAATTGACTGCTAAAATTTCGGATAAGCAGGCCACCTTAGTTAATAGGATGGCCGCTAAACCGGATTCCTATGAAAATAATGATGACGGTCTAAAAGTTATTGATGTGTCCCTATTAAATCTTTGTTTTGGACTATGAATCTTGATAATGATGGGACTGAATATGATCCACCTTTACCTAGAAGGCGTTCCAAGAATTCTGAATTTTTTTATCTTGATACTAAAATTGATAAAAGTGGGATTGAAGAAATTAAAACCCTAGATGTTGCTAAACCAAATATTATGGATTTCAAGGAATTTAACTATGAAAATTGGTCTTTGATTGATTGTATTTCCTTGTTGCAATCCGCGCTAAATTCTCCTCATGCTTATAGTCAAAATAAAGCGTTTACTAAACATATCATTGATGCCTTGATGCAATCTTATGAAGAAAAACTTGAATTGGAAGTTTCTATCCCTAGAAATCTTTATGATGAGTGGGAACCAACTATTAAAATTAAAATTAAAGATCATGAATGCTATGCTTTATGTGATTTGGGTGCTAGTGTTTCCACGATTCCAAAGACTTTGTGTGATTTGTTAGGTTTCCGTGATTTTGATGATTGCTCTTTAAACTTGCACCTTGCGGATTCCACTATTAAGAAACCTATGGGAAGAATTAATGATGATCTTATTGTTGCAAATAGGAATTATGTGCCCGTAGATTTTATTGTTCTTGACATAGATTGCAATCCTTCATGTCCTATTATTCTTGGTAGACCTTTCCTTACAACGATTGGTGCAATTATTGATATGAAGGAATGAAATATCAGATTCCAATTTCCATTAAGGAAGGGAATGGAACACTTTCCTAGAAAGAAAATTAAATTACCTTATGAATCTATTATGAGAGCCACTTATGGATTGCCTACCAAAGATGGCAATACCTAGATCTATCCTTGCTTGTTATGCCTAGCTAGGGGCATTAAACGATAGCGCTTGTTGGGAGGCAACCCAATTTTATTTTTATTCCTTGCTTTTTGCTCCTGTTTAGTAATAAATAATTTATCTAGCCTCTGTTTTTGTTGTGTTTTTTGTGTTTAATTAGTGTTTGTGCCAAGTAGAACCGTTGGGAAGACTTGGGGAAAGTCTTGTTACACTTGCTGTGAAAAACAGAAACTTTAGCGCTCACGAGAACTACTGCCATTTTTATTTGGAAAGTGCTATTTAGTTAATTATTTTTGCAGATGATTAACAGATAAATGCCTCACGTCCAGAAATTTAATTTAGAATTTTTTGGGTTCCAGATCTTGTGCTAGCTATGTATTACTACAGACTGTTCTGTTTTTGACAGATTCTGTTTTTTGTGTGTTGTTTGCTTATTTTGATAAATCTATGGCTAGTAAAATAGTTTATAAACCATAGAGAAGTTGGAATACAGAAGGTATAACACCAATATAAATAAAGAATGAGTTCATTATAGTGCCTTGAAGTGGTCTTTTGTTTTCTTTCGCTAACGGAGCTCACGAGATTTTCTACTTTAAGTTTTGTGTTGTGAAGTTTTCAAGTTTTGGGTAAAGATTTGATGGATTATGGAACAAGGAGTGGCAAGAGCCTAAGCTTGGGGATGCCCCGGAAGGCATCCCTGTTTCGTCTACTTCTATCAGTAACTTTACTTGGAGCTATATTTTTATTTGCCACATGATATGTGTTTTGCTTGGAGCGTCTTGTATGATTTGAGTCTTTACTTTTTAGTTTACCACAATCATCCTTGTTGTACACACCTTTTGAGAGAGCCATACATGATTTGGAATTTGTTAGAATACTCTATGTGCTTCGCTTATATCTTTTGAGTTATATAGTTTTGCTCTAGTACTTCACTTATATCTTTTAGAGCACGGTGGTGGATTTGTTTTATAGAAACTATTGATCTCTCATGCTTCACTTAGATTATTTTGAGAGTCTTAAATAGCATGGTAATTTGCGTAAAATCCTAATATGCTTGGTATACAAGATTAATAATAAAACTTTCTTATGAGTGTGTTGAATACTATGAGAAGTTTGATGCTTGATAATTGTTTTGAGATATGAAGATGGTGATATTAAAGTTGTGCTAGTTGAGTAGTTGTGAATTTGAAGAATACTTGTGTTAAAGTTTGTGATTCATGTAGCATCCATGTATGGTGAACCGTTATGTGATGAAGTCGGAACATGATTTATTTTTTGATTGTCTTCCTTATGAGTGGCGGTCGGGGACGAGCGATGGTCTTTTCCTACCAATCTATCCCCCTAGGAGCATGCGCGTAATACTTTGCTTTGATAACTTGTAGATTTTTGCAATAAGTATATGAGTTCTTTATGACTAATGTTGAGTCCATGGATTATACGCACTCTCACCCTTCCACCTTTGCTAGCCTCTCTAATACCGCGCACCTTTCGCCAGTATTATACACCCACCATATACCTTCCTCAAAACAGCCACCATACCTACCTATTATGGCATTTCCATAGCCATTCCGAGATATATTGTCATGTAACTTTCCACCGTTCCGTTTATTATGGCACACTCCATCATTGTCATATTGCTTAGCATGATCATGTAGTCAACATCGTATTTGTGGCAAAGCCACCATTCATAATTCTTTCATACATGTCACTCATGAGTCATTGCATATCCCGGTACACCACCAGAGGCATTCATATGGAGTCATATTTTGTTCTAAGTATCGAGTTGTAATTGTTGAGTTGTAAGAAAATAAAAGTGTGATGATCATCATTATTAGAGCATTGTCCCAGTGAGGAAAGGATGATGGAGACTATGATTCCCCCACAAGTCGGGATGTGACACCGGACGGAAAAAAAGGCCAAAGAAGCCCAAATAAAAAAGAGGCCATAAAAAAGAGAAAAGGCCCAAATAAAAAAATGAGAGAAAAAGAGAGAAGGGGCAATGCTACTATCCTTTTACCACACTTGTGCTTCAAAGTAGCACCATGATATTCTTAATAGAGAGTCTCTCATTTCGTCACTTTCATATACTAGTGGGAAGTTTTCATTATAGAACTTGGCTTGTATATTCCAATGATGGGCTTCCTCAAAATGCCCTAGGTCTTCATGAGCAAGCAAGTTGGATGCACACCCACTTAGTTTCTTTTTGAGCTTTCATATACTTATAGCTCTAGTGCATCCGTTGCATGGCAATCCCTACTCACTCACATTGATATCTATTAATGGGCATCTCCATAGCCCGTTAATATGCCTAGTTGATGTGAGACTATCTTCTCCCTTTTTGTTTTCTCCACAACCACCATTCTATTCCACCTATAAGTGCTATGTCCATGGCTCACGCTCATGTATTGCGTGAAGATTGAAAAAGTTAGAGAACACCAAAAGTATGAAACAATTGCTTGGCTTGTCATTGGGCTTGTGCATGATTTAAATATTTTGTGTGGTGAAGATGGAGCATAGCCAGACTATATGATTTTGTAGGGATAACTTTCTTTGGCCATGTTATTTTGAGAAGACATATTTGCTTTGTTAGTATGCTTGAAGTATTATTATTTTTATGTCAATATTAAACTTTTGTCTTGAATCTTTCGGATCTGAATATTCATACCACAATTAAGAAGAATTACATTAAAATTATGCCAAGTAGCACTCCGCATCAAAAATTCTGTTTTTATCATTTACCTACTCGAGGACGAGCAGGAAGTAAGCTTAGGGATGCTTGATACGTCTCCAACGTATCTATAATTTTCTGATTGCTCCATGTTATATTATCTACTGTTTTGGACATTATTGGGCTTTATTTTCCACTTTTATATTATTTTTGGGACTAACCTATTAACCGGAGGTCCAGCCCAGAATTGTTGTTTTTTGCCTGTTTTAGGGTTTCGAAGAAAAGGAATATCAAACGGAGTTCAAACGAAATGAAACCTTCAGGAACGTGATTTTCTCAACAAACAAGACCCAGGAGACTTGGACCCTACGTCAAGACACAAAAGA
>NC_041386.1:215748684-215764073 GCF_002162155.2 Triticum dicoccoides | reverse complement strand
GCGCCCTCCACCCTCGTGGGCCCCATGTTGCTCCACCGACGTACTCCTTCCTCCTATATATACCTACATACCCCCAAACGATTAGATACAGAGACAAAAACCTAATTCCACCGCCGCAACTTTCTGTATCCACGAGATCCCATCTTGGGGCCTGTTCCGGAGCTCCGCCCGGGGGGCATCGATCATGGAGGGCTTCTACATCAACACCATAGCCCCTCCGATGAAGTGTGAGTAGTTTACTCCAGACCTACGGGCCCATAGTTATTAGCTAGATGGCTTCTTCTCTCTTTTTGGATCTCAATACAATGTTCTCCCCCTCTCTTGTGGAGAACTATTCGATGTAATCTTCTTTTTGCGGTGTGTTTGTTGAGACCGATGAATTGTGGGTTTATGATCAAGTCTATCTATGAACAATATTTGAATCTTCTCTGAATTCTTTTATGTATGATTGGTTATCTTTGCAATTCTCTTCGAATTATCAGTTTGGTTTGGCCTACTAGATTGATCTTTCTTGCAATGGGAGAAGTGCTTAGCTTTGGGTTCAATCTTGCGGTGTCCTTTCCTAGTGACAGTAGGGGCAGCAAGGCACGTATTGTATTGTTGCCATCGAGGGTAACAAGATGGAGTTTTCATCGTATTGCATGAGTTTATCCCTCTACATCATGTCATCTTGCTTAGGGCGTTACTCTGTTTTTAACTTAATACTCTAGATGCATGCTGGATAGTAATCGATGAGTGGAGTAATAGTAGTAGATGCAGGCAGGAGTCGGTCTACTTGTCTCGGACGTGATGCCTATATACATGATCATGCCTAGATATTCTCATAACTATGCTCAATTTTGTCGATTTCTCAACAGTAATTTGTTCACCCACCGTAGAATACTTATGCTCTCGAGAGAAGCCACTAGTGAACCCTATGGCCCCCGGGTCTATCTTTATCATATCAATCTCCTACTACTTAGTTATTTCCTTGCTTTTTACTTTGCGTTTATTTTACTTTGCATCTTTATCACAAAAATACCAAAAATATTATCTTACCATATCTATCAGATCTCACTCTCGTAAGTGGCCGTGTAGGGATTGACAACCCCTATTCGTGTTGGTTGCGAGGATTTATTTGTTTTGTGCAGGTACGAGGGACTCGCGCGTAGCCTCCTACTGGATTGGTACCTTGGTTCTCAAAAACTGAGGGAAATACTTATGCTACTTTGCTACATCATCCCTTCCTCTTCGGGGAAAACCAACGCAGTGCTCAAGAGGTAGCATTGGCAAGCTTAATTGTAGCATCTATCTCTTCTATCTCAGCAGGTGCAATATCATGCATAATTTCTTAGTATAAGGAATGAGGTATTGCATTTGCACTAGCACCCATATCACATAAGCCATGATAGAAATTATCTCCTATTTTAACAGAAATAACAGGCATGCCTACAACAGGTCTATGTTTATTTTTAGTATCAGGTCTATCAATTCTAGTAGATTCATTGCAGAAGTAAATAACATGCCCATCAATGTTATCCTCCAAGAGATCTTTAACCATAGCAACACTAGGTTCAACCTTAATTTGCTCAGGGGGTTTGGGTGTCTTAATATTACTTTTGTTGACCACAGTTGAAGCTTTAGCATGATCCTTTATTCTAACAGGGAAAGGTGGTTTCTCAATATAAGCAGTAGGAACAACAGGATCATTATAAGTGATAGTCTTTTCTTCAACTTTAATAGGTGCAACTACTTTTACTTCAATGGGAGGATTATATTTTAACCACTTCTCCTTAGGGAGATCAACATGAGTAGCAAAGGATTCACATAAAGAAGCTACTATCTCAGAGTCAAATCCATATTTAGTGCCAAATTCACAAAAAGCATCGGTATCCATAAAAGATTTAACACAATCAAACTTAGGTCTTATACATGAATCCTTAACTTCGTCGAGGTCCCAATCTTCAGAGTCACATTTAATTCTATCCAATAAATCCCATTTGAATTCAATAGTCTTCATCATAAAAGATCCAGTACAAGAAGTATCGAGCATGGAGCGATTACTGAGAGAAACCCAAGCATAAAATTTTTGAATAATCATTTATTTTGAGAGCTTGATGACCCACAAGTATAGGGGATCTATCGTAGTCCTTTCGATAAGTAAGAGTGTCGAACCCAACGAGGAGCAGAAGGAAATGATAAGCGGTTTTCAGCAAGGTATTCTCTGCAAGCACTGAAATTATAGGTGACAGATAGTTTTGTGGTAAGATAATTTGTAACGAGCAACAAGTAACAAAAGTAAATAAAGTGCAGAAAGGTGGCCCAATCCTTTTTGTAGCAAAGGACAAGCCGGGACAAATTCTTATATAGAGAAAAACGCTCCCGAGGACACATGGGAATTATCGTCAAGCTAGTTTTCATCACATTCACATGATTCGTGTTTGGTACTTTGATAATTTGGTATGTGGGTGGTCCGGTGCTTGGGTACTGCCCTTACTTGGAAAAGCATCCCACTTATGATTAACCTCTATTGCAAGCATTCGCAATTACAACAAAAGTATTAAGGTAAACCTAACCATAGCATGAAACATATGGATCCAAATCAGCCCCTTACGAAGCAACGCATAAACTAGGGTTTAAGCTTTTTTCACTCTAGCAACCCATCATCTACTTATTACTTCCCAATACCTTCCTCTAGGCCCAAATAATGGTGAAGTGTCATGTAGTCGACGTTCACATAACACCACTAGAGAAGAGACAACATACATCTCATCAAAATAACAAATGAATACCAAATTCACATGACTACTAATAGTAAGACTTCTCCCATGTCCTCAGGAAAAAACATAACTACTCGCAAAACATATTCATGTTCATAATCAGAGGGGTATTAATATGCATACAGGATCTGAACATATGATCTTCCACCAAATAAACCAACTAGCATCAACTATAAGGAGTAATTAACACTACTAGCAACCCACATGTACCAATCCCAGACTTAGAGACAAGGATTGGATACAAGAGATGAACTAGGGTTTGAGAGGAGATGGTGCTGGTGAAGATGTTGATGGAGATTGACCCCCTCCTGATGAGAGGATCGTTGGTGATGACGATGGCGATGATTTCCCCCTCCCGGAGGGAAGTGTCCCCGGCAGAACAGCTCCGCCAGAGCCCTAGATTGGTTCCGCCAAGGTTCCGCCTCCTGGCGGCGGAGTCTCGTCCGGAAAGCTTGCTTATGATTTTTTCCTCAATGAAAGACTCCATATAGCAGAAGATGGGCATCGGAGGGCCACCAGGGGGGCCATGAGGCAGGGGCGCGCCTAGGGGGTAGGGCGCGCCCCCCACCCTCGTGGGCAGGGTGTGGCCCCCTCCGGAACTTCTTGCGCTCGGTATTTTTTATATATTCTGAAAATAACTTCCGTGAAGTTTCAGGACTTTTGGAGCTGTGCAGAATAGGTCTCTAATATTTGCTCCTTTTCCAGCCCAGAATCCCAGCTACCGGCATTCTCCCTCTTTATGTAAACCTTGTAAAATAAGAGAGAATAGGCATAAGTATTGTGACATAATGTGTAATAACATCCCATAATGCAATAAATATCGATATAAAAGCATGATGCAAAATGGACGTATCAACTCCCCCAAGCTTAGACCTCGCTTGTCCTCAAGCGAAAGCCAAAATCAAAAAATATGTCCACATGTTTAGAAATAGAGGTATCTATAAAAATAAAATATGGACATGAGGGCATCATGATCATTCTTAGAACAACAACTTATATAATTCTTGTCATATGATCTCTTATGCTAGAGTAACAATTAAATCACAATTTCAAGTATGAATCATAAACTTCATTGAAAACTAACAAACTATAATCTCAGTCATTGGAGCAATTGCAATTTATCATAACATAGGAAAGAGTCAATATAAGAGCTTTTCAGCAAGTTCACATAGTCAACTATCATATAGTCTTTCACAATTGCTAACACTCATGCAATACTTATGGGTATGGAGTTTTAATCGGACACAGAGAAACATAGGGGCTTATAGTTTTGCCTTCCAACGTTTTACCTCAAGGGTAATGTCAACAATAATAGTTCATGAAAACTCACATCCAATTAGCCATATATACCAGGATCTTTCCAACATGTTGTGCTTGCCAAAAGATAAAATTTAAAAAGGAAGGGTGAAGATCACCATGACTCTTATGCAAGGTAGGAGATAAAAGTAAAAGATAGGCCCTTCGCAGAGGGAAGCAAAGGTTGTCATGCGCTTTTATGGTTGGATGCATAAAATCTTAATGCGAAAGAACGTCACTATATATTGCCACTTGTGATATGGACCTTTATTATGTAGTCTGTCGCTTTTATTTCTTCCATATCACACGATTGTATAAAGCTTATTTTCTCCCACACTAATAAGTCATACATATTTAGAGAGCTATTTTTGTTGCTTGCACTGATGACAACTTACTTGGAGGATCTTACTCAATCCATAGGTAGGTATGGTGGACTCTCATGGCAAAACTGGTTTAAGGGTGGTTGGAAGCACAAGTAGTATCTCTACTTGGTGCAAAGAATTTGGCCAGCAAGAGAGGGAAAGGCAAGCTCAATCATGTTGGATGATCCATGAAAATATAATTTATCTCAGATGTAAGAAAACATAACCCATTACGTTGTCTTCCTTGTCCAACGTCAACTCTTTAGCATGTTATATTTTAATGAGTGCTCACAATCATAAAAGATGTCCAAGCTAGTATATTTATATGTGAAGACCTCTCTTTCTTTATTACTTCCTATTAATTGCAACGATGACCAAAACTATGTTTGTCAACTCTCAACAACTTTTATTCATCATACTCTTTCTATGTGACCTCATTACTCTCCATAGGATCCATATGATATCTTTAATTTCTCTTTATTCTTTTCTCTTTTCTTTTATTCACTCAAGATTATGGCAAAATAATCAAGCCCTTGACTCAACACTAATCTTTATTATAAATAACTCACGGACTCGATTACATAGAAGGATCATAAAGCAAAACTCACAACTAGATCATACTAAAACTTTATGCTACTAGATCAAGATATTATCAAAAGGATCGAACTAAGAAAAGCGGTTAAGATAAAAGTGATGGTGATACGATACCGGGGCACTCCCCCAAGCTTGGCAGTTGCCAAGGGGAGTGCCCATACCCAATGCTCAGTTCTTCTTTGTTGGTTTTGTTGATGGCATAGGCTTCTTCCTTAATTTGCGCTTGAGGACAGAATTTTGGTCCCTTTGGTCATCGATCTCCTGCTCCAGGCTCAGTATCTTTTTGCATAGTTCCTGCTTGTTTTCCTGCAAGAGGCGTAAAGGGATAAACTCGATCTTAGGTTTCTTTACTCTATCCAGGAGGCTTGTCTTTTTGAACTCCACATGCACGTCCCCAGGTTGAGGTAATGGGACTTCATCTTCTTCTGAGCTCGTCTCCTCCCTTCCCTTGGGTTCATAGTCCTCTTCTTATTCCGTAGTCTAACCACAATGCTCCACATCCCCATAGACCTTAGGATCCGCAAGGTAATCAGCCACATAGCTTTCTCCTTCTGAATCCTGGGACGACATGTTGCTCTAATCTGCAGCGGGACAGCTTGAAACAAAGACAGGAGATATTTGCGTGATACAGGAGTCAAAACCTTCGGGAGATTATATAATGAATTTTTACCGACCAAAATACCTAACATGTAAGAAAACGGAGTCCGAAGAGCACACGAGGTGCCCACGAGGTAGGGGGCGCGCCCAGGGGGTAGGGCGTGCCCTCCACCCTCGTGGAGCCCTTGTGTCCTTCCTGGACTGCTTCTTATTTTTCTATTTTTCTAAATATTCCAAAACAGAAGAAAATTGCCATTAGAACTGTTTTGGAGTCGATTTACTTACCATACCAGATACCTATTCCTTTTCGGAGTCTGAAACATTCCGGAAAGTGTCCCTTATGTATTCCTCTGGGGTTACGGTTTCAATAACATTGGTTTCAACATTTATAGGATTACCTGAGATATAATGTTTAATTCTTTGACCGTTCACCACCTTCGGATTTGTGCCTTCGAAGTTGTTGATTTTTATGGCACCGGGACGATAGACCTCCTGATAACGTAAGGACCTTCCCATTTAGAGAGAAGTTTTCCTGCAAAAAACCTTAAACGAGAGTTGTGTAGCAATACATAATCACCTACATTAAACTCACGCTTTTGTATTCTTTTGTCATGCCATCTTTTAACTTTTTCTTTAAATAATTTGGCATTCTCATAGGCTTGGGTTCTCCATTCATCAAGTGAGCTAATGTCAAATAACCTCTTCTCACCGGCAACTTTGAAATCATAATTGAGTTCTTTAATAGCCCAATAAGCCTTATGTTCTAGTTCGAGAGGTAAGTGACATGCTTTTCCATAAACCATTTTATACGGAGACATACCCATAGGATTTTTATATGCAGTTCTATAGGCCCATAATGCATCATCAAGTTTCTTGAACCAATTCTTTCTAGATCTATTAACAGTCTTTTGCAAAATTAATTTGAGTTCTCTATTGCTCAATTCTACTTGACCACTAGACTGTGGGTGATAAGGAGATGCAATTCTATGATTAACATCATATTTAGCAAGCATTTTACGGAAAGCACCGTGAATAAAATGTGAACCACCATCAGTCATTAAATATCTAGGGACTGCAAACCTTGGAAAAATAACTTCTTTAAGCATCTTAATAGAGGTGTTATGATCAGCACTACTACTTGGAATAGCTTCTACCCACTTAGTAACATAATCAACAGCAACTAAAATATGTGTATATCCATTAGAGGCAGGAAAAGGTCCCATATAATCAAAGCCCCAAACATCAAATGGTTCAATAACAAGTGAATAATTCATAGGCATTTCTTGATGTCTACTAATATTACCAATTCTTTGACATTCATCACAAGATACAACAAACTTACGGGCATCCTTGAAGAGAGTAGGCCAATAAAAACCAGATTGCAATACCTTATGTGCAGTTCTATCTCCAGTGTGGTGTCCTCCATAAGCTGCGGAGTGACACTTGCGTAGGATCTGTTCCTGTTCATGCTCAGGTACACAACTTCTAATAACACCATCTACTCCTTCTTTATAAATATGTGGGTCATCCCAAAAGTAATGTCTCAAATCATAGAAGAACCTTTTCTTTTGCTGGTATGTAAAGCTAGGTGGTATAAATTTATCAACAATGTAATTAGCATAATCAGCATACCATGGAGCAGTGTGAGAAGCATTTATGACATTTAATTGTTCATCGGGAAAGCTGTCATCAATAGGTAGTGGGCCATCAAGAACATTTTCTAACCTAGACAAGTTGTCTGCAACGAGGTTCTCAGCTCCCTTTCTATCAATAATATGTAAATCAATTTCTTGTAGAAAGAGAACCCATCTAATAAGTCTAGGTTTAGCATCTTTCTTTTCCATAAGATATTTAATAGCAGCATGATCTGTGTGAATAGTTACTTTAGAATCAACAATATAAGGTCTGAACTTATCACAAGCAAATACAACTGCTAAGAATTCCTTTTCAGTTGTAGCATAATTTCTCTGAGCATTGTCTAGATTTTTACTAGCATATTGAATAACATTTAATTTCTTATCAACTCTTTGCCCTAGAACAGCACCGACAGCATAATCACTAGCATCACACATAATTTCAAAGGGTAAATTCCAATCAGGTGGCTGAACAATAGATGCAGAGATTAATGCTTTCTTAAGTATTTCAAATGCTTCTACGCAATCATCATCAAAAACAAATGGTATATCTTTTTGTAATAAATTAGTCAGAGGCCGAGAAATTTTTGAGAAGTCCTTAGTGAACCTCCTATAAAAACCGGCGTGACCAAGGAAACTTCTTATACCTTTGATGTCCTTGGGACATGGCATCTTTTCAATAGCATCAACCTTAGCTTTATCAACTTCAATACCTCTTTCAGAAACTTTATGCCCCAAGACAATACCATCATTAACCATAAAGTGGCACTTCTCCCAATTCAAGACAAGATTAGTTTCTTCACATCTCTGCAAAACTCGATCAAGGTTGCTTAAGCAATCATCAAAAGAAGTTTCGTAAACGGAGAAATCATCCATGAATACATCAACAATCTTTTCACAAAAGTCAGAGAATATAGCAGTCATACATCTTTGAAAAGTAGCAGGTGCATTACATAAACCAAAAGGCATACGTCTATAAGCAAAGGTACCGAAAGGACAAGTAAAATTTATCTTTTCTTGATCCTCTTTTGACACAGGTATTTGAGAGAAACCAGAATAACCATCTAGAAAGCAAAAATGTCTATGCTTGGATAATCTTTCTAGCATTTGATCAATAAAACGTAAGGGGTAATGATCCTTTTTAGTAGCCTATTTAATTTGCGGAAATCAATTACCATCCTATAACCTGTAATAATTCTTTGCAGAATCAATTCATCTTTATCATTAGGGACGACAGTAATACCTCCCTTTTTAGGGACACAATGGACAAGACTTACCCACTAACTATCAGCAACGGGATAAGTTATACCTGCCCCAAGGAGCTTTAGTATTTCCTTTCTTACCACTTCTTTCATCTTAGGATTCAGACGTCGTTGGTGATCACGAACTGGTTTGGCATCTCTTTCCAAATTTATTTTGTGTTGATATAGAGTGGGACTAATGCCCTTAGGATCATCGAGAGTATATCCAATAGCAGCACGGTGCTTCTTCAGAGTTTTCAATAATCTCTCTTCTTCATGCTCTAAAAGGTTAGCACTAATAATAACAAGATATATCTTTTTCTCATCAAGATAAGCATATTTAAGAGTATCAGGTAACAGTTTGAGCTCAAACACGAGATCACCCTTGGGTGGAGGAGGATCCCCTAGGATTTCGACAGGCAAATTGTGTTTCAGGATGGGTTCCTGTTTAAAGAATACTTCATCTATTTCCCTTCTTTCATTCATAAACATGTCATTTTCATGGTCTAGCAAATATTGTTCTAAAGGATCACTAGGAGGCATGGCAATAGAAGCAAGACCAATAATTTCATCTTTACTAGGCAATTCCTCTTCACGGTGTTGTCTACGAAATTTAGAGAAATTAAACTCATGATACATATCACCTAAACCAATAGTAACAACATCCTTTTCGCAATCTATCTTAGCATTAACTATGTTCAAGAAGGGTCTACCAAATATAATGGGACAAAAGCTATCTTGTGGGGAACCAAGAACAAGAAAATCAGCAGGATATTTAGTTTTCCCACACAAGACTTCAACATCTCTAACAATCCCAATTGGTGAAATAGTATCTCTATTGGCAAGTTTAATTGTGACATCAATATCTTCTATCTCAGCAGGTGCAATATCATGCATAATTTCTTTGTATAAGTCATGAGGTATAGCACTAGCACTAGCACCCATATCACATAAGCCATGATAACAATTATCTCCTATTTTAACAGAAATAACAGGCATGCCTACCACGGGTCTATGTTTATCTTTAGCATAAGGTTTAGCAATTCTAGCAGTCTCATCACAGAAATGAATAAGATGCCCATCAATATTATCTGACAAGAGATCTTTAACAATAGCAATATTAGGTTCAACTTTAATTTGCTCAAGAGGTGTATGGGTTCTAATATTTCTTTTACAAACCACAGTTGAAGCTTTAGCATGATCTTTTATCCTAACAGGAAAAGGTGGTTTCTCAACATAAGCAGTAGGAACAATAGGATCATTATGAGTGACAGTCTTTTCTTCAACTTTAATAGGTGTAGGTACTTTTACTTCTATGGGAGGATGATATTTAAACCACTTCTCCTTAGGGAGATCAACATGAGTAGCAAAAGATTCACAGAAAGAAGCTACTATTTCAGAGTCAAGTACATATTTAGTGCTAAATTTATGGAAAACATCGGTATCCATAAAAGATTTAACACAATCAAACTTATGTGTCATACCTGACTTCTTACCTTCGTCGAGGTCCCAATCTTCAGAGTTTCATTTAATTCTTTCCAATAAATCTCATTTGAATTCAAAAGTCTCCATCATAAAAGAGCCAGCACTAGAAGTATCGAGCATGGTGCGGTTGTTATGAGAAAGCCAAGCATATAAATATTGAATAATCACTTATCTTGAGAGCTCATGATTGGGGCATGAATATAACATTGATTTAAGCCTCCCCCCAAGATTGAGCGATGCTTTATCCTTCGCGAGGCCAAAAATTATATATATAATTGCGATCACGATGGACAAGATGCATAGGATAAAACTTCTGATAAAATTCCAATTTCAATCGTTTGTAGTTCCATGATCCCATATCATCACATAGCCTATACCATGTCAATGCGTCTCCCTCCAAAGATAAAGGGAAGACCTTCTTATTGATAACATCATCGGGCATACCTGCAAGCTTAAATAATCCACAAACTTCATCCACATATATTAGGTGCTCATCGGGATGTAATGTTCCATCTCCTGCAAAAGGTTTAGCTAGCAGTTTTTCTATCATGCCCGAAGGAATCTCAAAGTAGACATTTTATTTTCGGTAGGTTGAGGAGCAACTCTTTGCTCTACTGGTCGGGGTGAAGATACCCCGAACAAGCCCCTCGGAGGATTACTTTCCATAGCAACAAGTGACAGTAAATTTCAGCATAGTATATAAATTTTTCCTTACCAAATTCCACCTACCGAAGGCGCTTCACTCCCCAGCAACGGCGCCAGAAAAGAGTCTTGATGACCCACAAGTATAGGGATCTATCGTAGTCCTTTCGATAAGTAAGAGTGTCGAACCCAATGAGGAGCAGAAGGAAATGATAAGCGGTTTTTAGCAAGGTATTCTCTGCAAGCACTGAAATTATAGGTGATGGATAGTTTTGTGATAAGATAATTTGTAACGAGCAACAAGTAACAAAAGTAAATAAAGTGCATCAAGGTGGCCCAATCCTTTTTGTAGCAAAGGACAAGCCGGGACAAATTCTTATATAGAGAAAAGCGCTCACGAGGACACACGGGAATTATCGTCAAGCTAGTTTTCATCACGTTCATATGATTCACGTTCAGTACTTTGATAATTTGGTATGTGGGTGGACCGGTGCTTGGGTACTGCCCTTACTTGGACAAGCATCCCACTTATGATTAACCTCTATTGCAAGCATCCACAACTACAACAAAAGTATTAAGGTAAACCTAACCATAGCATGAAACATATGGATCCAAATCAGCCCCTTACGGAGCAACGCATAAACTAGGGTTTAAGCTTCTGTCACTCTAGCAACCCATCATCTACTTATTACTTCCCAATGCCTTCCTCTAGGCCTAAATAATGGTGAAGTTTCATGTAGTCGACGTTCACATAACACCACTAGAGGAGAGACAACATACATCTCATCAAAATATCGAACGAATACCAAATTCACATGACTACTAATAGCAAGACTTCTCCCATGTCCTCAGGAACAAACGTAACTACTTACAAAGCATACTCATGTTCATAATCAGAGGGGTATTAATATGCATATAGGATCTGAACATATGATCTTCCACCAAATAAACCAACTAGCATCAACTACAAGGAGTAATTAACACTACTAGCAACCCACAGGTACCAATCCCAGACATAGACACAAGAATTGGATACAAGAGATGAACTAGGGTTTGAGAGGAGATGGTGCTAGTGAAGATGTTGATGGAGACTGACCCCCTCCCGATGAGAGGATCGTTGGTGATGATGATGGCGATGATTTCCCCCTCCCGAAGGGAAGTGTCCCAGGCAGAACAGCTCCGCCAAAGCCCTAGATTGGTTCTGCCAAGGTTCCGCCTCGTGGCGGCGGATTCTCGTCCCGAAAGCTTGCTTATGATTTTTTCCTCAAAGAAAGACTCCATATAAAAGAAGATGGGCATCGGAGGGCCACCAGGGGGCCCACGAGGCAGGGGGCGCCTAGGGGGGTAGTGCGTGCCCCCCACCCTCGTGGGCAGGGTGTGGCCCCCCTCCGGAACTTCTTGCGCTCAGTATTTTTTATATATTCTGAAAATGACTTCCGTGAAGTTTTAGGACTTTTGGAGCTATGCAGAATAGGTCTCTAATATTTGCTCCTTTTCCAGCCCAGAATCCCAGCTGTCGGCATTCTCCCTCTTTATGTAAACCTTGTAAAATAAGAGAGAATGGGCATAAGTATTGTGACATAATGTGTAATGACAGCCCATAATGCAATAAATATCGATATAAAAGCATGATGCAAAATGGACGTATCAGAGCTCATGATTGGGGCATGAATATGACATTGAATTAAACCTCTCCCAAGCTTGAGCGATGCTTTCTCCTTCGCGAGGCCTAAAATTATATATATAATTACGATCATGATGAACAAGATGCATAGGATAAAACTTCTGATGAAATTCCAATTTCAATCGTTGGTAGTTCCATGATCCAATATCATCACATAGCCTCAACCATGTCAATGCATCTCTCTTCAAAGATAAAGGGAAGACCTTCTTCTTGATAACATCCTCGGGCATACCTACAAGCTTAAATAATCCACACACTTCATCCACATAGATTAGGTGCAAATCGGGATGTAATGTTCCATCACCTGTGAAAGGATTAGCTAGCAGTTTCTCTATCATACCCGAAGGAATTTCAAAGTAAACATTTTTAGTAGGTTCAGTAGGTTGAGGAGCAACTCTTTGCTCTACTGGTCGGGGTGAAGATACCCCGAACAAACCCCTCAAAGGATTATGTTCCATAGTAACAAGTGGCAGTAAATTTCAGCACACTATATAAATTTTTCCTTACCAAATTCCACCTACCAAAGGCGCTTCACTCCCCGGCAACGGCGCTCGAAAAGAGTATTGATGACCCATAAGTGTAGGGGATCTATTGTAGCCTTTTCGATAAGTTAGAATGTCGAACCCAACAAGGAGCAGAAGGAAATGATAAGCAGTTTTCAGTAAGGTATTCTCTACAAGCACTGAAATTGTCGGTAACAGATAGTTTTGTGATAAGGTAATTTGTAACGAGTAGCAAGTAATAAAGGTAAATAAGGTGAAGCAAGATGGTCCAATCCTTTTTGTAGCAAAGGACAAGCCTGGACAAACTCTTATATGAAGGAAAGCGCTCCCGAGGACACATGGGAATTATCGTCAAGCTAGTTTTCATCACGTTCATATGATTCGCATTTGGTACTTTGATAATTTGATATGTGGGTGGACCGGTGCTTGGGTACTGTCCTTAGTTGGACAAGCATCCCACTTATGATTAACCCCCATTGCAAGAGTCCGCAACTACAATAGAAGTATTAAGGTAAACCTAACCATAGCATGAAACATATGGATCCAAATCAGCCCCTTACGAAGCAACGCATAAACTAGGGTTTAAGATTATGTCACTCTAGCAACCCATCATCTACTTATTACTTCCCAATGCTTCCCTCCAGGCCCAAACAATGGTGAAGTGTCATGTAGTCGACGTTCACATGACACCACTAGAGGGATGACAACATACATCTCATCAAAATATCGAACGAATACCAAATTCACATGACTACTTATAGCAAGACTTCTCCCATGTCCTCAGGAAGAAACGTAACTACTCACAAAGCATATTCATGTTCATAATCAGAGAGGTATTAATATGCATAATGGATTTGAACATATGATCTTCCACCAAGTAAACCAACTAGCATCAACTGCAAGGAATAATCAACACTACTAGCAATCCACAGGTACCAATCTGAGGTTTGGATACAAAGATTGCATACAAGAGATGAACTAGGGTTTGAGATGAGATGGTGCTGGTGAAGATGTTGATGGAGATTGACCCCCTCCTGATGAGAGGATCATTGGTGATGACGATGGTGATGATTTCCCCCTCCCGTAGGGAAGTTTCCCTGGCAGAACAGCTCCGCCGGAGCCCTAGATTGGTTCTGCCAAGGTTCTGCCTCGTGGCGGCGGAGTTTTGTCCCGTGAGCTTTCTTATGATTTTTTTTCCTCTATGAAAGACTCCATATAGCCAAATATGGGCATCAGAGGGCCACTAGTGGGCCTAGGAGGCAGGGGGCGCGCCCAGGGGGTAGGGCGTGTCCCCCACCCTCGTGGACGGTGGGTGGCACCCCTCTGGTACTTCTTTCGCCCAATATTTTTTATATATTTTGAAAATAATTCCCGTGGAGTTCAGGACTTTTGGAGATGTGCAGAATAGGTCTCTAATATTTGCTCCTTTTCTAGCCCAGAATTCCAGCTGCCAGCATTCCCCCTCTTCATGTAAACCTTGTAAAATAAGAGAGAATAGGCATAAGTATTGTGACATAATGTGTAATAACAGCCCATAATGCAATAAATATTGATATAAAAGCATGATGCAGAATGGACATATCAGTGTCTTCCACAGCTCCGTGTTGTTCCCTTCGTAGGCCTCGCCGTCGTCCACTGCCCTGGTGCTCTCGGCGCAACGTGGTCAACGAATGACATCCATCGGAAGTGGATTGTACGTGGAGAGGCCGGTAGCTGGGTCCACAGCCGCACACAAGGAAATGCGTCCTTATTACATGCAAAATAATGATTCCTCCACCTGACATCTGGGACCCACTGGAAGGGCCTCCGTATTTCACGAAAAAAAGTTGCCCCCGCTGACAGGTCAGACCCACCATCTATATCTTCGCACGCAAGGAAGTGCATCCTTATTACGCACAAAAAATGAATACTCCCCTTGCTAGCTGGGACCCACCATATGGGAGGCTAACTTGTGGACCTCTAAGTTGATGCGGACGGAGGGCTTTGTCAACTTAGTCAACAAACGATTCTATCACCATTGACTGTTGGATTGTTAACATCCAACGGTCGTCCTGCTTCTTCAACCTCTGATTTTCTTGCTCCAGCTGTCCAAACCACCACGTGCTCTTGCCTCCCGTGGCCGGCTGTGCTGCCACGGAGGCCTGTGACGCTCGGATAATTACGCTACAGTAAACTTCTACTAATGATGCCACGTCCCCACGATTACTGTTGCTAATCTCGCAAAGATTCAAATCCCGTTCGAATTCAAGTTTAAAATAAAGTTAAACAATAAAACTTTTCAAACATTAAAACTAAAATGTTCTAAATGTGACAAATAAATTCATGAGTAATAATGTTGGAGAAACCAACATTTCATATAATATTTAAATGCACTAAAACAACCAAAATAGAGGGCATAATAATTAATTTAATGCCTTTTATAAAGTTACATTGATGTAACTAATTTTGTAGTGTGCCAAAATAATTGTGACAGTAGACTAAATAGTAATACCAATTTAGTTGCTCACTTCGTACTTTATAAAACAAAATTAAAAGAAACTTTAAGTGAAAACAGTAAAAGAAAAATTAAGAAAAACACAATACAAAAAAGAG
>NC_041386.1:215713494-215748327 GCF_002162155.2 Triticum dicoccoides | reverse complement strand
TGCCGAGCTCCTTCACGTCGACCCCGCCCTCGAGATCAATGGGGAGAGCTCCACAGCGGCGACCCTGACCCCCCCTTCTTCAACCTCGGTCGTGGTGCCACTCCATCCACCACCAGGCCTCCCCAAGCCCACTGCCTTTCCCTACAACCCCGTTGTGAGCTCCCTCCCGATTCCCCTCGATTCCTCCTCCGAACCAACGCGTATACTCGGGTCTGCTGTGGTAGAAGCCCCGCCACAGCCGCTTCGGGCTCGCCCCCAGACATGCTCGTTGCGCCCGCGCCCGCGGTCGCGCTCCCCTACTCCTCCGGCCACACCCTCTGCCCGCCACACGCTTTCCCCGCCTCACTGCTGCTTGCGCGTTGCCTGTCGCCGCTGTTGCTGCTTCTGCTAAGTGCGGTTGCCGCTGCTAGTACTCCTCCTGCTGCCGCGGCCCTGCACACTAGCGCTCCCCCGAGGCCACCCCCTGCTAGTGCTCCTGGCCGTCCTGACACCCGCCTACAGCCCGTGTACGCCCTGCGTCGCATCCACTCGCGCCTGGCCGCATCGTCCACGCGCCCTGCTGCATCCCCGCGTGCACGCCACCCTCACATGGCCGTACTGCCACCGTGCCAGCCCCTGTCGACCGGGTTTCCCCTCCCTGCTGGCCTCACGGGTCACCGCCCAGCAATCCCCACCGCGCCGCAACCCCGCGACCTGCCGCACGCCCCTAGCATCTGCCCGCGCCGCTGGGCACTTCCATGCGCACCTGCTGCGCCACCCGCCCGTGCACCTCCTCCTGCCCTGTCGTGCTCGTCTCCTGGCTAGGCTGTGGCCGCCGTCCCCGCCCGGGGTCGTGCCCTTTCCCCCTGGCTGGAGTCCGCTCCCCTGGTGGCCACGGGCGCACGCCCACACCCACTCCCAGCATCCGTTTGGCCCCTAGGGCCAATGACATGTGGGGCCCGGCCCCAGAACATTTTTTTAATAAATAAATAAATATTAATTAGTTAAAGAATTAATTAAGTTAATTAATCATAACTAGATTAATCTAATCACTAATTAACCTAATTAGCTATTAGTTAATTAATCAATCATTGACAGTCGGGAACCACACGTCAGTTGACTAAGTCAAAACCCTGTTGACATGACGTCAGCAAGCACTATTCTGGATAACGTTGATTTAAAGTAATTAAATAAATGCTAAAAATGATTTAAATCTTTTAAAATTAATATAAAATAAACTGTAGCTCGGATGGAAAAACTTTGTACATGAAAGTTGCTCAGAATGACGAGACAATTCCGAATACGCAGTCCGTTCGTCCGCCACACATCCCTAGCATAGCGAACACGCAACTTTCCCCTCCGATTCTTCTGTCTGAAAACGCGAAACACCGGGAATATTTTCCCGGATGTTTCCCCCCTTCACCGGTATCACCTCATACCGCGTTAGGGCACACCTAGCACCGCTACTTGTCATGCATCTGTTTGCATTTTATTCATTGTTTCTTCCCCCTCTTCTCTTCGGAAGACTAAGATACTGACGCCGCTGCAGGTGCCCCGGCCGACTATGTTGTTGACGACCCCTACTTGCCAGCGCAACCAGGCAAGCCCCCCCCCCCCTTGATCACTAGATATCGCCTACTCTTCTCCCTACTGCTTGCATTAGAGTAGTGTGCTACCTCTTGAGCACTGCGTTGGATTTCCCCGAAGAGGAGAGGATGATGCAGCAAAGTAGCGTAAGTATTTCCCTCAGTTTTTGAGAACCAAGGTATCAATCCAGTAGGAGGCTATGCACGAGTCCCTCGTACCTACACAAAAAAAGCTCAATGCAACCAACGCGCTTAGGGGTTGTCACTCCCTTCACGGTCACTTACGAAAGTGAGATCTGATAGAGATGATAAATAATATTTTTTTGGTATTTTTGGTATAGAGATGCAAAGTAAAAGCAAAGCAATAAT
Organism: Triticum dicoccoides; assembly: GCF_002162155.2. Lineage (NCBI taxonomy): Eukaryota > Viridiplantae > Streptophyta > Magnoliopsida > Poales > Poaceae > Triticum > Triticum dicoccoides. The sequence continues at coordinate 215,746,393 of NC_041386.1, read as the reverse complement.
AAAGTGATGAAGATTGATATGATGAGAAAGAGACCCGGGGGGCATAGGTTTCACTAGTGGCTTCTCTCAAGAGCATAAGTATTCTACGGTGGGTGAACAAATTACTGTTGAGCAATTTACAGAATTGAGCATAGTTATGAGAATATCTAGGTATGATCATGTATATAGGCATCACGTCTGAGACAAGTAGACTGACTCCTGCCTGCATCTACTACTATTACTCCACTCATCGACCGCTATCCAGCATGCATCTAGAGTATTAAGTTAAAAATAGAGTAACGCCTTAAACAAGATGACATGATGTGGAGGGATAGTCTCATGCAATATGATAAAAACCCATCTTGTTATCCTCAATGGCAACAATACAATACGTGCCTTGCTGCCCCTTCTATCACTGGGAAAGGACACCGCAAGATCGAACCCAAAGCTAAGCACTTCTCCCATGGCAAGAACAACCAATCTAGTAGGCCAAACCAAACTGATAATTCGAAGAGACTTGCAAAGATAACCAATCATACATAAAAGAATTCAGAGAAGATTCAAATATTATTCATAGATAGACTTGATCATAAACCCACAATTCATCGGTCTCAACAAACACACCGCAAAAACAAGATTACATCGAATAGATCTCCACAAGAGAGGGGGAGAACATTGTATTGAGATCCAAAAAGAGAGAAGAAGCCATCTAGCTACTAACTATGGACCCGTAGGTCTGAAATAAACTACTCACACTTCATCGGAGGGGCTTGGATGATGATGTAGAAGCCCTCCATGATCGATGCCCCCTCTGGTGGAGCTCCGGAACAGGCCCCAAGATGGGATCTCATGGATACGCAAAGTTGCGGCGATGGAATTAGGTTTTTGGCTCCGTCCCCGATCGTTTGGGGGTACGTAGGTATATATAGGAGGAAGAAGTACGTCGATGGAGCTTCGAGGGGCCCACGAGGCAGGGGGCGCGCCCTCCACCCTCGTGACCGCCTCGTGGCTTTTTTAACGGAGGGTCCGAGTCTCCTGGATCTTATCTGATGAGAAAATCACGTTTCTGAAGGTTTCATTCCATTTGGACTCCGTTTGATATTCTGTTTCTCAGAAACACTGAAATAGGCAAAACACAACAATTCTGGGTTGGGCCTCCGGTTAATAGGTTAGTCCCAAAAATAATATAAAAGTGGAAAATAAAGCTCAATATAGTCCAAAAGAGTAGATAATATAGCATGGAGCAATCAAAAATTATAGATACGTTGGAGACGTATCAAGCATCCCCAAGCTTAATTCCTGCTCGTCCTCGAGTAGGTAAATGATAAAAACAGAATTTTTGATGTGGAGTGCTACTTGGCATAATTTTAATGTAAATCTTTTTAATTGTGGTATGAATATTCAGATCCGAAATATTCAAGGTAAAAGTTCATATTGACATAAAAATGATAATACTTCAAGCATACTAACTAAGCAATTATGTCTTCTCAAAATAACATGGCCAAAGAAAGTTCATCCCTACAAAATCATATAGATTAGTCATGTTTCATTTTCGTCACACAAGAATGCTCTCATCATGCACAACCCCGATGATAAGCCAAGAAATTGTTTCATACTTTAGTAATCTCAAACCTATAAACTTTCACGCAATATATGAGCGTGAGCCATGGACATAGCACTATGGGTGGAATAGAATATAATGAGGGGTGTGTGATGCCCTCGATTCAATCGTACACTAATCATACACGCAAATGTGTACGATCAAGATCGAGGACTCGCGGAAAGATATCAAAACACAACTCTAGACACAAACAGGGGCCTCGAGGGCTCGAATACATAAGCTCGAAAACATAAGAGTTAGCGGAAGCAACAATATCTGAGTACAGACATAATTTAGACAAGTTTTGCCTTAAGAAGGCTAGCACAAAAGAAACATTGATCGAAAAGGCAAGGCCTCTTGCCTGGGAGCCTCCTAACTACTCCAAGTCGTCAGCGGCCGTCACGTAGTAGTAGGCACTCTCGGGGTAGCAGTAGTCATCAGTGGTGTCGTCTGGCTCCTGGGATCCATCATCTGGTCGCAACAAACGGGTATGGGGGAAAAGAGGTAGCAAAGCAGCCGTGAGTACTCATCCAAAGTACTCGCAAGACTTACATCAGATCTAAACTAAGTATGCATCTGTATTAAAGGAAATGGGTTGTATCTGTGGACTAAACTACAGAATGCCAGAAGGGAAGGGGAAAGCCTAGCCTATCAAAGACTAGCATCTTCTGGAATCCACCATCTTGCAGCAACAGGAGGGAGTAGAGTAGCATAAAGTAAAGTAGTAGAAGTGTCATCAAGCTCGGCCAGAGATCCTTTCTCGACTCCCTGCGAGAAAGCAATCCCAGAGCCATACTATCCAAGTGTCAACACATTCCAATTCTCATCACCATCCAGTTCTCATCACAAGTATCAAGTTCTAGTTGTATCAATCGGGATACAACTCCAAGTGTCCGTTACCGTAGGACATGCTATCGATAGATGTTTTGTTCCCTGCAGGGGTGCACCAACTTACCCACCACGCTCGATTAACTCCGGCCGGACACACTTTCCTGGGTCATGCCCGGCCTCGGCCAAACAATACGCCGCAACCCGACCTAGACTTAATAGAGAGGCCAGCACACCGGACTAAACCTATGCCCCCAGGGGTCATGGGCCATCTCCCCGGGAACTCCTGCATGTTGCGTACGCGGCCGGTGAGGAGACCTAGCTACCTCCTTCAACAAGGCAGGAGCTTACGCAGTCCAACCCGGTGCGCGCCGCTCAGTCGCTGACGTCTATTAAGCTTCGGATGATGCATACAACGTAGAACGCCCATACTATGCCCACGTGATGGTTAGTGCTATCAAGCTAGAGGCCCCTTGGATCAAATATCCAAATCGTAGTGGATTAGGAGCACGCGGTAATGAGCAGAGACTCACGATCGATGTGACCCCGTCGCCCCGTCTCGAGTACTTGTGGCAAGGGCTAAGAATGCCCGGCCACGCCTCGTAGTTATCTCGCGGGCACCTTCTAGGTCAACCCGACTCCACATTACTCACTATTAAGCTCGTGCGGGTACCCCTCAGGGTCGACCCGTCTTTAGTAACATGGCTCAGTGCAAAGTCATAGTAACCATAGTAACTGTGTGTCTAACACCAAGGAGAAAACTCGAGGAATCACCCCCGGTGAATTCCACTCGATGTTTTCATCAAGGTGAACGTAAGAGGATCCACCCTCGAGGTTCACATTTGATGGGTTGCACGACAGAGCCCTATTAGAAGTGGTTAAGGAGGAAATCACCCTCGATGACCTCGACCGTATAGCTACACTACGAAGATCTCATCAGGAGTGATGTAAGAGGTTCCACCCTCGGCCCTCGATGGTAACTCTACAGAGTCGTACAACTAGGGGGTGATGTGCGGTGTCAGGGCCTGGACGTCGATCACGTTGATCAAGTCATCAAACATAAAGTGGGGCAACTGGGACAAGGTGGGGGTCACTAATGGATCACTAACCAACCTATACTAAGCAGTTTAGGATAAGCAGGTAACAACAACAGGCTATGCATCAGAGTAGGATCATACAGAAAGCAGTAGCAGTTCTAATGCAAGCATGAGAGGGAAAGAAATGGGCGATATCGGAATGCTCAAGGAGGGTTTACTTGCCTTGTTGCTCTGGCAAGGAGGGGTCATCGTCGACGTAGTCGATCAGAGGGGCAACATCGATCTCGGGGTCTACCAGAGAGAAGAGGGGGAAGAAACAGTAAATATAAAGCAACATAGCACCACAAAGCATAACATGACAATAAGATGTGCCGGGTGTGACCTAACGTATGGCTACACAATAAAGGTGAAGGGGGAAAACAGTCGGGAATGTTTTCCTGGTTCTAGACCTGTGTCAGACAGATGATCGGAGGGGGGAAAGTTCCATGTTCAGATAGCTAGAGGCATCTGACAGGTATGTGGGTAGTGTATTCGGGTTTGTCTCGTCGTTCTGAGCAACTTTCATATATAAAGTTTTTCGATCCGAGCTACGGTTAATTTTCTATGAATTTTCAAATTTTAAACAATATTCTAAAGGTACTCTTAATTCGAAAATAAAGATTAAAATGCTAGGTGCACCCAGATCTGTGTACACAGAAGTGTACCAGAGGATGACATGTGGGGTCAGTGAGCAGAGTTGACCCAGTCAATATTTGACTAGTCAACAGATGAACAGTGCAAGTGGGTCCCATGTGTCATTGTCTTAGGTAAACCTAATTTACTTTAACACTTTAATTCTAATAGCAGGCCCCACATGTCACTGACTAGTTAGGGTTAAACTAATCCTAAAAATTAGTCCTAACTAATTTGTGAGGGGGGGTGGCCCACGCGGCAGTGGCATCAGGCCACACATTCAGCCGCTTGGCCATGGTCGTGCACGGCCAATGGTCACGGCACGGCCGGCCGTACGAGCGGGAGGCCGGTGGCCGGAGGCAGTGCGGAGGGGCGAGGTGGAGCAGGCGGCAGAGGCAGGCGGAGGGAAGGTGGCCGGCGGCGAGCGGGTACGGGGTGGGTGCAGCCGCGCGCGGGAGCTGTGGCGGCGGCGGCTGGTGGCGAGCGCGAGTGGAGGCGCATGCAGGCGCGGTGGCCAGCGGTGGTTCCAGCAGCAGCAGAGCAAAGCAGCAGTGATGGGGCTACACGAGGCAGTGTCGGGCGCACGAGCGGCTGCGGGTCAGCGGGCGGACGGCAGCAGGGATGAGCGGCAACGAGGCGACGCGGCTGCGAGGCGGGACGGATGGCGGGCGAGGCGAGGCCACGCAACGGCGGGGCGCAGCAGGCGTGGCGCAGGGGGCGAGGCGGGCGCGTAGGGAGCAGCGCTTGGAGCTACAGGCGTCAGCGGGCGAGCGGCATAAGCGCGGGCGGAGCCGAGCGGCGGATACAAGGGCGGGGCGAGCACCGTTCGGCGCGGGGACGGAAGGCGGGGCCGGCGGCAGCAGCGTGCAGCAGGACAGCGGCGCGGGCGGGCGGCTCACGCATCACACGCGCGCGGAGCATCCATGCCGCGGCGGGGCGCTTGCAGGCAGTAGCAACAGAGGCCGCGGCACGGTCATGGTTGCAGGCGAGCGCACACGGAACATAGCCGAGGCGCGGTGAGTATCGGCCTACGGCGGCTACGGGAACGGGAGGAATGGGGGATTCGAAGGGGGGCTCACTTTGAGGCACACGGTGGCCGGCGGGAGCTTAGTAGCGCAGAAGCACAACGAAGCTGTCGGCGATCCACGGCGGGGCAGCGGTGGCGACCGATGACGAAGGCGGTGTCGATCCCGTCGAGGCGGTGGCTCCGAGCTTCGAGCGCGTCCACATAGTCAACGGAGAAGGAGCCGGCGCGTCTACCGGACACGGACCCAAGCGGTGGGGGCGACGGTTGGCGCGAGAACGATGACGAAAAGCGCAGTCATCGCACGAGCTCTCGCACTCGAGTATGAGCCGAGGAGGAGGCGGCTCGATGGGGAAAGAGGGGGAATCGGGCGAGGGGTGGTCTAGGGTTCCGCTGGACGCGCTTATAGGATGTGGAGGGGGACGTGGAGGCCATCCACGGCCATGGCCGTCGTGGATGAGTGCCACGCACATCCTCTGCCTCCTATAGCTCGAGGTAGAGGAAAAGGCCAGCCAGGTGGGCTGGGCCTGGTACAGTGTACTTTCTGCGCTGGGTGAATAGAGGGGGTTCTCTCCACTTTTCATTCTTCTTTTATCTTTCTCAGTTTCTTTTATTCTTTTCTTTTTGGATTAATTTGGGCTACCAAATGACTTTTGTTATAGGTGCAACTTTGCACATAATTATTACATAGGATTTTGAAGTAGCATACAAGGTCTCAACTCATTTGGAAAAGTTTCACCATTTATTTAAATTGTAAAGGATGAATTAAATACTACTAGTCCAAGTTTAAATAGGTTAATGGCATTTTAGGCACTCAAATAATGTTGGTTCACATAAGATAATTACTTTGTGAATATTTTCAACCCAACGAACATTTTTGTTTGAATGTTTGAAGAGATGATAAATTGGCTTGCATTTTAAATTTGAATTTGACTTGAGTTTTAATCAAGGGGCGATTGGCTTAGCAAAAGGGTGATGACATGGCATCACTAGGGTGAGGTTACTGTAGTATGACACTGGGGGTGTTACAGGGGGTTATGTGGAGAAGTCAAAAAAGGAGAAAGTCTGACATCAACAAGGCTAATCAATGGGCTATGGAGGTGCCCACCGATTGATGTTAATGCAAGGAGTAGGGATTGCCATGCAACGGATGCACTAGAGCTATAAATGTATGAAAGCTCAACAAAAGAAACTAGTGGGTGTGCATCCAACTTGCTTGCTCATGAAGACCTAGGGCACTTGAGGAGGCCCATTGTTGGAATATACAAGCCAAGTTCTATAATGAAAAATTCCCACTAGTATATGAAAGTGATAACATGAGAGACTCTCTACTATGAAGATCATGGTGCTACTTTGAAGCACAAGTGTGGTAAAAGGATAGTAACATTGTCCCTTCTCTCTTTTTCTCTCATTTTTTGGGCCTTTTCTTTTTTTATGGCCTTTTTTGGGCCTTCTCTTTTTTTATGGCCTTTTTTATTATTCCTCACTTGGGACAATGCTCTAATAATGATGATCATCACACTTCTATTTATTTACAACTCAATGATTACAACTCGATACTAGAACAAAGATGACTCTATATGAATGCCTCCGGCGGTGTATTGGGATATCCAATGAACCAAGAGTGACATGTATGAAAGAATTATGAACGGTGGCTTTGCCATAAATACTATGTCAACTACATGATCATGCTAAGCAATATGACAATGATGAATGTGTCATGATGAACGGAATGATGGAAAGTTGCATGGCAATATATCTCGGAATGGATAGGCAAATGCCATAATAGGTAGGTATGGTGGATGTTTTGAGGAAGATATAAGGAGGTTTTTGTGTGAAAGAGCGTATCATATCATGGGGTTTGGATGCACCGGCGAAGTTTGCGCCAACTCTCAATGTGAGAAAGGGAAATGCATGGTACCGAAGAGGCTAGCAAGGATGGAAGGGTAAGAGTGCGTATAATCCATGGACTCAACATTAGTCATAAAGAACTCACATACTTACTGCAAAAATCTACAAGTCATCAAAAACCTCGGCACTACACACATGCTCCTAGGGGGATAGATTGGTAGGAAAAGACCATCGCTCGTCCCCGACCGCCACTCATAAGGAATACAATCAAATAACACCTCATGTTTCAAATTTGTTGCATAACATTTACCATACGTGCATGCTACGGGACTTGCAAACTTCAACACAAGTATTTCTCAATTTCACAACTACTCAACTAGCATGACTTTGATATTATTACCTCCATATCTCAAAACAATCATCAAGCATCAAACTTCTCTTAGTATTCAACACACTCATAAGAAAGTTTTATTATTAATCTTGCATACCAAGCATATTAGGATTTTAAGCAAATTACCATGCTAATAAGACTCTCAAAATAATCTAAGTGAAGCATGAGAGATCAATAGTTTCTATAAAACAAATCCACATATAAGTGAAGCACTAGAGCAAAACTATAAAGCTCAAAAGATATAAGTGAAGCACATAGAGTATTCTATCAAATTCCAAATCATGTATGGCTCTCTCAAAAGGTGTGTACAGCAAGGATGATTGTGGTAGACTAACAAGCAAAGACTCAAATCATAAAAGACGCTCCAAGCAAAACACATATCATGTGGTGAATAAAAATATAGCTCCAAGTAAAGTTACCAATAGAAGTAGATGAAAGAGGGGATGCCTTCCGGAGCATCCCCAAGCTTTGGCTTTTAGGTGTCCTTAGATTATCTTGGGGGTGACATGGGCATCCCCAAGCTTAGGCTCTTGCCACTCCTTGTTCCATAATCCATCAAATCTTTACCCAAAACTTGAAAACTTCACAACACAAAACTTAAAGTAGAAAATCTCGTGAGCTCCGTTAGCGAAAGAAAACAAAAGACCACTTCAAGGTACTGTAATGAACTCATTATTTATTTATATTGATGTTAAACCTACTGTATTACAACTTTTATATGGATTATAAACTATTTTACTAGCCATAGATTCATCAAAATAAGCAAACAACACACGAAAAACAGAATCTGTCAAAAACAGAACAGTCTGTAGTAATGTGTAGCTAGCGCAAGATCTGGAACCCCAAAAATTCTAAAATACATTGCTGGACGTGAGGAATTTATCTATTAATCATCTGAAAAAGGAATTAACTAAATAGCACTTTCCAAATAAAAATGACAGCAGTTCTCGTGAGCGCTAAAGTTTCTGTTTTTTACAGCAAGTTCAACAAGACTTTCCCCAAGTCTTCCCAACGGTTCTACTTGGCACAAACACTAATTAAACACAAAAAACACAACCAAAACAGAGGCTAGGTAAATTATTTATTACTAAACCGGAGCAAAAAGCAAGTAATAAAAACAAAATTGGGTTGCGCCTCCCAACAAGCGCTATCGTTTAACGCCCCTAGCTAGGCATAACAAGCAAGGATAGATCTAGGTATTGCCATCTTTGGTAGGCAATCCATAAGTGGCTCTCATGATAGATTCATATGGTAATTTTTTTCTTTCTATGGAAGTGTTCCATGCCCTTTTTTAATGGAAATTGAAATCTAATATTCCCTTCCTTCATATCAATAATTGCACCAACCGTTCTAAGGAAAGGTCTACCGAGAATAATAGGGCAAGAAGGATTGAAATCTATATCAAGAACGATAAAATTTGCGGGCACATAATTCCTATTTGCAACAATAAGAACATCATTAATTCTTCCCATAGGTTTCTTAATAGTGGAATCCGCAAGATGCAAGTTTAGAGAGCAATCATCAAAATCAAGGAAATCTAGCAAATCACACAAAGTTTTGGGAATAGTAGAGACACTAGCACCCAAATTACACAAAGCATAAAACTCATAATCTTTCATTTTAATTTTAATAGTAGGTTCCCACTCATCATAAAGTTTTCTAGGGATAGAAACTTTCAACTCAAGTTTTTCTTCATAAGATTGCATCAAGGCATCAACGATATGTTCGGTAAAGGCTTTATTTTGACTATAAGCATGAGGAGATTTTATGTAGCGACCAGACCTCAAACAGTCCAATCTCTGTGCTCCGGTGTCATCCCTGGATCAGTAATGCTGACATCACACAGTACTTGAAGGATTTATAATAGAGTAGCAATCACACACTTATTACACCGAGTGTCTCAAAAGAGAACTATTACAATTAAAATGGCATAAGGCCATCTAATAACGATAACAGCAGAAGGCTTGAAAGATAAGTGAGTCCATCAACTCCCACGGCATCACTGAGTATAGAACCATGACCTAAAGGCACCTTACTCGTCGTCTGAAAAGTCTGCAACATGAACGTTGCAGCCCGAAACGGGTCAGCACATGGAATATGCTGGCAATGTAACACATAGAGAGCAATGAAAGAATAAGGCTATACTACATGCATATTTGGCTGGTGGAAAGCTCTATGGTTACAGTTTTGCGTAAAGCCAATTTTTCCCTACTGCAAAGGAATACATTTTATTTAACTAACATGGTGGTTGTTAAACATTGAGAGTGTAGACACCCTCTCAATCCCAATTAAGCATCATCATTAAAACCCAACAAAATTAATTAGAGTAACATGATGAGATTCACATGATAATCCAAGTACTACATACTCAAGATGTCCATAACCGGGGACACGGCTAACCATGATTAGTTTATACACTCTCCAGAGGTTTGCGCACTTTTCCCCACAAGACTCGGTCACCTCCGTTTCATTTCTCGCACTACATGGTGTTTGAGAAACGGATGACCGAGACATAGTCTTTCAGAAGCGCTAGCACCTTACGATCGGGTAGAGCGTTACACCTACTTTCCCCTACATTTGCTAGTCTACCACTGTAAGAGTTCGCACAACTTAATCAACTATGCTAGAGCCCATAGTAGCTTGTGGCTTCATACGGAAGTTTCTAGTATGAATAATCTCATGATCCCTTTGAGCCTGGGTGGCGGTCCAAAAGAAAAACAGGCAATCACTGGAATACCCAGGTGCCTCAATCCACCCAGATGTGTATTTAAGTTGCCACCTTAGATAAACCATTAATTTAACAAACTCACATCTTTCATGGATACACTCACCCAATCCACGCCTACTAGCATAGAATGGCATAATAAGCAAACGTAGAAGTAACTCTCAAAGGTTTGATAATAACAGGTAATAGGTTCTACCTCATCTACTTCCCAAACCCACAATTTAATTAGATCCTAATCATGCAATGTTTTAGGATTGATCTAATGCAATAAAAACTGGGTAATAGAAATATGATCAAAGTGTTACTTGCCTTGCTGATGATCCGCAAAACCTACCGATTCGAAGTAGCAAGCGGCGCACTCTGGATACTCTATCGCGAACAAACAAGCATACAATAAGTACTCAACTAATGCACAGGTAAAACTCAAATAAGAGATCTAACCAGAAAGTTCAACTTAAGAACTCCGGTTGGCAAAAAGAATCAAATCGAACGAAGCAAAGAGAGACAAACGGCAAAAGAAACAAGCTTCGTTTACTATTCTGGATCTAGGTCAAATTTTACAGAGACAAAAAATTGCTTGAGTTGGTTAAACAGAAAGAGGGTTTCGAGATGATACTCCAGGCGCTTGAATCACTTGATTCTAATAAACGAGCGAAAAGTTATACTAGAACGAAAATTGGATCAGGAATCGCGATCAAAAAAAATCGCGGATTTAATCCAAGAAAAAGAAAAACTACAAACAGATTAATGAACGAACATTCGTTATTTGGATCTAAACGATGAACACATTCGTTAAAACGAACGAACGAGCGAACGCTCGCTAATTAACTAAACCGAAGAAAAAAACCGATCTATCTAAAAGACGAATCTAAAAAAACCGATGAAAACCAACGGTTTTCTGAAGAAAAAAACCGGTGGGCGGCGGCGGTTCGACCTCATCGGCGGCGAGCTCCGGCGGCGGGGGGGTGGCGGCGCGGCGATGGCGGTGGCGGCGGCGGGCGGCGGCGGCGGCGGCGGGCGGCTGCAGCGGGCGGTGCGGCCTAGGGTTAGGGTTGGGGCGGCGGCTTGGGCTGCTCGGGCCCTCCGAGGCGCGCTATATAAAGCCCCAGCCAGGGAGTCCTGGCCGGATACGGCCCATAGGTCGTTTCGCGTTTTTTTAATAAATAATTATGCTAAGAAAAAACAAAAGTAATACTAAACGGACTCTAGAATTCCCGAAATAAATTTTCCCCGGCTTCTAAAATCAAGCCGCACAGGATGAACATTTATTTGGGACCTAAATGAAATTTTGAAAAACGTGCATTTTTCCTAAATTCAAATAAAATAGCAAATAAAACCAAAATAAAATCTTATTCGATTTTATTTTTAAATCCTCAATATTTCTTTATTTTTGGAAAGTCATTTTATTCCCTCTCTCATATTTTTATTATAGAAATAATTGAAGATAAAATAAATAAAATCAAATGATCCTATTTTCAAAATTTGAGAAAACTAAAATATGAAAATAATGAAATCCCCAACTCTCTCTGAGGGTCCTTGAGTTGCGTGAAATTTCTAGGATCAACCAAAATGCAATAAAATACAATATGCAATGATGATCTATTATATAACATTCTAAATTGAAAATTTGGGATGTTACAAACCTACCCCCTTAAGATGAATCTCGCCCTCGAGATTCGGGTTGGCTAGAAAATAGGTGAGGGTGGTCCTTCAGCAATTCTTCCTCTCACTCCGAGGTGGCTTCATCCTCCGTGTGGTGGCTCCACTGAACTTTGCAAAACTTGATAACCTTGCTACGGGTGACTCGGCTGGCATACTCAAGAATCTTAATTGGTTTCTCCTCATAGGTCAAATCACTATCCAACTGAATCGCTTCCAGCGGCACTGTATCTCTTAGTGGTATATCAGCCATCTTCGCGTGGCACTTCTTTAACTGGGAAACGTGGAACACGTCGTGAACTCCTGACAATCCTTCGGGCAATTCCAACTTATAGGGTACTTCTCCCATACGCTCCAAAACCTTGTATGGTCCTACAAAACGTGGCGTTAACTTTCCCTTAACTCCAAAGCGCTTAACTCCTCGAAGTGGAGATACTCGAAGATAAACTTGGTCTCCGACTTTGTAAACTGTCTCCTTGCGTTTAGAATCTACGTAGCTCTTCTGCCTGGACTGGGCTACCTTGAGCCTATCGCGAATCAACTTTACTTTCTGTTCAGACCCTTAATCAGATCCGGTCCAAACAATTGACGGTCTCCAACTTCATCCCACGATAATGGGGTCCTACACCTCCTTCCGTACAAGGCTTCGAAAGGGGCCATCTTCAAACTGGATGGATAACTGTTGTTGTAAGAGAACTCTGCGTATGGCAAATTCTCGTCCCAACTAGATCCATAATCTAGCGCACAAGCTCTCAGCATATCCTACAAAATCTGATTGACTCTCTCGGTCTGTCCATCTGTCTGCGGATGGAAAGTTGTACTGAACTCTAGCCTGGTACCCAAGGTTTCATGCAACTGATTCTAGAACTTTGAGGTAAACTGGGTTCCTCTATCTGATACAATGCTCCTTGGAACTCCGTGCAGACATACGATCCTGGTCATGTATATCTTTGCCAACTTAGCACTGGTGTAGGTAGTCTTCACTAGAATGAAATGAGCTACCTTTGTCAAACGATTGACTACAACCCAAATCGAGTCATAGCCTGAACGCGTTCTGAGCAATCCTGTGATAAAATCCATGCCTAACTTATCCCACTTCCATTCGGGTATTGACAATGGCTGTAGCAATCCCGCTGGCTTCTGATGCTCTGCCTTTACTCTCTGACATACATCACAAACTGCTACATACTCTGCAATATCCTTCTTCATTCCGGTCCACCAGAAAGTATCCTTCAAATCCAAATACATCTTGTTATTTCCTGGGTGAATTGAATATGGTGAATCATGGGCCTCTTGCAGAATCAACTTCCTGATTTCCGGGTCGTTGGGCACATAAACACGGTCTTCAAACCATAAGGTATCGTGCTCATCCTCACGAAATCCTTTAACTTTTCCTTTGCTCATTTTCTCCCTAATAGAAGCGATCTCCTTGTTAGTCCTTTGAGCTTCTCTGATCTTTTCCATCAAAGTAGACTAAATCTCCAATGCTGCTACATAGCCTCTCGGGACTATCTCCAAACATAGCTCACGAAGATTTTCGGCTAACTCCCTTGGTAAATCTCCCGTCATTAGAGTGTTGACATGGCTTTTACGGCTCAACGCGTCAGCTACTACGTTAGCCTTTCCGGGATGGTAATGCAATCTCATATCATAATCCTTGATGAGCTCCAACCATCTCCTTTGCCTGAGATTCAACTCCTTCTGCGTGAAAATATACTTCAAACTCTTGTGATCCGTGTACACCTCACAATGATTTCCAATGAGAAAGTGTCTCCAAGTCTTGAATGCATGCACTACGGCTGCTAACTCCAAATCATGTGTGGCATAATTTAACTCATGAGGCTTAAGCTGTCGAGAGGCATATGAAACCACTCTTCCTTCCTGCATAAGCACTGCTCCAAGTCCTCGACGTGAAGCATCTCAATACACCTCATAATCCTTGGTCTGATCTGGCAAAATCAACATTGGTGATGTAACCAAACGTTTCTTCAACTCCTAGAAACTGGCCTCACATTCCTCGGTCCATATGAACTTGGTATCCTTCTTCAACAACTCCATCATAGGCTTCGCAATCTTCGAGAAATTTTCAATGAATCTCCGGTAGTATCCTGTGAGTCCAAGAAAACTCCGGATCTCCCCAACTGTTGTTGGTGCTTCCCAATTTGTCACAGTGTCAACCTTAGTGGGATCTACTACTATACCTTCTCCAGATATAGCGTGTCCGAGAAATCCAACTTCCTTCAACCAAAACTCACATTTGCTAAATTTGGCATATAACTGATGTTCTCTGAGCTTACCAAGTACCAAATGCAAATGCTCCTTATGCTCCTCTTCATTTTTCGAGTAAACCAGGATATCATCAATGAACACTACGACGAACTTATCCAAAAACTCCATAAACACTTTGTTCATCATGTTCATAATATATGCAGGTGCGTTAGTCAGACCAAATGACATAACGGCATACTCGTACAGCCCATACCTGGTGGTAAAAGCCGTCTTAGGTATATCATGTTCTCGAATCTTCAACTGATGGTATCCTGATCGCAGATCGATCTTGGAAAATACCTTAGCTCCTTGCAATCGATCAAACAGATCATTGATCATCGGTAGTGGGTACTTGTTCTTGATGGTTACTTCATTCAATCCTTGATAATCAACAACCATCCTTAACGATCCATCCTTCTTCTCCACTAGAAGTACCGGCGATCCCCAAGGCGAAGAACTTGGGCAAATATAACCTTTGTCCAGTAACTCCTTAATCTACTTCTTAATCTCTTCCAAATCCTTTGCGGGCATCCTATATGGTCTCTTAGATATTGGCCCTGTCCTGGCAAAAGCTCAATCAAAAACTCAATATCTCTATCCGGTGGCATGCCGGGCAACTCCTCTGGAAATACATCAGGGAAATCCTTCACTACTGGTACTTCCTCCTGCACAACTCCTGTTAACGAATTTACTTGAGTCCTTTTAGGCACATGCCAGGATACATACTTGATCCTTCTCCCTTCTGGGGTGGTAAGGAAAATTGACTTACTAGTGCAATCGATGTTTCCTCCATACATCGACAGCCAATCCATACCCAGAATTACATCCAAACCTTGTGATTCCAAAATGATCAAATCTGAGGGAAACACATGCCTACCTATACTCAATGGCACATGAAAACATCCCTTACTAGCCATATACTCCGCTCCTGGTGAGCTTACTAACATAGGTGTTCTAAGAACTTTGGGGGGCAGGTTATACTTATCCACGAATCCCCTTGATATGTATGAATGTGATGCACCAGTATCGAAAAGAATGAGTGCAGTAAATGACTTAACCAAAAAACTTACCGATCACTACATGCGGCTGCTCTTCAACCTCCTCCACGTTAATGTGGTGTACCTGTCCCCTATTGAAAGGGTTCGGCTTCTTCCCAGAGCTTCCATTGCCATTTCCATTCTGAGATTTAGGACATTCATTGGCATAATGTCCAGTCTTCTGGCACTTAAAGCAAGTGACTTGGCTCAGGTCTCTCTTGGCTGGGGTTGATGGGTTGGTACGGTTCTGGCCGTTGCTTCCTCCATTCCCATTACCATTCTTGGTGCCATTATGATTGTGCGAGCTACCTCCTCCATGGGTATGCTGAAAATGTCCTTCCGGTCTAGGGGTAAAACATGGCTTCTGCTGAGCTCCTGAATTGTACTTTCCTTGGCCATACTTCCTCTTACGATTCTCAATCTGCTGCTGCTTCCCTTCAATCATGAGAGCATGATCTACCAACTCCTGGTAGTTGTTGAAGGTTGCTACCATCAACTGCATGCTCAACTCGTCATTCAGTCCTTCCAAAAACTTCTCCTGCTTAGCTGCATCCGTAGCAACGTCATCTAGAACATAACGTGCTAGCTTACTAAAGTCCTCCACATACTGGCCAACTGTCCGTCCTCCTTGGCGCAAGTTGCGAAACTCATGCTTCTTCATGGCCATAGCTCCTGTGGAAACATGCGCAGTACGGAAAGCCTGCTGGAACTGGTCCCATGTGACAGTGTCGATAGGGAAAGTGGCGGTGAAATTCTCCCACCATGACGCTGCGGGTCCTTCAAGCTGATGTGCGGCAAACTTCACCTTTTCCGCATCTGTGCATCCTGCCGTGGTCAACTCCCTTGCTATCTTGCGGAGCCAATGATCTGTTACTATAGGCTCGGTGCTATTGGAAAACACCGGCGGATTCAGCCTAAGAAAACGGGCTAAATGATCAACAGGTGGTGGTGGTGGGTTGTTGTTGTTCCCCTGATTTTGATTCTGGACTAGCAACTGCATCAACGTGTTCTTCTGCTGGATCAACTGAGTGAGCTCCGGTGGGTAGGTAAATCCGGGGTCACGTCTCGGAGGCATCTGAGGGTTTAGAAAAGATGAGATTTAAGAACAGAGAGGGGTCTAGAGAGAAAACACTACCCATATGCACATGAGGCAAAAGCAAACAATTCACTTCATTCAATCAAACAAAGGCATACAATCGATCTAACTATCGCAAAAGTGCTTGGACTACTATATGTACATGGTGGACTACTACTACTGTTGGGGTGGTCTACTAGAAATATTCTTCGGTTGCAGACTCCATGATATCTGTTCCAGGTTCATCAACATAGTCATCATCGCTATCATCTGGATCTGAGTCAGTGTCGTCGATGATGATGTAGTCTTCCGGGCGAATCTCCTTGGGTTCTTCGTCTTCTACTGGTGTAGGGCCTCCCATGAATATTGCTAGCTTCATTATTAGGTCGGCATTCTTATCCACTAGTACTTCGATTTCCTCTTCATAATCATCACGTGTAGCCTTGAGTTCTTCCTCTAGTTCCTTGATTCTTGTCCTCGCCTTCTTCAGATCTATCATGTCGGCGCACATCTGGTTCTCCTGACGTTGAATGTGCTGGTTTAACTCCTGGATAAAAGCTGCAATTGATCTATCCTTCCTGGTGCTGATCATCTCCCAGTGCTCATCTCGGCGCCCACAAATCTGGTAGATAGTATCCTTGAGATCATTGTGGTAAACTTCTCCAATACGTCCCATGGCGATGTGAGCTACCATGCTCTTTCCTAGACTCCAGGTTGGTGCATCAAAGAAAAACTCTATGGGCTCAGTGACTGGCATGAACGTCCTTCCTGGAACTTGAACTTGAATCATCCAGTGCTCCTCTTCAGGTAAAGTGGCGTTGTAGGTTCCAGTGAAGCTTGCTACTCCTATGTTCAGATATCTAGTGACTTCCTTCAAGTGACGTCCAAAGGGTGTATCTTCATCCGGTTGCGTAAACTTGTTCCTTGCATCCGCCATCCTAAAGGAATAGAAAAGATGAGGAGTCAGAATGAGAAGAATGAGTAGTGATCTAGGGCTTTAGCTTAGTGGGCGTGTCCTACAGTCAGTGTGTGCTCTGATACCATCTTGTAGTGACCAGACCTCAAACGTTCCAATCTCTGTGCTCCGGTGTCATCCCTGGATCAGTAATGCTGACACCACATAGTACTTGAAGGATTTATAACAGAGTAGCAATCACACACTTATTACATCGAGTGTCTCAAAAGAGAACCATTACAATAAAATGGCATAAGGCCATCTAATAACGATAACAGCAGAAGGCTTGGAAGATAAGTGAGTCCATCAAGACCAACGGCATCACTGAGTATAGAACCACGACCTAAAGGCACCTTACTCGTCGTCTAAAAAGTCTGCAACATGAACATTGCAGCCCGAAACGGGTCAGCACATGGAATATGCTGGCAATGTAACACATAGATAGCAATGAAAGAATAAGGCTATACTACATGCATATTTGGGTGGTGGAAAGCTCTATGGTTACAGTTTTGCATAAAGCCAATTTTTCCCTACTGCAAAGGAATACATTTTATTTAACTAACATGGTGGTTGTTAAACATTGAGAGTGTAGACACCCTCTTAATCCCAATTAAGCATCATCATTAAAACCCAACAAAATTAATTAGAGTAACATGATGAGATTCACATGATAATCCAAGTACTAGATACTCAAGATGTCCATAATTGGGGACACGGCTAACCATGATTAGTTTATACACTCTGCAGAGGTTTGCGCACTTTTCCCCACAAGACTCAATCGCCTCCGTTTGATTTCTCGCACTACATGGTGTTTGAGAAACGGATGACCGAGACATAGTCTTTAGAAGCGCTAGCACCTTACGATCGGGTAGACCGTTACACCTACTTTCCCCTACATCTGCTAGTCTACCACTGTAAGAGTTCGCACAACTTAATCAACTATGCTAGAGCCCATAGTAGCTTGTGGCTGCACACGGAAGTTTCTAGTATGAATAATCTCATAATCCCTTTGAGCCTGGGTGGCGGTCCAAAAGAAAAACAGGCAATCGTTGGAATACCCAGGTGCCTCAATCCACCCAAATGTGTATTTAAGTTGCCACCTTAGATAAATCATTAATTTAAAAAACTCACATCTGTCATGGATACACTCACCCAATCCACGTCTACTAGCATAGCATGGCATAATAAGCAAACGTAGAAGTAACTCCCAAAGGTTTGATAATAAAGGGTAATAAGTTCTACCTCATCTACTTCCCAAACCGATAATTTAATTAGATCCTAATCATGCAATGTTTGAGGATTGATCTAATGCAATAAAAACTGGGTAATAGGAAGTATGATCAAAGTGTTACTTGCCTTGCTGATGATCCGCAAAACCTAGCGATTCGAAGTAGCAAGTGGCGCACTCCGGGTACTCTATCGCAAACAAACAAGCATACAATAAGTACTCAACTAATGCACAGGTAAAACTCAAATAAGAGATCTAACCAGAAAGTTCAACTTAAGAACTCCGGTTGGCAAAAAGAATCAAATCGAACGAAGCAACGAAAGACAAACGGCAAAAGAAACAAGCTTCGTTTACTATTCTGGATCTAGGTCAAATTTTACAGAGGCAAAAACTTGTTTGAGTTGGTTAAACGGAAAGAGGGTTTCGAGACGAAACTCCAGGCGCTTGAATCGCCTGATTCCGATAAACGAGCAAAAAGTTATACTAGAACAAAAATCGGATCAGGAATCGCGATCAGAAAAATCGCGGATTTAATCCGAGAAAAAGAAAAATGACGAACAGATTAACGAACGAACGTTCGTTATCTGGATCAAAACGATGAACACGTTCATTAAAACGAAGGAACGAGTGAATGCTCGCTAATTAACTAAACCAAAGAAAAAAACCGATCTATCTAAAAAACGAATCTAAAAAACCGAAAAAACCGATGAAAACCAACGGTTTTTTGAAGAAAAAAATGGCAGGCGGCGGCGGTTCGACCTCGTC
The DNA here is from genome assembly GCF_002162155.2 of Triticum dicoccoides. Lineage (NCBI taxonomy): Eukaryota > Viridiplantae > Streptophyta > Magnoliopsida > Poales > Poaceae > Triticum > Triticum dicoccoides. Next base: position 215,727,299 of record NC_041386.1, on the reverse strand, counting down.
GGCGTCGAGCTCCGGTGGCGGCGGCGCGGCGACGGGGGGCGGCGGCGGCGGCTGCAGCGGGCGGCGCGGCCTAGGGTTAGGGTTGGGGCGGCGGCTTGGGCTGCTCGGGCCCTCCGGGGCGCGCTATATAAAGCCCCGGCCAGGGAGTCCTGGCCGGATACGGCCCGTAGGTCGGTTCGCGTTTTTTTTAATAAATAATTACGCTCAGAAAAAAACAGAAGGAATACTAAACTGACTCCAAAATTCCTGAAATAAATTTTCCCCGGCTTCTAAAATCAAGCCGCACAGGATGAACATTTATTTGGAGCCTAAATGAAATTTTAAAAAACACGCATTTTTCCTAAATTCAAATAAAATAGAAAATAAAATCAAAATAAAATCTTATTTGATTTTATTTTTAAATCCTCAATATTTCTTTATTTTGGGAAAGTCATTTTATTCCCTCTCTCATATTTTTATAATAGAAATAATTGAAGATAAAATAAATGAAATCAAATGATCCTATTTTCAAAATTTGAGAAAACTCAAATATGAAAATAACGAAATCCCCAACTCTCTCCGAGGGTCCTTGAGTTGCGTGAAATTTCTAGGATCAACCAAAATGCAATAAAATATGATATGCAATGATGATCTATTGTATAACATTCCAAATTGAAAATTTGGGATGTTACATTTTAGCAAGGATTGCAACAAGGAAATACAATCAATTAAAGAGCAATTTTCATAATTAAATTCCTTGAAATCCAATATAGTGGGTTTAGCATCATCTAGGGTTTTATTTCTTTTAATCCCACTTTTATCAATTTCACCATCACGATCTAAATACTCCGAATTTTTAGAACGCCTTCTAGGTAAAGGTGGATCATATTCAGTCCCATCATTATCAAGATTAATATTGCAAAACAAAGATTTAATAGGGGACACATCAATAACTTTTAGATCTTCATCATTATTTTCATAGGAACTAGAAGAACACGCTTTAATAAAGGCATCTTTCATAGCACGCGTCCTAGCGGTTCTTTCCTTGCACTCATCAATGGAAATTATCATGGCTTTGAGAGACTCATTGATATCATGCTTAGGAGGAATAGATCTAAGCTTTAAAGAATCAACATCAAGAGAAATTCTATCAATGTTCCTAGCCAAATCACCAATCTTAAGCAATTTTTCTTCAATCATAGCATTAAAATTCTTTTGCGAAGAAATAAATTCTTTAATACTAGATTCAAAACCAGAGGGCATCTTATTATAATTTCCATAAGAATTGTTGTAGGAATTACCATAATTATTAGAGGGATTACTAGGATAAGGCCTAGGATTGAAATTTCCTCTATACGCGTTGTTACCAAAATTGTTCCTACCAACAAAATTCACATCCATAGATTCATTGTTAATCTCAATAAAATTTGACAAGGGCATATCATTAGGATCAGAAGAAACACTCTTATTAGCAAATAATTTCATAAGTTCATCCATCTTTCCACTCAAAATATTAATTTCTTCTATCGCATGCACCTTTTTATTAGTAGATCTTTCAGTATGCCATTGAGAATAATTAACCATAATATTATCTAGGAGTTTAGTAGCATCTCCTAAAGTGATTTCCATAAAAGTGCCTCCCACGGCCGAATCTAAAAGATTTCTAGAAGAAAAATTCAATCCGGCATAAAAATTTTGTATAATCATCCACAAATTCAAACCATGAGTAGGGCAATTACGTATCATTAATTTGATTCTCTCCTAAGCTTGTGCAACATGTTCATGATCAAGTTGCTTAAAATTCATAATATCATTTCTAAGAGAGATGATCTTAGCGGGAGGAAAATACTTAGAGATAAAAGCATCTTTGCACTTGTTCCATGAATCAATACTATTTTTAGGCAAAGATGAAAACCAAGCTTTAGCACGATCTCTAAGCGAAAAAGGAAATAGCTTCAATTTAACAATATCATTATCGACATCTTTATTCTTTTGCATGTCACACAAATCAACGAAGCTATTAAGATGGGTAGCGGCATCTTCACTAGGAAGGCCGGAGAACGGATCTTTCATGACAAGATTCAGCAAAGTAGCATTAATTTCACAAGATTCAGCATCAGTAAGAGGAGCAATCGGAGTGCTAAGGAAATCATTATTGTTGGTATTGGTGAAGTCACACAATTTAGTATTATCTTGAGCCATCGCGACAAACAAGCAATCCAACACACGAGCAAACAAAAAGCAAACGGGCAAAAGAGGCAAATAGAGAAAGAGAGGGAGGATAGAGAGAGAGAGGGCGAATAAAACGGCAAGGGTGAAGTAGGGGAGAGGAAAACGAGAGGCAAATGGCAAATAATGTAATGCGGGAGATAGGGATTGTGATGGGTACTTGGTATGTTGACTTTTGCGCAGACTCCCCGGCAACGGCGCCAGAAATTCTTCTTGCTACCTCTTGAGCACTGCGTTGGATTTCCCCGAAGAGGAGAGGATGATGCAGCAAAGTAGCGTAAGTATTTCCCTCAGTTTTTGAGAACCAAGGTATCAATCCAGTAGGAGGCTACGCGCGAGTCCCTCGTACCTACACAAAAACAATAGCTCAACGCAACCAATGCGCTTAGGGGTTGTCAATCCCTTCACGGTCACTTACGAAAGTGAGATCTGATAGAGGTGATAAATAATATTTGTTTGGTATTTTTGGTATAGAGATGCAAAGTAAAAGGTAAAAGCAAAGCAATAATAAAGTGATGGAGATTGGTATGATGAGAAAGAGACCCGGGGGCCATAGGTTTCACTAGTGGCTTCTCTCAAGAGCATAAGTATTCTACGGTGGGTGAACAAATTACTGTTGAGCAATTGACAGAATTGAGCATAGTTATGAGAATATCTAGGTATGATCATGTATATAGGCATCACGTCCGAGACAAGTAGATCGACTCCTGCCTGCATCTACTACTATTACTCCACTCATCAACTGCTATCCAGGATGCATCTAGAGTATTAAGTTAAAAACAGAGTAACGCCTTCAGCAAGATGACATGATGTAGAGGGATAGTTTCATGCAATATGATAAAAAAAACCATCTTGTTATCCTCGATGGCAACAATACAATACGTGCCTTGCTGCCCCTTCTGTCACTGGGAAAGGACACCGCAAGATTGAACCCAAAGCTAAGCACTTCTCCCATGGCAAGAATAACCAATCTAGTAGGCCAAACCAAACTGATAATTCGAAGAGACTTTCAAAGATAACCAATCATACATAAAAGAATTCAGAGAAGATTCAAATATTATTCATAGATAGACTTGATCATAAACCCACAATTCATCGATCTCAACAAACACACCGCAAAAAGAAGATTACATTGAATAGATCTCCACGAGAGAGGGGGAGAACATTGTATTGAGATCCAAAAAGAGAGAAGAAGCCATCTAGCTACTAACCATGGACCCGTAGGTCTGAAATAAACTACTCACACTTCATCTGAGGGGCTTGGATGATGATGTAGAAGCCCTCCGTGATCGATGCCCCCTCCGGTGGAGCTCCGGAACAGGCCCCAAGATGTGATCTCGTGGATACAGAAAGTTGCGGCGACGGAATTAGGTTTTTGGCTCCGTCCCCGATCATTTGGGGGTACGTAGGTATATATAGGAGGAAGAAGTACCTTGGTGGAGCTTTGAGGGGCCCACGAGGCAGGGGCGCGCCCTAGGGGGGCGCGCCCTCCACCCTCGTGACTGCCTCGTGGCTTTCTTGACGGAGGGTCCAAGTCTCGTGGATCTTATCCGATGAGAAAATCACGTTTCCGAAGGTTTCATTCCGTTTGGACTCCGTTTGATATTATGTTTCTCCGAAACACTAAAATAGGCAAAAAAAACAGCAATTCTGGGCTGGGCCTCCGGTTAATAGGTTAGTCCCAAAAATAATATAAAAGTGGAAAATAAAGCCCAATATAGTCCAAAACAGTAGATAATATAGCATGGAGCAATCAAAAATTATAGATACGTTGGTGATGTGTCATAGTGTAGCATGTTACTGCTTTCCGTAAATCCTATCCTGATGCATAGCCTGCCATTGTTGCTACAGTTATTGGTACCTTACCTGCAATCCTAAATGCTTAGTATAGGATGCTAGTTTATCATCAGTGGCCCTACATTCTTGTCCGTCTGCCATGCTATACTATCGGGCCGTGATCACTCGAGAGGTGATCACGGGCATATACTTATATATATAATGATACTTGTGGTGACTAAAGTCGGGTCGGCTTGTAGAGTACCCGCGAGTGATTCACAGATTGGGTCCGAAAGGACGTTTGTCCGGACGACCCTCTGAGTGAACCTTTGTGGCGGAGCGACAGGGCAGGTTGAGACCGCCTAGGAGAGAGGTGGGCCTGGCCCTGGTCGGCGTCCGTGGTTATTTCAAAATAACACGCTTAACGAGATCTGGGTATTTGATCTGAGTCTGGCCACTGGCCTATACGCACTAACCAACTACGCGGGAACAGTTATGGGCACTCGACGTCGTGGTATCAGCCAAAGCCTTCTTGACGTAAGCGACTGAGCGGCGCGTGCCGGGTTGGACTGGGATGCGTGCTCTTGTATAAGGGAGGCTAGGTCTGCTCACCGGCCGTATACACAACGTGCAGGTGTGCAATGGGCGATGTTCCCAGACCCCTGCGCCATAGGATTTAGACCGGCGTGCTGACCTCTCTATTATGCCTAGGTAGGGCTGCGGCGTGTTGATCTTCTGAGGTCGGGCATGACCTAGAAACGTGTGTCCGGGCAAAGGGGATCGAGCGTGTTGGGAAATGTGGTGCACCCCTGCAGGGAAGTTTATCTATTCGAATAGCCATGTCCCTCGGTAAAAGGATGACCCAGAGTTGTACCTTGACCTTATGACAACTAGAACCGGATACTTAATAACACACACTCTTCCAAGTGCCAGATATAGCCGGTGATCGCTCTCTCACAGGGCGATGAGGGGAGGATCACCTGGTAGGATTATGCTATGCGATGATACTTGGTGAACTTGCCATCTATTCTCTTCTACATGATGCAAGATGGAGGTTGCCAGATGCGTCGTCTTCGATAGGACTAGCTATCCCCCTCCTATTCTGGCATTCTGCAGTTCAGTCCACATATGATACCCCTTTTCCATTTGATACCAATGCATGCATATGTAGTGTAGCTCCTTGCTTGTGAGTAGTTTGGATGAGTACTCACGATTGCTTTTCTCCCCTTTTCCCCCTTTCTATATCCAATTGTTGCGACCAGACGTTGGAGTCTAGGAGCCAGACGCCACTGTCAATGACGACTGCTACTACTCAAGAGGTGCCTACTACTACATGCAAGCCGCTGGCGACAACCAGGAGTAATTTAGGAGGATCCCAGGCAGGAGGCATGCGCCTCTTTCAATTTGTATCCCAGTTTGTGCTAGCCTTCTTAAGGCAAACTTGTTTAACTTTTGTCTGTACTCAGATATTGTTGCTTCCGTTGACTCGTCTATGATCGAGCTCTTGTATTCGAGCCCTCGAGGCCCCTGGCTTGTAATATGATGCTTGCATGACTTATTTTATTTGTAGAGTTGTGTTGTGATATCTTCTCGTGAGTCCCTGATCTTGGTCGTACATGTTTGCGTGTATGATTAGTGTACGGTCAAATCGGGGGTGTCACAAGTTGGTATCAGAGCCGACTGTCTGTAGGAATCCCCTTCCATACTCCTTGGCCGAAGTCGAGTCTAGTCACTGAAAAACTTTTACTAACATGGCTATGTGACTTACGGGCCCACGTTGCCATTTGGGTGGTATTAGGATCTTTTACTCCTCGTCTATACTCTAGGACTGTGATCTCTCTTCTATTCGGGTTAAATAATTTTGCTAACTCTAACTCTATGTTCTCGTAAATGCTTTCTCCCAAAGAGCCCCTTCATTCCATATGATGGCCTGCTTCACCAGAAGATTCTGAAGATACTCTCCGATGTTATCCCGAGAACTTGTGCTCATTGCGTTTGCAATTCCCTTCCACCATCAACCCCTATAGATAACTACATGCACTGCCATTCTTACCTTTGTCCCCAGTTGCTCTTGTTATTACAAGATACCCAGAAATACTCGTTGTTGTTCCGAGAATCCTTGTGCCTACTGCCTTGCAGTTCCTTGTCACCTGAATACACCTACAAATTAATCCTCACACACACCAATGATTTGTTTCTCCCCAGTTTTTCATGTGTTTCACCAAAGTCTTCGAAATACTATTTGATCTTCTAAAAATCCTCAGCAGTTTATTGCTCTTGAAATTCTTGCTTGCTTGCATTATGGTTAATCACATAAGTATAGTAATCTTATTGGCATCCTTTGCCACTATCATTTTGAGCCCATTGATTCAATGTGAATGCTCGCAATCCTCAACCAGATGCTAGAATTCATCCTTCCGGCTCAGACATTTTAAACGTGAGCTGGATCTCGACCAATCAATTTGCCATCGATTGTACCCCTAAGGCTATACAACTTATCCATCCCTAGTCAGAGCATTGCTTCTGATCCCTTGTCTTGGAATTCGTAATTCCTTTGCATTTGAGCTTTGAGTTAGTCAGTTGTTTCTATAATCTGATCTCCTTGCATTATTTCTTCCTCTGGTTGAGTACCGATGCTCACATCAGATCCCTTATGGACCACCAGATCCTTTGTTGGATTTTGTCCGACACCGTCCTTCATATTCATCAAACTTGTGAGCCTCTCCTTGGATATATAATGCCTTTGGTAAATTGTATCCTCTGCTTTGTGAACCATGCTCTACTTTCGAACTTGTATTATCTACTCCAAAGTTTATAGTATATGTTCCTAAGATGCCCTGATGGGTTGAACCTATGCCTTCCCTCATCCGTGTGAACTCGAAAGATTTCATGGGTCATACTTATCTAGTATTGCACCAGGTAAAAAAACTTTCAACAACTAATGTCATTTTTGAAATGAGAGGTGAATGGAACGTTATACATTGAAGAAGTGGGAGTCGACCTTGAACTTTGTGTTCATGCCCATGGACACGATGTATATCCTATCATGGAAGCTTCTTGTAATAATAACTATTCCCTTGATATAATATCATTTGGTATCTGTGAATTGATCCTTTGCAATCGTGGTTCCGATCATATTTTCTCCTTGATTCCATTTCTCAGACTAGTTAAAGCACTTGTGATCAATACACCTCTGCAACCTCTATTATGTTCTACCTTCGAGTATTACCCCGTGGTATCTCGATAAAATCACAGAACCATATTACTTCTTATGAGTTCTTCTTCAAGTATTATTTCTCACCGATTCCAATTTTTCCTCGGGTTCTGAGTTGTTGGACACTCAGGGACACCAAATAGTGAATCGAGTCCGTAATTCGATTCATTAACTCTAAGTAATTTCCGTTGCTTATGAGTTTAATAACCCTTCAAGTCATTCCTAGCCTGATTGGCCATATCATTATCGTGCAAAATTTTAACTATGCTACCTGGCCCTTCTTCTTGGAGCAAATTTTTGACGAGGAGCTAAGCTTACGTCGATCTTTCCTCATCATATCTTGCTTCGGAGTTTGTGTCGTACCATTGGTTCCATTAACCTTTCTCTTCATCATTCCTTTAACTTGATGTCATCGCCGATCTATTAAATCTTCGTGGAGCCTCCGACAAAATTTGTCGTGATCATCACCAACATCTTGACTCCTTCCTGGATATCAGTCGAGTTCCCGATGAGAAATGCCATCCTTACCCCTCGATGATTTGTGTTACCATCGACAACACCCTTACCGTTCTTTCATCACCAACTCGTTCTGTTATGGATGCAACCTGCTATCCAGCTTGCATTATATTCTACCTTGAAGTATTACTGTCTTTTATGTCAAGGATGTTGTGAGACTTGCTCCACCTCATAACAATTCTTGATACGGTGATACTTATCGTCGTATCCATTTGTTTCTTAGTCCGCGTGTTGATTCTAACCGGGATGCAGTGAACGGAACTGTTGGGATTTTGCACTTCTAGCAACCCTAATGCTTTGAAATTAATGGTCGATATTTCATTCTTGGACCATTGGTTATCGAATCACCATTCTAACATTGATCATGCTACCTAAGCCCATATTTCGGGTGCACCTTTCAATCAATGTTTAACTATGTATGTTTTCCTCGAGCATACCTCATTATATCATTTGATCTGACAAATGTTATCTCCTTGTTCACATAAGTGTGGGAATCCATCTTTTGGAAATCTCAATGAATTGTCGCTGAGTCAATCAGCCACCTCCTCACCTCCCCTTGATTTAATTATGAACTCTTGCTTCGGAACTTGCTTCTATAGTTCATTTCCCGAGAATCTTATAATGTCATCTTGTCGATTTTTGTTGCACCTCTTCTCAGGCATCCTGAGTCTGAGGTATCCTGACACCAATCAGATCTGAATCTCAGTCAGATATGATGGTTGGAACATATTTCCAGGAGTAATAACATCTTTACATGACCTGGTAAGGTGATGTCATGCCTAGCACACCTGGCCGGAGCACCTAGTGTTATAGTTTCCTTTTCTGCAAGGTTAACCATTCTTCCAGGAGGAAATCGTAAGACTTATTCTATATGTTGTTCCTGATGAATCCTTTGTGTATCCAAGTTCGATCTTTGCTTGAATACCATGTCAATGCTATCTCGAAGCATGTATTTGGTACTCCAAATTTCAATAAGGACATTTGAAGCACAATGCTAAATGTTTCTTGCTCAATTATCCAAACACCATTGCATGGGTGATGTCATGAAATTTCTCTCCCCTTACTAAAAGGGTTTTCTACATTATATCATGTCGTGGATATCATGTTCTGCTTGTCCTTGGGAAGAATATACCATTGAAATATGTGTTTAAACACATTTTCCTTTCCATTGTTCTGTTTAAACTTGATAATCACTTTTCCTTTCCATTGGTTTGTTTAAACCTTCTTGTGTTCTATATTGTATAAGCAGTAATAATCCCTGCTTATGTAAACACCTCGATGTACCACTCTGTCAGAAAGACCATGTTACTTTTGTTGATGACATTCCGATAACCACCGATGGACGAGAATCTTGCCTATTGGTCCGCCTCGTTCAACGAGCAGGAAAATGGTTCTCTTCATCCCTCGCCCTTGGTATCGATGTTATTGCCGACATAACTGACAGGCTACCCTCTGACATGCCTTGCTATCGTGACCGAGCAAGAAGTCAACGCCCTTCCTACTTTTAACCACATGGTGGGCCCATAACCCACAGTTCCACAGGATTGAAACCTGACTCTTATGTACACCCATGTTGCCAAAGCTATTCCTCACGCGTGACCTCATATGTAATTCACGAGCCACCCTCCGAGAGATCATCAATTCTGGTATCAGACTTAATACTTATTCCCGTTGCTTTGAACCCCTTTCACGCCCTATTTCGGGCATCGAACGATTGCCTGCCCGCTCGAAACTTCCCATGATACCTCCTTACTTGCTCTCGAAATTTTCTTAAGTTTCAATTCGAGAGTTACTTTCCGCCACCTTCCCCGATGTTATTGACCAGATAGTCAACCTTGCAGAGGTCCGTTCTTCCAGAATTCCCACCCTCTATTCATTCGTAAGTCCATTGGAGTTCTCGAAGAAAAGGACGACTTCTCCATGATGACCTGAAGAAGAGAAATGAAGACGTCAATGTAATGGATCGACCTCTTCGAGAAGAGCAACCAAGGCCGAGAAGATCCGTTAGAATTTCGTAACTAGACCTCCCCTCCCTTCTCTACCTATTAAATCTCGGGACGAGATTTCTTGTAGTGGAGGAGAATTGTGACGCCCGGATAATTACTCTACAGTAAACTTCTACTAATGATGCCACATCCCCACGATTACTGTTGCTATTCTCGCAAAGATTCAAATACCGTTCAAATTCAAATTTAAAATAAAGTTAAACAATAAAACTTTTCAAACATTAAAACTAAAATGTTCTAAATCCATCCCTAATAATAATAAAGCACGGATTGACTCCGTGGGTTCACCGTCACAATACGCTTTCTTCTCATGTCATAATACGCTTTTACAATTTGTATAGACAAAATCATAATATAAACAAGGTGGTACTAATTACAATAAAGTGCCAATAGGCTTTCCCTTGAAAAAACAAGTATTCCTTGATCTATCCCGGCCACCACACGCATCATGACTCCATCATATTCCTTGCACATATTTTCCCTTAAAAAATATGTATTCCTTGATCTATCCCGGCCACCACCCACCATCGTGACTCCATCATATTCCTTGCGCATATTCCACACGCGGCTGGAGCGCAACGTGGTAGCGTGGCTTGACGCGACCCTCGAGTCGCATCATCATGGAGCGGCAGGAGCGGCGCCCCCAACGCGAGGCACGGCGGCAAGGTCTCAGCCTCCTGACACTGAGACACGGGGGATTAGGACGGCGTGGCCTCGAGCCCTCAACCTATTGGCATGAAGATAACTCTGGGCACGGCGGCAAGGTCTCAGCCTCCTGACGCGGAGACATGGAGGATTAGGACGACGTGGCCTCAAGCCCTCAACCTATTGGCATGAAGGTAACCCTGGCGTTGTCCACAGCACGGCACTCAGGTCCTCTGGCTATTGATGACGGCATCGCAAAATAGGTCCATAGATTTTGGTCCAGCCGCATGACCCGGCGCAGCTCGATTCCAGTGAACCGAGACGTCTCTCGTCGACACTAACTAACAGGAGGCTAGCACTTGGCAGAAGAAGCACCTTGATTGATTCTGATGGTTGGGTGCGTACGTAGCCGATGCATGCACGTACGACTAGATTTACTTTCCGAGGGGTATTCCTCAAGCTAGCTTCATAGATAAATCTGATTTTCTTTCCGAGGGGTATTCTGCAAGCTAGCTTATAGATAAAGCTAGCACGAGGCACGGTCCTTGATTAATTTCAGCGGCCGTATGCGTACCGATGTACCCCGATCGACTCTGGAACTAGCTACAACAGACCCGGAACACATGGAGGAACTAGCGATTGCTGTAGTGCCAAGCTCTCCTTGCTTTATTCTCATCGTTGCTTGCTTTGTTTCAGATAGTGTTGATTACAGTGTACTCCCTCTGTAAATTAATATAAGAGTGTTTAGATCATTAAAATAGTGATCTAAACGCTTTTATATTAGTTTACGGAGGGTGTACCAAGCAATTCACACCTATTTGAATAGGAAGTCCGGCTTAATTCCTACAATTTTGAATAGGAAGTAGGAAGTCTGGCTTAATTCCTATAAATTTGATGATCTACTCCTATTTGAATAGGAAATCTGGCTTACTTCCTATAAATTTGACATCAATTTGAGTCTGTCCGCATCATGTAGATTTTGCAGGTCCGCGGCTTTACACAATCAAAGAAGTTTCACTAATCTCAGGTAACAATGTGATCTTCTCTTCCATGTATGATTGACATGTTGACTTGGACTAATTAACTAGATTGCAGAAACATTAATTTCAGCCTTTTTTAGGGATTTTCAAAGATTTTTGTTTTTGAGGTAAAATCAATATTCTTTCTCCCACTTATCAGTCATTGATGGCATTGTTAATCTCAATGGTATTATGCAATTATTGTTGCCCAGTGGTTCGAAAAAATAGTGTTGTCTGGTCTGTGTTTTAATTTTGCAACTTTTTGGCTCATGCACCTGGAAATCATATTGGTTTGTGCCTTTGTGGAGTTTTATTATCTTCAACACTCAAATTTTTAGGTCAGAGCAGATCGATGTTTGTTTACTCAGATTATTGTGGTGCCGATTCATCAATACGTTATGCTTGGCATCATTTTTTCAGTCACGTACGAACTGTCGTCAAACGTAAGATTGCCATTGTAACCGACGCTCCTAATCTCGCCGGAATCATTATCAACAGTAGGGGAGCAATCAGGTTCATCAAAATATCAATGATCTCTTTGTCCAGATAACTGTATCATGTCTTTCAGAATCGTAAGCCTGCAAATGATTTCGTACAACCATCAGGTTTGCCGAGAATCTATTTGTCCAAATAATTGTGAATAACACCTTCCCTTGTATTCGGAAGCACATAATTTTTTTAAATCTGAATCATGCACTTAATTTCATGGAAATTATTGTTGGCCACATACATTCTAAGTGCATATTTAAAATTTAGCATCAACACACTGGATGTCATGGAGGCCACGGTGCAAAGAAAAAAGGTTTGCAATGGATGTATTTTAAAGCTATCTTTGGAAGGACAAAGTTTCAAAGTAAATTAAGATAGCATGAAATGTTGCTATCTTACTAAGCTTAGCAAATGTTATTCAGTTGACTTGATATAACTAGGGTAATCATTTTGTGATCTCTTCAAAGATTTTTTTTTTGGTGTCGGATGTTGCAAATCCGTTTATTACGTTTCCTTCTGCATCAAAGAAAATTGAGTTATACATTAAACTATGTAGGTCTGCCATGCAAGCAAGGTTAGAAGAAATTTCGTAATCACTAACAGGCATTTGGCGACTTACTAACTAAACCTTAACTTTTTATCTATGTACATACATGTACGATCATCATGATTTAGGCTCTTAATAATATATCAACTAATGAATATAATTGTTCCTCACACATGGCAAATTAACTGGGAAGGTAATTCATATATTTAAATTAACCATTTTTTACAATGACAATGAACATATCTTTTATGAGCAGTTATATGTGTATATCTCCTTTTCCTTTTATTTCTCAAGGATGCACATGTCTGTGTGGGGGAAAACATAATGTAATCGACATCAATCTATAACTACTAATAAAGGGATCAATGCTTCTGCCCATCCATCTTAAAATTACCCACTAAGCCATCCATAAGTGAAAACAATGGTTCACTTTACGGGCCATTGCCTTTGGTTTATATATACCGCAATCCCTAATGGATCAAAATCACACATCCAGCCCACTGGCCAGGGACTTACTCCACTACCCAGGTTTCAACCCTAGCCCCGCCCCTTTCGAAAATTCCTATTATATATGTTTACTACCCCATTTAACTTGAGTAGGTATGATAGTTTGATGCTCCCCCAAAAGATATTATTGGTACTATAGTGGATGTTGATTCCTACCAGGTACCATATGCTAAAGGTTATGATAGGTACATACTCATCCTATTTTCCACTGTGCACAATAATCAACCAATATATGATGAAATGTTGACTCCTACCGGCTACCATATGCTAAAGGTTATCATAGGCACATTGTCATCCTATTTTCCACCGTGCACAATAATCAAACAATATACGATGTTGTACACTAAGTTGTTGATGCGAGCTTTATGTAAACAACTCGCTTAATGTTGATCTCCACATTTTTTGAAATTGTGCCCATAAAGATTTTTGGAAACACCTTGAGTACACTTCAAAAATCATTCAAACATTATCTTTTTCCGCAACATCACGTATCATGTTATTTGTTGTGTGAAGATTTCAAGGGATTTGTTGGTGTAGACGAGTGGGTGTATGATAGGTGATTTTTTCTTTCTCCCGTTGCAACACACAGGCATGTTTAAATGTTCTAAATGTGACAAATAAATTCATGAGTAATAATGTTGGAGAAACCAACATTTCTTATAATATTTAAATGCACTAAAACAACCAAAACAGAGGGCATAATAATTAATTTAATGCATTTTATAAAGTTACATTGATATAACTAATTTAGTAGTGTGCCAAAATAATTGAGGCAGTAGACTAATTAGTAATACTAATTTAGTTGCTCACTTCGTATTTTATAAAACAAAATTAAAAGAAACTTTAAATGAAAACAGTAAAAGAAAAAATAAGAAAAA
>NC_041386.1:215651193-215712907 GCF_002162155.2 Triticum dicoccoides | reverse complement strand
GCCCACTGCCTTGCCCTACAACCCCATTGTGAGCTCCCTCTCGATTCCCCTCGATTCCTCCTCCGAACCAACGCGTATACTCGGGCCCGCCGTGGTCGAAGCCCCGCCACAGCCGCATCGAGCTCGCCCCAGACATGCTCGTTGCGCCCACGACGCGGTCGTGCTCCCTTGCTCCTCCTGCCACACCCTCTGCCCGCCACACACTTTCCCCGCCTCACTGTTGCTCGTGTGTTGCCTGTCGTCGCCGCTGCTGCTTCTGCTAAGTGCGGCTGCCGCTGCTAGTACTCCTCTTGTTGCCGCGGCCCTGCACACCAGCGCTCCCCCGGGGCCACCCTCTGCTAGTGTTCCTGGCCGTCCTGACACCCGCCTGCATCCCACGTACGCCCTGCGTCGCATCCACTCGCGCCTGGCTGCATCGTCCGCGCGCCCTGCTACATCCCCGCGTGCACGCTACCCTCACATGACCGCGCCGCCGCCGTGCCAGCCCCTGTCGGCCGCGTTTCCCCTCCTCGATGGCCTCACGGGTCGCCGCCCAGCACTCCCCACCGCGCCGCAACCCCGCGACCTGCCGCGCGCCCCTAGCCTCTGCCCGCGCCTATGGGCACCTCCACACGCACCTGCTACGCCACCCGCCCATGCACCTCCTCCTGCCCTGTCGTGCTCGTCTCCTGGCTAGGCCGTGGCCGCCGTCCCCGCCCGGGGCCGTGCCCTTTCCCCCTGGCCGGAGTCCGCTCCCTTGGTGGCCACGGGTGCACGCCCACACCCACTCCCAGCGTCGTTTTGCTCCTAGGGCCAATGACATGTGGGGCCCGGCCCAGAACGTTTTTTTAATTAAATAAATAAATAAATATTAATTAATTAAGTTAATTAAGTTAATTAATCATAATTATATTAATCTAATCACTAATTAACCTAATTAACTATTAGTTAATTAATCAATCATTGACAGCCGGGACCCACATGTCAGTTGACTAAGTCAAAACCTTGTTGACTGTTGACGTCATGCTGACGTCAGCAAGCACTATTCTGGATAATGTTGATTTAAATTAATTAAATAAATGCTAAAACTGATTTAAATCTTTTAAAATTAATATAAAATAAACCGTAGCTCGGATGGAAAAACTTTGTACATGAAAGTTGCTCAGAACGACGAGACAAATCCGAATACGCAGTCGTTCGTCCGCCACACATCCCTAGCATAGAGAACACGCAACTTTCCCCCTCCGGTTCATCTGTCCGAAAACGTGAAACACCGGGGATATTTTCCCGGATGTTTCCCCCCTTCAGCGGTATCACCTCATACCGCGTTAGGGCACACCTAGCACCGCTACTTGTCATGTCATGCATCGTTATGCATCTTTTTGCATTGTATTCATTATTTCTTCCCCCTTTTCTCTCCGGTAGACTACGAGACTGACGCCGCTGCTGGTGCCCCGGCCGTCTACGTTGTTGATGACCCCTACTTGCCAGACCAACCAGGCAAGCCCCCCCCCCCCTTGATCACCAGATATCGCCTACTCTTCTCCCTGCTGCTTACATTAGAGTAGTGTAGCATGTTACTGCTTTCCGTAAATCCTATCCTGATGCATAGCATGTCATTGTTGCTACAGTTATTGGTACCTTACCTGCAATCATAAATGCTTAGTATAGGATGCTAGTTTATCATCAGTGGCCCTACATTCTTGTCCGTCTGCCATGCTATACTATCGGGCCGTGATCACTCAGGAGGTGATCACGGGCATATACTTATATATATATATATATATATATATATATATATATATATATATATATATATATTATATGATACTTATGGTGACTAAAGTCGGGTCGGCTCGTAGATTGGGTCTGAAAGGACGTTTGTCCGGACAACCCTCTGAGTGAACCTTTGTGGCAGAGCGACAGGGCAGGTTGAGACCGCCTAGGAGAGAGGTGGGCCTGGCCCTGGTCGGCGTCCGTGGTTATTTCAAAATAACACGCTTAACGAGATATGGGTATTTGATCTGAGTCTGGCCACTGGCCTATACGCACTAACCAACTATGCGGGAACAGTTATGGGCACTCGATGTCGTGGTATCAGCCGAAGCCTTCTTGACGTCAGTGACTGAGCGACGCGCGCCGGGTTGGACTAGAACGCCTGCTCTTGGATAAGGGAGGCTAGGTCTGCTCGCCGGCTGCGTACACAACGTGCAGGTGTGCAATGGGCGATGGGCCCAGACCCCTGCGCCATAGGATTTAGACCGGCGTGCTGACCACTCTGTTGTGCCTAGGTAGGGCTGCGACATGTTGATCTTCCGAGGCCGGGCATGACCCAGAAAAGTGTGTCCGGACAAAGGGGATCGAGCGTGTTGGGAAATGTGGTGCACCCCTGCAGGGAAGCTGATCTATTTGAATAGCCGTGTCCCTCGGTGAATGGACGACCCGGAGTTGTACCTTGACCTTATGACAACTAGAACCGGATACTTAATAACACACACCCTTCCAAGTGCCAGATACAGCCGGTGATCACTCTCTCACAGGGCGACGAGGGGAGGATCGCCGGGTAGGATTATGCTATGCGATGATACTTGGTGAACTTACCATCTATTCTCTTCTACATGCTACAAGATGGAGGTTGCTAGAAGCATAGTCTTCGATAGGACTAGCTATCCCCCTCTTATTCTGGCGTTCTGCAGTGCAGTCCACATATGATACCCCTTTTCCATTTGATACCAATGCATGCATATGTAGTGTAGCTCCTTGCTTGCGAGTGCTTTGGATGAGTACTCACGGTTGCTTTGCTCCCCTTTTCCCCTTTCTATATCCGATTGTTGCGACCAGACGTTGGAGTCCAGGAGCCAGACGCCACTGTCAATGACGACTGCTACTACACGGGAGGTGCCTACTACTACGTGCAGGCCGCTGGCGACGACCAGGAGTAATTTAGGAGGATCCCAGGCAGGAGGCATGCGCCTCTTTCAATTTGTATCCCAGTTTGTGCTAGCCTTCTTAAGGCAAACTTGTTTAACTTTTGTCTGTACTCAGATATTGTTGCTTCCGCTGACTCGTCTATGATCGAGCTCTTATATTCGAGCCCTCGAGGCCCCTGGCTTGTAATATGATGCTTGTATGACTTATTTTATTTGTAGAGTTGTGTTGTGATGTCTTCCCGTGAGTCCCTGATCTTGATCGTACACATTTGCATGTATGACTAGTGTACGGTCAAATCGGGGGCGTCATAAGGCCTCACCACCCCCTACTACTCCTGGCGAGGCCATCCCTCTACTCACCCACACCCCCTGTTATTCTACAGTGACGACAGCCTCACACCGAAGCCGAACCAGTGAACCCTCATACTCCTCTCCGCGTGGGCATCCACTGTCGCGTCTTCCCCGGCTCCACGTCATCCCCTTCCTAGGCCTTGTCGTCGTCCACCGCCTTGGTGCTCTCGGTGCGGCATGGTCAATGTGGTCAAGGAACGACTTCCATCGGAAGAGTACTGTACGTGGAGAGGCTGACAGCTGGGTCCACGGCCGCAGCAAGGAAGTGCCTCCTTATTACGCGGAAAATAATGATTCCTCCACCTGACAGCAGGGACCCACCGGACGGCCATCGTATTTCGCAAAAAAATGTTTCCCCCTGACTGCTGGGACCCACCAGCTACATCTTCGCACGCAAGGAAGTGCCTGATAGTCGGGACCCACCTGGTCGAAGCATACGTAGCGTTGTCATTTTGGTCGCTAACGTGTACGTACATACTGGTCGATCAGTCTGTCTGTAGGATGCAGCGATGAACCATGGCCGAGTAAGGAAGGGCACGTGTCGTAGTAGAGGCGCGCACGTAGCATGTACACGTACGTACAGCCAGGGTGCAAGAAACTAAATACGGCCACGTACGTACATACGGGCGGGGTCTCGAACGCCTACTCGCGCATACGTACTGCCAGGGCTCATGTACATGACTGGGTCGGAACGGAGAAACGGCGTCGTCGTGTTCATCGGGAGCCAACCGGCTTGGACGGAACAGCCGATCGAAACGAGGCCTGGCATACCGCAGAACAGAGGAAACAGCCTTATGTTTGACCGGCCACGGTCGAAACAGGATCATGTTCATCGTGAGGGGTCTAGCGTATCGTAAAATGGAGGAAACAAACTTCTCTTGGACCTCCTACGGTCAAAACGGGGTCCTGTTGATTGGGAGGGGTGTGGCATACCGACAAAATGGAGGAAACGGACTTGTGTTGGAGTGCTACGGTCGAAACGGGGGTCCTGTTCATCGGGAGGGGTGTGGCGTACCGCAAAACGGGACTCCACAGGATATTGTTCATCTCCACCATCGACTGCCTCCACGGGCTATTGTTCATCCACCGTCGACCTCCTCCAGCCTCCACCTGCGACTGTTCATCCATAATACGTCTCCAACATAACTACTTTTCCAAACATTTTTGCCCTTGTTTTGGACTCTAACTTGCATGATTTGAATGGAACTAACCCAGACTGACGCTGTTTTCAGCAGAATTACCATGGTGTTATTTATGTGTAGGAATAAACGTTCTCGGAATGACCTGGAACTTCATGGAGCAACTTTTCAGAAAATATGAAAAATACCTGCAAAAGATGAAGGCCAGGGGGCCCACCACCTATCCACGAGGGTGGGGGCGCGCCTGTTGTAACACCCCGGATGTAATTTACCTTATCTGTACTCCAACTCTTGCCGTTTCCGGCCTAAGTTATTTTATTTTCCTCGGGTTCGGGTTTTTGTCTCCGTGTGTTGTTGCCTTTGTCAGGCATCTCTTATCATGTCATCATGTGCATTGCATTTGCATACATGTTTGTCTCATGCATCCGAGCATTTTTCCCGTTGTCCGTTTTGCATTCCGGCGCTCCTATCTCCTCCGATGGAACTTTCTACCTCTTTTCGTGTGTGGGGGTTAAACATTTCTGGATTGGACCGAGACTTGACAAGCGGCCTTGGTTTACTACTGGTAGATCGCCTGTCAAGTTTCGTACCATTTGGACTTCGTTTGATACTCCAACGGTTAACCGAGGGACCGAGAAGGCCTCGTTTGTATTGCAGCCCAACACCCTTCCAATTTGGCCCAAAACCCACCAAAGACCCTTCCATCACCTAGAGAATTCGATCATGATCGCGTGGCCAAAAACCGCACCTCATTTGGAGCTTCCTAGCTCCCTCTACCTATAAAACAAGCCCCTCCTCCGAAATTCATGGATCATTCTACCCTAACCCTAAAAAGTTTGCTCTCGCAGCCGCCGGACATGTCCGCCGCCTAACGACCAACGCCGCCAACCACCGTACGCCACGTGTCGCCGCCGCCTCCACCAACCGCGCCGGCCCTAAGAGCCCGCGCGCGGCCCTCCAGGCCCGCGACCTTCGCCGCCCGCCTCAGGCGCGCGCCCGCGCCCGCCTCCTTTCTTCTCCGTGCCCGGTGCCTCTTCGTCGGCCAGAGCTGCCGAACGTCCTTGCCGGCGAGCTCGCTCCACCCCACTCCTCCGCCTCGGACGCCGCCCCGCTCCGGCCTCCGCACCGCCGCCGCCTTCGCTCCTCTCCGGCGTCCTCCTCCAACCGCGACGAGCTCCGGCCACCACCACCATCTCCGGCGACCTCCAGTGAACAGTGTCGCTGACGAACCTCGGGATCCATGCCGAGTCGCCAGATCTGGATCCGCGCTACAGTAAACCCTAGTTGGGGGTTGACTTTTGCCTCTCTCAGTTAACTTTTTTTGCAAACTTTGGCATGCTATAACTCTCTCATCGTAGATCCGATTTGTGCGTGTAGCATATAAAAATGTTCGTCTCAAGGAGTACATCATTTCATCTCATTGCATCATTTTCATTTGAGCTCATCTTGATGCCCGAAATGCTGTTGGAAGAGGGCTATGTGATAAATTTGTCAGATCTGTTGCATCAAATAGCTATTTGTCATTTTTTCCATGATTAATGTGTGCATGGTATGCTCCTGAGCTCTACATGTGTTTTGTTATATGCCATGCCATCTTTACAGAGGTGCTTACCATGTATTTTTGTGATATTTGTGGTGACTAGCACAAGCTTGCAAAGTAGCGTAATCGGTAATCCTAATTTCAGGGACTTGGAATTTCACCAAGTCCTTGTCCTGATTTTGTCGTTATGTCATATGTTCATGTTGTTTCCTAGTGATCCATGCCTCTTTTGAGGATGATCAGTAAGGATGATTTGTTAATATTGTGGTGATATATCCATCCATGTCTTTTTTGCATTTATGGAGCACCCTAGCTTGAGTCAATCGAGCTCTACTTTTGCTATATCGTGAATCCTGGTAGATTGTTGACTTGTTAGCGATTTTGCCGAGGATGTTGCTATTGATCCGTGCATGCTATGTTGTTGTTCTTGCAATGTATAGCTTCTATGCCATGTATTATTGATGGGTGTATGCTTAGTTTGTCATGCCATGCTCTGTAGTGAGTGCATCGAGCTCGTAAACATGCCTACTTGTTAACTGATTTGCATGCTCCAGTTTTTTCACCAAGTCTGAGATCTATTTATGTTTTTGCCATGTTCACATGCTTGCAATTGTATTTTCTGATCCCTTTTGGTTCGAGGTCACTAAGGAACTTTTGTTAAGTGTTTGGAGTAGCTTCATTCCATGCCTTGCTTTGCCATGTTAAGTTCCTGTATCTTGTACTTTTCATGCTCTAAAGTGTGCTTCCTGATGATAAATTCCAGACTCGTGTTGATTTCACTAAGTCTGAAACCTGTTATCATTTGCATTTTTGCCATGCTTGTTTGAACCTGTTAATGGATGAATTAGCCGTAGCTCAGTGTTCATCTTTTGTCAAGCATCATGAGTGGATCCCTGCCATGTATTTTGTTGTCATGTTTGAGTGATGTAGCATATTTATCTTGATGCATTTAGATGGCTACTTGCTGATTATCACAGACCGGTGCCATATTTGTTTTGCTTGCCATTTCCAAACCGTGCATCCGATTCCGGTGATCTTTATATCGATTTCAACCGAAATCACCTCACCTTTCCAGTGGCACTCTTGGATTTCCAAGTGGAGTCCAGGTTCAATCATTCCTTGTCAAATCTTGCATATGCACCACATATCGCATCCCACATATCATACCATGTTTGCATCATGTTGTTTGAGCATTGCACGTGGTTGATTGTGTTTAGTTTGCTTGTTGTTCTTGTTTGGGTAGAGTCGGGAGACGAGTTCACGAACGAGGAGCCCGTTGAGTTCACTTACGAGGATCAAGTCAACTCTGACAACTTTGCAGGCAAGATGATCATACCCTCGAAATCACTTCTATCTTTGCTTGCTAGATGCTCGCTCTTTTGCTATGCCTATGCTATGATGCCTACCACTTGCTTATCATGCCTCCCAAATTGCCATGTCAAACCTCTAACCCACCATGTCCTAGCAAACCGTTGATTGGCTATGTTACCGCTTTGCTCAGCCCCTCTTATAGTGTTGCTAGTTGCAGGTGAAGATTGGAGATCGTTCCTTGTTGGAACATTGTTTATTGTTGGGATATCACCATATTATCTTGTTATCTTAATGCATCTATATACTTGGTAAAGGGTGGAAGGCTTGGCCTTTTTCCTAGTGTTTTGTTCCACTCTTGTCGCCCTAGTTTCCGTCATATCAGTGTTATGTTCCCGGATTTTGCGTTCCTTACGCGGTTGGGTTATAATGGGAACCCCTTGACAGTTCGCCTTGAATAAAACTCCTCCAGCAATGCCCAACCTTGGTTTTACCATTTTCCACCTAGCCTATTTTTCCCATGGGTTTCCGAAGCCCATGGGTCATCTTTATTTAAACCCCCCTAGGCCAGTGCTCCTCTGAGTGTTGGTCCAAACTAGAGCCCTGTGCAGCGCCCCCTCGGGGAAACTCGAGGTTTGGTTTTAGTTGTATGGAGAGCTCATCTGAGTGTGCCCTGAGAACGAGATATGTGCAGCTCCAATCAGGATTTGTCGGCACATTCGGGCGGTGTTGCTGGACTTGTTTTATCATTGTCGAGGATGTCTTGTAAAACCGGGATGCCAATTCTGATCGGAATGTCTCGGGAGAAGGAATATCCTTCGTTGACCGTGAGAGCTTGTGATGGGCTAAGTTGGGACTCCCCTGCAGGGATTTGAACTTTCGAAAGTCGTGCCCGCGGTTATGGGCAGATGGGAATTTGTTAATGTCCGGTTGTAGATAACATGAAACTTGACTTAATTAAAATGAATCAACCGCGTGTGTAACCGTGATGGTCTCTTCTCGGCGGAGTCCGGGAAGTGAACACGGTGTTGGAGTAATGTTTGACGTAGGTTGTTCTAGGATCACTTCTTGATCATAGTTCTTCGTCCGTGCTTTGCCTTCTCTTCTCGCTCTCTTTTGCGAATAGGTTAGCCACCATATATGCTAGTCGCTTGCTGCAGTTCCACATCATACCTTGCCTTACCTATAAGCTTAAATAGTCTTGATCACGAGGGTGCGAGATTGCTGAGTCCCCGTGACTCACAGTTTACTTCCAACACTAGATGCAGGGACCGATGATACCATTCCAGACGATGCGCTTGAGCTCAAGTGGGAGTTTGATGAAGACTCTCGCTGTTAATATGTGTCTTTCCCAGATGATCAATAGTGGTGCCCAGTTGGGGCGATCGGGGACCATGTCGCATGTGGGGGTTGATCTTTTATTTTGGTACCATAGCCGGACCATGAGTGTATTGGATGATTGTAATGTTATTCATGTATTTGTGTGACGTGGCGAGTGTAAGCCAACTATGTACCTTTTCCCCTTTTATATATTTACATGGGTTGTTGTGAAGATTACCTTACTTGCGACATTGCTTTCAATGCGGTTATGCCTCTAAGTCGTGCTTCGACACGTAGGAGATATAGCCGCATCGAGGGCGTTACAAGTTGGTATTCAGAGCCTTCCCCGACCTTAGGAGCCCCCTGCTTGATCGAATTGTTGGCGTTGTTGAGTCTAGAAAAATGTTTTGTCATTTAGGAATTATATATCGGAGAGTTTAGGAATTCTTCTTACTCCCCAGTCCCTTCATCGCTCTGGTGAGGCATCCTGACGTAGAGTTTTGACTCTTCTCTTCTCAAATTTCACTAAAAAAATTTAGGATCACGCGGGTATCTTGGAATCGTTCCGATCGATTTGTGACGAGAACATTGTTCTTGGTGCCTCCTGTCATTTAGGGGTTGTGGCAGTGTCCCGGGGAGTTGAGCTCCGAGGTGTTGTCGTCACAATTTTATCGTTGAGATTCTGGAATACCTGAGTTTCGCCGACATCGAAAATCTCTTTTATGCAGTTATTGGTGAGATAACCTCGACGCCACCCAGTACTGGGGCGGGAGTTCGGGAGTATTGCCATAACTTGTATAACGGATTCTTTTCGAAGGTTGAGGTAGACGATTTCCGAAGTTTTTCTTGGTTATGTGTTGAAGGATGGATATAGCTGGATGTAAGATTTGCTAGATTTGGGTGAGATATTATGCTTCCCCTATATCCCCAACACCTGATTGCATAACCGGAAAGGTTCAGGAGTTTCATAGGTGGGAATTCTTGTAGCTCTAGTTCTTCTTCCGAGGATATTTGGTTTAAGATTGGGTGATCCTTACCAAGTATTCGTTCTTGTTTCGTATCTTGTTGTTTTTTCTTCTACCTCAATTCTAAGTGGCTTCTCAATTTATGGATATGTGACCATTTCGATTGGAATGCATTCGTTCATTTCGTTTAGATGTGAAGACTATATGTTGCAATTTCAACTCATTTGATTCAGCTTCAATATTTGTCTGTCAATGTGCTAACGGATGTCAACCTCTTCAGGATGGCTCCTCCAACGCGCACGACTCCGAATCCTGATCCGCCACCACCACCTCCACCTCCAGAGGCATGGCAAGCTGTGATGGCCGCTATCAATGCAAACACGCAGCTGATCATGCAACTTCTTCAAGAGCGCAACCAAGGGAACCAGGGTCATGGCAACAATCAGAATCAGTTTG
Source organism: Triticum dicoccoides (assembly GCF_002162155.2). NCBI lineage: Eukaryota > Viridiplantae > Streptophyta > Magnoliopsida > Poales > Poaceae > Triticum > Triticum dicoccoides. The sequence goes on along the minus strand of NC_041386.1, from coordinate 215,702,919 downwards.
CTACACTCAACGAGTTCCTTGCTAACCAGCCAAAGACCTTCAGCAATAGTGTTGAGGCAACAGACACTGATGATTGGCTCGTGGACATATGCAAGCATTTCGAGTGCAGTAACGTCAGGCCCGAGGACTTTGTCAAGTTCACCTCCTTCCAACTCAAAGACCAAGCTGCAGAATGGTTTCAGCAGTACAAAGATTCCAGAGGAGGCCGTGTAATTACCTGGGATGAATTCCGTCAAGACTTCAAAGCTCATCATATTCCTCAGAGCGTGGTTGAAAGCAAGCGTGAGGAATTCTGCAACCTGAAGCAAGGCTCTATGTCTGTTTACGAGTACAACAAGATGTTTCAGAAGCTCGCCCGTTTTGCTAAGCAAGACGTCCCTGACGAGAAGAGCATGATATACCAGTTCAGGGGTGGTCTCAGAGAAGAAATCCAGCTAGCTCTTGTCCTCTTTGAGCCCAAGAGGTGTTGGAAATATGCCCTAGAGGCAATAATAAATTAGTTATTATTATATTTCCTAGTTCATGATAATCGTTTATTATCCATGCTAGAATTGTATTGATAGGAAACTCAGATACATGTGTGGATACATAGACAACACCATGTCCCTAGTAAGCCTCTAGTTGACTAGCTCGTTGATCAATAGATGGCTACGGTTTCCTGACCATGGACATTGGATGTCGTTGATAATGGGATCACATCATTGGGAGAATGATGTGATGGACAAGACCCAATCCTAAGCCTAGCACAAAGATCCTGTAGTTCGTATGCTAAAGCTTTTCTAATGTCAAGTATCATTTCCTTAGACCATGAGATTGTGCAACTCCCGGATACCGTAGGAATACTTTGGGTATGCCAAACGTCACGACGTAACTGGGTGGCTATAAAGGTACACTACAGGTATCTCTGAAAGTGTCTGTTGGGTTGGCACGAATCGAGACTGGGATTTGTCACTCCATGTAAACGGAGAGGTATCTCTGGGCCCACTCGGTAGGACATCATCATAATGTGCACAATGTGATCAAGGAGTTGATCACGGAATGATGTGTTACGGAACGAGTAAAAGAGACTTGCCGGTAACGAGATTGAACAAGGTATCGGGATACCGACGATCGAATCTCGGGCAAGTACAATACCGCTAAACAAAGGGAATTGTATACGGGATTGATCGAATCCTCGACATTGTGGTTCATCCGATGAGATCATCGTGGAACATGTGGGAACCAACATGGGTATCCAGATCCCGCTGTTGGTTATTGACCGGAGAACGTCTCGGTCATGTCTGCATGGTTCCCGAACCCGTAGGGTCTACACACTTAAGGTTCGATGATGCTAGAGTTATAAAGGAAGTTTGTATGTGGTTACCGAATGTTGTCCGGAGTCCCGGATGAGATCCCGGACGTCACTAGGAGTTCCGGAATGGTCCGGAGGTAAAGATTTATATATGGGAAGTCCTGTTTTGGTCACCAGAAAAGTTTCCGGTTTTACCGGTAGTGTACCGGGACCACCGGAGGGGTCCGGGGGTCCACCAAGTGAGGCCACCAGCCTCAGAGGGTTGCATGGGCCAAGTGTGGGAGGGGACCAGCCCCAGGTGGGCTGGTGCGCCCCCCCACCAAGGCCCAAGGCGCCTCCAAGAGGGAAGGGGGGCAAACCCTAGGGCAGATGGGCCCTAAGGCCCACCCCAGGTGCGCCTCTCCCTCTCCCCCTTGTGGCCGCCACCCAGATGGGATCTGGGGGCTGCCGCCACCCCTAGGGAGGGAACCCTAGGTGGGGGCACAGCCCCTCCCCTTCCCCTATATATACTTGAGGTATTGGAGGCTACAAGTGACATGAGTTCCTCTCCTTCTTGGCGCAGCCCTACCCCTCTCCCTCCTCATCTCTTGCAATGCTTGGTGAAGCCCTGCTGGAGTACCACGCTCCTCCACCACCTCCACGCCGTTGTGCTGCTGCTGGATGGAGTCTTCCCCAACCTCTCCTTCTCCCCTTGCTGGATCAAGGCGTAGGAGACGTCACCGAGCTGTACGTGTGTTGAACACAGAGGTGCCGTCTGTTCGGCACTAGGATCATCGGTGATTTGGATCACGACGAGTATGACTTCATCAACCCCATTCTCTTGAACGCTTTCGCGTAGCGATCTACAAGGGTATGTAGATGCACTCTCCTTCCCCTCATTACTGGTTTCTCCATAGATAGATCTTGGTGACACGTAGGAAAATTTTGAATTTCTGCTATGTTCCCCAAAGTGGCATCATGAGCTAGGTCTATTGCGTAGATTCTATGCACGAGTAGAACACAAAGTAGTTGTGGGCGTTGATTTTGTTCAATATGCTTACCGTTACTAGTCCAATCTTGTTTCGACGGTATTGTGGGATGAAGCGGCCCGGACCGACCTTACACGTACTCTTACGTGAGACTGGTTCCACCGACTGACATGCACTAGTTGCATAAGGTGGCTAGCGGGTGTCTATCTCTCCCACTTTGGATTCGATGAAAAGGGTCCTTATGAAGGGTAAATAGCAATTGGCATATCACATTGTGGTTTTGCGTAGGTAAGAAACATTCTTGCTAGAAACCCATAGCAGCCACGTAAAACATGCAAACAACAATTAGAGGACGTCTAACTTGTTTTTGCAGATGTGATGTGATATGGCCAAGAAGAATGTGATGAATGATATGTGATGTATGAGATTGATCATGTTCTTGTAATAGGAATCACGACTTGCATGTCGATGAGTATGACAACCGGCAGGAGCCATAGGAGTTGTCTTTATTTATTGTATGACCTGCGTGTCATTGAACAAAGCCATGTAATTACTTTACTTTATTGCTAACCGGTAGCCATAGTAGTAGAAGTAATAAGTTGGCGAGACAACTTCATGGAGATCATGATGATGGAGATCATGATGATGGAGATCATGATGATGGAGATCATGGTGTCATGCCGGTGACAAGATGATCATGGAGCCCCAAGATGGAGATCAAAGGAGCTATATGATATTGGCCATATCATGTCACTATTATTTGATTGCATGTGATGTTTATCATGTTTTTGCATCTTGTTTACTTAGAACGACGGTAGTAAATAAGATGATCCCTCATAATAATTTCAAGAAAGTGTTCCCCCTAACTGTGCACCGTTGCGAAAGTTCGCTGTTTCGAAGCACCACGTGATGATCGGGTGTGATAGATTCCAACGTTCACATACAACGGGTGTAAGACAGATTTACACATGCAAACACTTAGGTTGACTTGACGAGCCTAGCATGTACAGACATGGCCTCGGAACACAGAAGACCGAAAGGTCGAACATGAGTCGTATAGAAGATACGATCAACATGAAGATGTTCACCGATGTTGACTAGTCCGTCTCACGTGATGATCGGACACGGCCTAGTTGACTCGGATCATGTAATCACTTAGATGACTAGAGGGATGTCTATCTAAGTGGGAGTTCATAAGATGAACTTTATTATCCTGAACATAGTCAAAAAGATCTTTGCAAATTATGTCGTAAGCTCGCGCTTTAGTTCCACTGTTTAGATATGTTCCTAGAGAAAATATAGTTGAAAGTTGACAGTAGCAATTATTCGGACAATAGAAAGCTTATGTCCTTAATGCACCGCTCAGTGTGCTGAACCCCGAACGTCATTTGTGGATGTTACGAACATCGAACATACATGTTTAGATAACTACGTGATAGTTCAGTTAAACGGTTTAGAGTTGAGGCACCAAAGACGTTTTCGAAACGTCGCGGAACATATGAGATGTTTCGAGGGCTGAAATTGGGATTTCAGGCTCGTGCCCACGTCAGGAAGTATGAGACCTCCGACGATTTCCTTAGCCTGCAAACTAAGGGAGAAAAGCTCAATCGTTGAGCTTGTGCTTAGATTGTCTGAGTGCAACAATCACTCGAATCGAGTGGGAGTTGATCTTCCAAAGATAGTGATGTTTCTCCAAAGTCATTGCCACCAAGCTGCTAGAGCTTCGTGATGAACTATAACATATCTGGGATAGATATGATGATCCTTGAAATATTCGCGATGTTTGACACCGCGAAAGTAGAAATCAAGAAGGAGCATCAATTGTTGATGGTTAGTGAAACCACTAGTTTCAAGAAGGGCAAGGGAAAGAAGGGATACTTCATGAAACGGCAAATCAGCTGCTGCTCTAGTGGAGAAACCCAAGGTTGAACCCAAACCTGAGACTGAGTGCTTCTGTAATAAGGGAAACAGCCACTGGAGCAGAATTACCCTAGATACTTGGTAGATGAGAAGGCTGTCGATAGAAGTATATTGGATATACATTATGTTAATGTGTACTTTACTAGTACTCCTAGTAGCACCAGGGTATTAAATACCGGTTCGGTTGCTAAGTGTTAGTAACTCGAAATAAAAGCTACGGAATAAACGGAGACTAGCTAAAGGTGAGATGACGATATGTGTTGGAAGTATTTCCAAGGTTGATCAAATATCGTACGCTCCCTCTACCATCAAGATTGGTGTTTGCGTTGAGCATAGACATGATTGGATTATGTCTATCGCAATACGGTTATTCATTTAAGGAGAATAATGGTTACTCTGTTTATTTGAATAATACCTTCAATGGTCTTGCACCTAAAATGAATGGTTTATTGAATCTCGATCGTAGTGATACACATGTTCATGCCAAAAGATATAAGATAGTAATGATAGTACCACCAACTTGTGGCACTGCCACGTAAGTCATATCGGTATAAAACGCATGAAGAAGCTCCATGTTGATGGATCTTTGGACTCACTCGTTTTAAAAGGTTTGAGACATGCGAACCATGTCTATTGGTGTATATGCATGAAGAATTTCCATGCAAATGGACCGTTTGGACTCACTTGATTTTGAATCACTTGAGACATGCAAATCATACCACATGGGCAAGATGACTGAAAGCCCCGTTTTCAGTAAAATGGAACTAGAAAGCAACTTGTTGGAAGTAATACATTTTGATGTGTGCAGTCCAATGAGTGCTGAGGCGTGTAGTGGATATGGTTATGTTCTTACTTCACAGATGATTTGAGTAGATGTTGAGTACATTTACTTGATGAATCACGAGTCTGAATTATTGAAAGGTTCAAGTAATTTCAGGGTGAAGTTGAAAGATCGTCGTGACAAGAGGATAAAATATCTATGATATGATCATAGAGATGAATATCTGAATTACGAGTTTGGCACAGAATTAAGACATTGTGGAAATTGTTTCACAACTAATACAGCCTGAAACACCATAGTGTGATGGTGTGTCCGAACATCATAACTGCACCCTATTGGATATGATGCATACCATGATGTCTCTTATCGAATTACCACGATAGTTTATGGGTTAGGCATTAGAGACAACCACATTCACTTTAAATAGGGCACCACGTAATTCCGATGAGATGACACCATATGAACTATGGTTTAGAGAAACCTAAGCTGTCATTTCTTAAAAGTTTGGGGCTGCAACGCTTATGTGAAAAAGTTTCAGGCTGATAAGCTCGAACCCAAAGCGGATAAATGCATCTTCATAGGACACCCAAAACAGTTGGGTATACCTCCTGTCTCAGATCCGAAAGCAATAAGGGATTGTTTCTAGAATCGGGTCCTTTCTCGAGGAAAAGTTTCTCTCGAAAGAATTGAGTGGGAGGATGGTGGAGACTTGATGAGGTTGTTGAACCGTCTCTTCAACTAGTGTGTGGCAGGGCACAGGAAGTTGTTCCTGTGGCACCTACACCAATTGAAGTGGAAGCTTATGATAGTGATCATGAAACTTCAGATCAAGTCACTACCAAACCTCGTGGGATGACAAGGATGCGTACTACTTCAGAGTGGTACGTAATCCTGTCTTGGAAGTCATGTTGCTAGACAACAATGAACCTACGAGCTATGGAGAAGCGATGGTGGGCCCGGATTCCGATAAATGGCTCGAGGCCATAAAATCCGAGAGAGGATCCATGTATGAAAACAAAGTGTAGACTTTGGCAGAACGGCTCGATGGCCGTAAGGCTATTGAGTACAGATGAATTTTAAAAGGAAGACGGACAATGATGGTAAGTATCACCATCAAGAAAGCTCGACTTGTCGTTAAGATGTTTTCCGACAAGTTCAAGGAGTTGACTACGATGAGACTTTCTCACTCATAGCGATGCTAAGAGTCTGTTGGAATTATATTAGCGATTACTGCATTGTTTATGAAATCTTGCAGATAGGATGTCAAAAAAAACATTGTTTTCTCAACGATTTTCTTGAGGAAAGGTTGTATGTGATACAACCGGAAGGTTTTGTCAATCCTGAAAGATGCTAATAAGTATGCAAAGCTCCAGCAATCCTTCTAAGGACTGGAGTAAGCATCTCGGAGTTGGAATGTACGCTTTGATGAGATGATCAAAGATTGTGGGTTTATACAAAGTTTATGAGAAACTTGTATTTCCAAAGAAGTGAGTGGGAGCACTAGAGAATTTCTAATGAGTATATGTTGTTGACATATTGTGGATCAGAAATGATGTAGAATTTCTGGAAAGCATATAGGGTTATTTGAAAAGTGTTTTTCAATAGAAAACCTGGATTAGGCTACTTGAACATTGAGCATCAAGATCTATGACGATAGATCAAAAACACTAAATGGTACTTTCAAATGAGCACATACCTTGACATGATCTTGAAGGTGTTCAAGATGGATCAGTCAAGGAAGGAGTTCTTGCCTGAGTTGTAAGGTATGAAGTTAAGACTTAAAGCTCGACCACGGTAGAAGAAAGAGAAAGGATGAATGTCGTCCCATATGCTTTTGACATAGGCTCTATACGGTATGCCATGCTGAGTACCGCACCTGGTGTGTGCCTTGCCACATGTCTGGCAAGAGGGTACAAAGGTGATCCAGGAGTGGATCACTAGATAGCGGTCAAAATTATCCTTGGAGTAATAAGGACATGTTTCTCAATTATGGAGGTGATAAAGAGTTCGGCGTAAAGGGTTACATCGATGCAAGCTTTAACACCTATCCGAATGACTCTGAGTAGCAAACCGGATATGTATAGTGGAGCAACCATTTGGAATAGCTCCAAGTGGAGCGTGGAAGCAGCATTCATAATATGACCTAGAGATTTGCAAAGTCCATACGGATCTGATTGTTGCAGACCCGTTGACTAAAACCTCTCTCACAAGCAAAACATGATCAAACCCCAGAACTCATTGAGTCTTAATCACATGATGATGTGAACTAGTTTAGTGACACTAGTAAACTCTTTGGATGTTGGTCACATGGCGATGTGACCTGTGAGTGTTAATCACATGGCGATGTGAACTAGATTATTGACTCTAGTGCAAGTGGGAGACTGTTGGAAATATGCCCTAGAGGCAATAATAAATTAGTTATTATTATATTTCCTAGTTCATGATAATCGTTTATTATCCATGCTAGAATTGTATTGATAGGAAACTCAGATACATGTGTGGATACATAGATAACACCATGTCCCTAGTAAGCCTCTAGTTGACTAGCTCGTTGATCAATAGATGGTTACGGTTTCCTGACCATGGACATTGGATGTAGTTGATAACGGGATCACATCATTTGGAGAATGATGTGATGGACAAGACCCAATCCTAAGCCTAGCACAAAGATCGTGTAGTTCGTATGCTAAAGCTTTTCTAATGTCAAGTATCATTTCCTTAGACCATGAGATTGTGCAACTCCCGGATACCGTAGGAATACTTTGGGTATGCCAAACGTCACAATGTAACTGGGTGGCTATAAAGGTACACTACAGGTATCTCCAAAAGTGTCTGTTGGGTTGGCACGAATCGAGACTGGGATTTGTCACTCCGTGTAAACGGAGAGGTATCTCTGGGCCCACTCGGTAGGACATCATCATAATGTGCACAATGTGATCAAGGAGTTGATCACGGAATGATGTGTTACGGAACGAGTAAAAGAGACTTGCCGGTAACGAGATTGAACAAGGTATCGGGATACCGACGATCAAATCTCGGGCAAGTACAATACCGCTAAACAAAGGGAGTTGTATACGGGATTGATCGAATCCTCGACATCGTGGTTCATCCGATGAGATCATCGTGGAACATGTGGGAACCAACATGGGTATCCAGATCCCGCTGTTGGTTATTGATCGGAGAACATCTTGGTCATGTCTGCATGGTTCCCGAACCCATAGGGTCTACACACTTAAGGTTCGATGACGCTAGGGTTATAAAGGAAGTTTGTATGTGGTTACCGAATGTTGTTCGGAGTCCCAGATGAGATCCCGGATGTCACGAGGAGTTCCGGAATGGTCTGGAGGTAAAGATTTATATATGGGAAATCCTGTTTTGGTCACCGGAAAAGTTTCGGGTTTTACCGGTAGTGTACCGGGACCACCGGAGGGGTTCGGGGGTCCACCAAGTGGGGCCACCAGCCCCGGAGGGCTGCATGGGCCAAGTGTGGGAGGGGACCAGGCCCAGGTGGGCTGGTGCGCCCCCCCACCAAGGCCCAAGGCGCCTCCAAGAGGGAAGGGGGGCAAACCCTAGGGCAGATGGGCCCTAAGGCCCACCCCAGGTGCGCCTCTCCCTCTCCCCCTTGTGGCCGCCACCCAGATGGGATCTGGGGGCTGCCGCCACCCCTAGGGAGGGAACCCTAGGTGGGGGCGCAGCCCCTCCCCTTCCCCTATATATACTTGAGGTATTGGAGGCTACAAGTGACATGAGTTCCTCTCCTTCTTGGCGCAGCCCTACCCCTCTCCCTCCTCGTCTCTTGCGATGCTTGGCGAAGCCCTGCTGGAGTACCACGCTCCTCCACCACCACCACGCCGTTGTGCTGCTGCTGGATGGAGTCTTCCCCAACCTCTCCTTCTCCCCTTGCTGGATCAAGGCGTAGGAGACGTCACCGGGCTGTACATGTGTTGAACACGGAGGTGCCGTCCGTTCGGCACTAGGATCATCGGTGATTTGGACCACGACGAGTACGACTCCATCAACCCCGTTCTCTTGAATGCTTCCACGTAGCAATCTAGAAGGGTATGTAGATGCACTCTCCTTCCCCTCGTTGTTGGTTTCTCCATGGATAGATCTTGGTGACACGTAGGAAAATTTTGAATTTCTGCTACGTTCCCCAACAAGAGGTACGATGAGTTTTACAACATGGCAATGAAGCAAGAGACTGCTCAACTGAAGTGCGATGCTTCCAAGAAGCGAGTCAGAGATGCTACTCCTTCTTCCTCAACTCAAGTGGCTAAGAAGCAGAAGTATTGGCTTCCTCCTCCTCCGTTCCGTCAGCCTTATCAGCAGAAGAGCAAAGGTGGCAGTGGATCTTCCCACCCACCCAACCCAGGCTTTCAGAACAAGACTTCGTCTCAAGCTCCAAGATCAAGTGCTCTGTATCACCGTCCGCTCTCGGAGGTCACGTGCAACAAGTCCCAACAGAAGGGTCACTATTCCAACAAATGCTTCAATCAGAGGCGTCTCCCTCCTCCTCCTCCTGTGAGATCGGCAAGTACAGTTGTGGTCAAGCATAACCCCAAGCACGCCAAGGTCAATTTGATGAATGCAGCTCGGGAAGAGGACTCATCAGATGTCATCATGGGTAACCTTCCTGTTAACGATGTTCCTGCAAAAGTTCTTTTTGACACTGGTGCATCACATTGCTTCATTTCAAAACCTTTTGCATCAAAGTATGAGTGCGATTATCAGCTTTTGCAAAGACCTTTGCAAATTGTGTCACCGGGCAAGCATATGACAGCTAATTTCTGCGTCCCGGATATTTGTATCATGTTGGGCGACTACAAATTTCTAGCTTCTCCTATTGTTCTGGGCGACTAGGATATCGATCTTATTCTTGGAATGCATTGGCTTTCTAAGCACAAGGCTCATCTTGATTGTGCTGCCAGGCAGATTCAATTGACTCATTCGTCTGAGGATGTAATTGTCTTTGCCGCTCGTGATGATACCATCCGTCTGTTTTCTCTCAATGAGAAGGGTGAATTGGATGCCATCTCTCAAATTCCAGTCGTTTGCGAATATCAAGACTCTTTCCAGAAGAGCTTCCAGGAATGCCTCTGCACCGGCCAGTTGAATTCGTCATTGATCTTAAGCCTGGCACGAAACCTGTTTGCAAACGTCCTTACAAGCTTGGACCTAAAGAATTGAAGGAGCTGAAGAAGCAACTCGATATTCAAGAGCGAATGGGTCTCATCCGACCTAGTTCTTCTCCGTGGGGTTGTGGAGTTCTTTTTGTGAAGAAGATGGATGGAATGGACCGACTTTGTGTTGACTACCGTCCATTGAACAAGAAGACTATAAAGAACAAGTACCCACTTCCCAACATCAACGAGCTGTTTGAACAACTCAAAGGTGCTCAAGTATTCTCCAAGCTTGATCTCCGTATGGGCTATCACCAGATCCGAATTCGTGAGCAAGATATCACCAAGACGCTGTTCAGAACAAGCTATGGTTCATATGAATACACTGTCATGTCTTTTGGCCTCGTCAACACTCCTCTGACTTTCTCTCGCATGATGAACTTCATCTTCAACGCCTACACTAATGACTTCGTCTTGGTCTACCTCGATGACATTCTGGTCTTTTCGAAGAACAAGGAAGATCATGCCAAGCACTTGCGTTTGGTGTTGGATAAGCTCAAAGAACATCAGTTCTACGCCAAGTTCTCAAAGTGCGAGTTTTGGCTCGATGAGGTTCTCTACATTGGGCATATCATCTCTGCCAAGGTCATAGCGGTGAATCCTGAGAAGGTGTCTGCAATTGTGAATTGGGAACCACCTCAGAACGTGAAGCAACTCCGCAGCTTCCTTGGTCTCGCAAGCTATTGTCGAAGGTTCGTTGAGAACTTTTCAAAGATCGTGAAGCCTCTTTCAGACCTTCTCCAGAAGCACGTGAAGTACGTTTGGTCTCCTGAATGTGACATCGCTTTCAACACCCTGAAAGAGAAATTAGTCACTGCTCCAGTTCTGACTCCTCCTGATGAATCCAAACCGTTCGAGGTCTTTTGCAATGCCTCTCTTCAAGGTCTTGGTGCAGTGTTGATGCAAGAGAAGAAAGTTGTGGCATATACTTCTCGCCAGTTGAAGCCCAATGAGAAGAACTACCCCACTCATGACCTCGAGTTGGCGGCAGTTGTGCATGTTCTTTTGACTTGGAGACATCTCTTATTGGGAAGAAAAGTGGACATCTTCACTGACCACAAGAGTCTCAAGTACATCTTCACTCAGCCTAATCTCAACCTCAGGCAGACCCGTTGGGTCGAAATGATTCAAGAGTATAATCCGAGTATCGAATATACTCCAGGCAAGGCCAATGTAATTGCTGGCACATTGAGCAGGAAGGCTTACTGCAACAGTATGATTCTCAAGCCTTACCAACCCGAGCTTTGTGAAGCTTTCCACAAACTCAACCTGCAAGTTGTTCCTCAAGGATTTCTCGCAAACCTTCAAGTCTCTCCTACTTTGGAAGATCAGATTCGCGAGGCTCAACTTCTTGATGCTTTGGTGAAGAAGGTGAAGATTGGGATTGCCAAGAGTCAACCCAAGTACAAGTGCTATCGTCTTGAGGACAAGGATACTCTCTTCTTTGAGGATCGCATTGTTGTGCCCAAAGGTGACCTTCGTAAAGTCATTATGAACGAGGCTCACAATTATCTCCTCTCTATCCACCCTGGGAGCACGAAGATGTACCAGGACCTCAAGCAGGCTTATTGGTGGACTCGAATGAAGCGCGAGATTGCTCAGTTCGTGAATGAATGTGCTGTCTGCAGAAGAGTGAAGGCAGAACACCAACGACCAGCTCATCTCCTCCAACCTCTTGCCATTCCAGAATGGAAGTTTGACCACATTGAGATGGACTTCGTGACGGGATTTCCAAAGTCCAAGCATGGCAATGATGCTATTTTCGTTGTCATCGACAAACTCACTAAAGTGGCTCACTTTCTGCCCATCAAAGAGTCTATCACTACAGCTCAATTGGCAGAGCTTTATACCTCTCGGATTGTCTCTCTGCACGGCATTCCATAGTTGATCTCTTCAGACCGTGGCAGCATCTTTACCTCCAAGTTTTGGAATTCTTTTCAGAAGGCCATGGGCACCAACATCCGTTTCAGCACAGCTTTTCATCCTCAAACTAGCGGTCAAGTCGAGCGTGTCAATCGGATTCTTGAAGATATGCTCAGGGCTTGCGTTATCTCTTTCGGTATGAAGTGGGAAGAACGGAGTCCAAACGGAATGAAACCTTCGGGAACGTGATTTTCGGAACAAACGTGATCAAGAGGACTTGGACCCTACGTCAAGACATCAACCAGGAAGGCACGAGGTAGGGAGGCGCGCCTACCCCCCCCCCAAGCGTGCCCTCCACCCTCGTGGGGCCCATGTTGCTCCACCGACGTACTCCTTCCTCCTATATATACCTATGTACCCCCAAACTACCAGATACGGAGCCAAAACCCTAATTCCACCGTCATAACTTTCTGTATCCACAAGATCCCATCTTAGGGCCTTTTCCGGAGCTCCGTCGGAGGGGGTATCGATCACGGAGGGCTTCTACATCAACACAATAGCCTCTCCGATGAAGTGTGAGTAGTTTACTTCAGACCTTCGGGTCCATAGTTATTAGCTAGATGGCTTCTTCTCTCTTTTTGGATCTCAATACAAAGTTCTCCCCCTCTCTTGTGGAGATCTATTCGATGTAATCTTCTTTTGCGGTGTGTTTGTTGAGACCGATGAATTGTGGGTTTATGATCAAGTTTATCTATGAACAATATTTGAATCTTCTCTGAGTTCTTTTATGTATGATTGGTTATCTTTGCAAGTCTCTTCGAATTATCTGTTTGGTTTGGCCTACTAGATTGATCTTTCTTGCAATGGGAGAAGTGCTTAGCTTTGGGTTCAATCTTGCGGTGTCCTTTCCCAGTGACGGTAGGGGCAGCAAGGCATGTATTGTATTGTTTCCATCGAGGATAACAAGATGGGGTTTATATCATATTGCATGAGTTTATCCCTCTACATCATGTTATCTTACTTAAAGCGTTACTGAAAGGATCGATATGGTTGACTAGAGGGGGGGTGAATAGGCAACTACCAATTTTTAACTTTTCTTTATCAAATTAAACTTTGCATCAAAGTAGGTTGTCTAGATGTGCAACTAGGTGAGCAACCTATATGATGCAATACCAACAAGCAAGCAAGCAAGCAAGAGAAGTAACACTAAAGAGCTTGCACAAGTAAAGGTAAGAGATAACCAAGAGTGGATCCGGTGAAGACGAGGATGTGTTACCGAAGTTCCTTCCCTTTGAGGGGAAGTACGTCTCCGTTGGAGCGGTGTGGAGGCACGATGCTCCCCAAGAAGCCACTAGGGCCACCGTATTCTCCTCACGCCCTCACACAATGCGAGATGCCGTGATTCCACTATTGGTGCCCTTGAAGGCGGCGACCGAACCTTTACAAACAAGGTTGGGGCAATCTCCACAACTTAATCGGAGGCTCTCAACAAAAACACGAAGCTTCACCACAATGGACTATGGCTCCGTGGTGACCTCAACCGTCTAGGGTGCTCAAACACCCAAGAGTAACAAGATCTGCTAGGGATGAGTGGGGGAATAGAAAATCCCTTGGTGGAAGTGTAGATCGGGGCCTTCTCAACCACTCCCGAGCAAATCAACAAGTTTGATTGGCTAGAGAGATAGATCGGGCGAAAATGGAGCTTGGAGCATTTAATGGAGCTTGAGCAATAAATGGAGCTTGGGGGAGGAAGAGGTAGGTCAAAGAGAAGAAGGGGACTCCCTTTTATAGTGGGGACAACCATCCAACCATTGCCCCTCACAAACCAGCCCCGCACAGGGCGGTACTACCGCTGAGAGGGGGCAGTACTACCGCCAGGTCAGCGGTACTGCCGTGCCAGCCAGCGGCACTGCCGCGCAGAGGAGACTAGTAGGGAATAGGACCCAACGCGGTACTACCGCGGTGGTAGGGGCGGTAATACCGCTCCTAGAACGGTACTACCGCCTCTACAACCGCAACTAGTGCCGCAAAACCCGACACGAGAAAAACACCCGTCGAGTCGAGGCAGTAGGAGCCACACAGCCCAGCGGTACTACGGCAGCGGGGTCACGGGCGGTACTACCGCCGCGGAGCGGTACTGCCGCTTGTGACCCTTCGGCCGTACTACCACTGGTAGTGCGGTACTACCGCTGGGGCATAGAAGAGAGAGAGAGAGAGAATCTCTCCAAAGAGGCTGAGGACGAGGCGGAGGTGCCAGGCACCCCAGCGGTACTACTGCTGTGGAGCCACGGGCGGTACTACCGCTGTAGAGCGGTACTACCGCTTGTGGCTCCTCAGCGGTACTACCGCTGGATTGCGTGGTACTACCGCTTGGACCCAGACAGGACAAGGAAGAGAGGAGAGATCTCTACAATGGAATGGAAAAGCTCGGAGGGTGAGAAGCTGATGTGTACGTGTTGATTCCACACATGCAATACCCCAGTGGACCCCCTCTTGAAAGTACGGTGCCCTCTACGCAACTAGTCCACCGAGAAAGAAACGAAAGAGCTACACCGTCTTGAAATACACTCCGAGGGGAAGAAAACGTCTCGTGCCAGGGGAGAATCTGTGAATTATTCAAAGCACAAGATTAGTCCGCAAACATGTTGTCATCAATCACCAAAACTACCTTGAGAGAGATATGCCGTAACAATCTCCCCCTTTTTGGTGGATTGATGACAACTAGGGATTTGCGCAAGGAAAAGAAATAAAAGAAGAAAACTCTGAACTACAAAATATAGATGGGCTCCCCCAGAATGTGTGCACCTAGATAGTGGAGCATTCGGAGCAAGACACACACATTCGGATCAACACTCCCCCTATATTTTATAGTCCAACAATACTAAGCACAAGATATATGAGAGAAGAGAATAAAACAGGACAAGCATGCATCTCATAATAAACTACAGTACTGAATAGACATAAGTAATAAGGTAGCGATAGGGAGCATATGTCTCACACCATATGTCTAGAACTTAGGTCTCACAGGCACCAAACCAAACCAAATAAAGACACCGAGAGAACACACAAGAAACCACAAGACGACTCAAAGCACGGCAATAACACAAATCCCTACACTCTCTTCCCCTTTGGCAGCGAGACACCAAAAAGGGCAAAGAGTGACGCTACGACTCCAGGTGATGGGAAGATGAAGACCTAGAACATCACATCTCTGCATCTTCATCATGGGTCGAAAACTGCTCGGCATCGGAGTCGGTCCAAGGGCAATGCTGATGAATCTATTCCTCCTCTTCAGTGATCTGACCCTCAGACCCACTGGCAATTGTCGCTCCCATCTGACGCATGAGCTCCTTGTGGCGCGTCCTGGCATGCTTCTCCGCCACATGAGTCATGTACTGACCATGAGACTCCATGCAGAAAAGCTTCTTCATCTTGCGTTTAAGCTTCTGTGCCCATGATGGTTCTGTACTTGAGGGCCCAAAGTCCTCCTCATGATCATCAGTAGCAGCCCCACCCTCGGTCCCCATGGTAGCAGCAGCAGCAGACGGATCCCCCATGGCAGTAGCAGCAGACGGACCCCCTGTGTGAGGCGCTGGGGTGGCCCAATTGTCCTTCTTCCTCAGACGCTTGATCTCATGAGAAACCAAGTCTCCAGTTTCTAGCAACACTCTGGGATAAGTCTGTGCCCAGGCCCTCTCAATGAGCCTCATGATGAATGGACCATATATAGGGCACTTGCGCTCAGACACGGGAGAGAGAAGTTCAGACCACATGACATGAGAAATATCCAAGCTCTCTCCAGTGCTTGCTTCCTTCTCATGCTGACAGAAAAGGAGCATGTCCACGAGGTAAGAGTGGACCATATCCAGATTCTCGATCCGAGGGAATAGAGTCTCACAGAAAATGCGATGAAGAATGTCCAGATACAGAGACATCTCATAGGTCTTCTTCTCAGTTACTGGGTGAACTTTCACAGTGCAGTAGGGCCAAAGGGCTTGCTTGTGGGTGGACGTAGCATTGCGGTGAGGGCGGAAACCGACAGGAGTCTCAAGCCCGTGATCCACCACATCAAGTAACTCCATGAAAGCCTTCCACTTGACGGAAAGCAGCTTGCCATTGGGCATCCATGTCAGAGTCCTGTCGACATCCGTCCCAAGATGGACGGTGGCATAGAATTGAGCCACCAAATCCGCATCGAAATCCTTGTTGAATTGCATGATCCTGAGAATGTTCAGCTGAGTGCACATCTGAAGGGCTTCGCCAAAGTACTCCGGGTCCTTCTCCATAGCATCAGTGTCAATGGAGCGAACATCAACAAAGAGATTCTTCTTGGCCTTGATCACATCAAAGTAGATGGCAAACTGAAAACGGTTCCAGAACGGGAGGTTGACCAAAGTGGGTTCTTGGTCCACCGCATAGGGGTTGCGGCGACGCTTCTCCCAAAACTCCTTGTTGGTCATCTCAATCACAGTCTTCCCCTTTTGCTTGTTGGCAGATCTCTTTGATTGCTGAGGAGGTGGAGGAACACTTGTAGATGCGCTTGCTGGAGGCGGTTGGGTGCTCGAGGAACCACCGGCTGGCTCAAAGGTGCGGTAGCGTTTTGATGTTGCACGCCCGGGGTTGATACGGCGAGCTTGATGCTCAGAAGGGTCATCACCTGGAGCCAAAAACAAGAACACGCAAAACAACCAGAAAGAACGAGCATAAGCCAACAAACACAACAAAAATAATCAAGGTAAGGTAGGAATTTGATGGAATTTGGCATGCAGCGGTAGTACCGTGACATGCCCGCGGTAGTACCGCCCAAGCAGTAGTACCGCCCCAAAGAGAGCGGTAGTACCACTCAAGGTCAAGCGGTAGTACCGCTCCAATGAGAGCGGTAGTACTGCTCGAGGCAGAGAAACGGCAGTTTCCTACAGCACGAGGCAGAGAAACAGCGGTTTCCTACTACCGTGGTCAGATCCAGCACTACCGGCCTGCCAAATTCAAAAATATTCCTACCAAACTCTAATTGAGATAGTCTAGTTGCCTTCTCCAACCAACTCAGTCCTAGATTTAGCCAAAAATCTAGAGATGCAACCACCATTGCCCGTAAGAAACAAGATCTGAAAACGAGACAAAATGAAAGAAGGAACGGGGGCAATACCGGCATCCATGGCAAGAGAACGGGGTGGGGATCGACTCCACCAAAGGAAATGGAGAGGGACGCCCCGGAGATGGAGATCCGCCAGAGCCCTCCCGCGGCGACTGGAGGCTGGAGAGATGAAGAAGAAAGAGGGGGCGAATGGGTATGGGGAAGAAGGAACCTCCCCCTGCCCCGATATAACCCCTGGTCCTGTCCCTCGGCGATAGTACCGTGCTAGGGGGCGGTAGTACTTCTTATGAGCGGTAGTACCGCGCACCACCAGCGGTAGTACCGCCCAGCACGCCACGGCAACCAAACACACAAGGCTTTTGCTCGAAGGAAAGACACAAGCGGCAAGAAAAGAAGAGCACACACGAGCAAACGACCAAGACACACCTCTTCAAAAGAGGGCGGTGGCCGAGGCCACCTATGTTTGAGTCAAGAGGTATGGCGCCGCGAAGATTTTAACCTTGGGCCCATGACCAAAACTCGTCTTTGAAACACAAGTACCATCAACAATGGCTAAAGTGAAAGACTTGATCAGTTTATGCATAATGGGGGGAGGGAGAGTTCATTGAGAGAACAACACTCCCCCTATGTCCATGCCTACACCTAAACTAGACAACAAATTGAGCGTGGTGGGGTGTGCAAGGGTTCAAGCCACATTGCTCGAATCAATGATATTTAGCTCATGCCTTAACTCGCGAAATCTTGCTTCATCCAAGGGCTTCATGAAAATATATGCAAGGTTGTCATGAGTGTTGACATAGTTGAGCTCGATCTCTCCTCGCCTTATGTGATCCCGGATGAAGTAATACCGAATCTCAATATGCTTCGTCTTGAAGTGTTGCACCGGGTTGAGAGAGATCTTGATGGCACTTTCATTGTCACACCAAAGAGGCACTTTGTCACAAGTGACACCGTAATCCTTTAAAGTTTGCCTCATCCATAGGAGTTGTGCACAACAACTACCGGCGGCAACATACTCCGCCTCAGTGGACGAGAGAGACACACAACTTTGCTTTTTGGAAGACCAACTTACCAAAGAGCAACCAAGGAATTGGCACCCTCCGGAAGTGGACTTCATATCCACTTTGTCTCCCGCCCAATCGGAATCCGAGTACCCTACAAGCTTGAAGTTTGATCCTCTTGGGTACCATAAGCCAAAGTTTGGGGTATGAGCCAAATATCAAAAGATTTGTTTGACCACCACATAGTGACTTTCCTTAGGTGCGGCTTGAAACCATGCACAAATTCCCACACTCAACATGATGTCCGGTCTAGATGCACAAAGGTAAAGCAAGGATCCAATCATGGAACGATATACCTTTTGATCCACCACTTTACCATTGGGATCTAAGTCAAGTTGGCACTTGGTGGGCATTGGAGTGGAAGCCGGCTTGACGTCACTTAGCTTGAATCTCTTGAGCATGTCTTGAGTGTATTTGGATTGATTGATGAAGGTTCCTTCTCTTCTTTGCTTCACTTCAAACCCTAGAAAGAACTTCAACTCTCCCATGGAGGACATCTCGAACTTTGAGGTCATGAGAGCGGCAAATTCCTCATTGAAAGCTTTGTTAGGAGAACCAAAGATAATATCATCAACGTATAATTGGCACACAAACAACTCCCATTTGACCTTCTTAGTAAAAAGAGTGGGGTCGATTAGCCCAACTTCAAAACCACGGTCTTGTAACAACTCGGTAAGGTGGTCATACCACGCACGTGGGGCTTGTTTAAGGCCATAGAGTGCCTTATCGAGTTGATACACATGATCGGGAAAGTAGGGATCCTCGAACCCGGGGGGTTGCTTGATGTAAACCAACTCATTAATGGGACCATTAAGAAAAGCACTCTTCACATCCATTTGTTGTAACTTAAAGTTATGATGAGAAGCATATGCAATCAACATGCGAATGGATTCAAGACGAGCAACGGGAGCAAAGGTTTCACCGTAGTCTATACCCTCGACTTGGGAGTAGCCTTGTGCTACCAAACGAGCCTTGTTGCGAATGATAATCCCATGGGCATCTTGCTTGTTCTTAAATATCCACTTGGTTCCTATGACATTGTGATTCCCGGTCGGTCTTGGCACCAATCTGCACACTTTGTTGTGCTCGAAGTTGTTGAGTTCTTCATGCATGGCATTGAGCCAATCCGGATCTTCTAGCGCTTCATAGACCTTGTGGGGTTCCACACAAGAGACAAACGCGTGATGCTCACAATAATTTGCTAATTGTCTACGAGTGCTTACCCCCTTTCTTAAGCTTCCAAGCACATTCGACATGAGATGATCCTTGGTGGAGAGCTTGGAAGCAACCTTGGTGGCACGACGCTCAAATTCCTCCTCGGGGGTGAGACGAGGAGTGGTCACTTGATCATCTTGAGCGTCGTCTTGGGCTTGTTCTTGTTCTTGAACTCGCTCGGAGGAGAGAACTTGACCTTGGGCATCACTTGATGTGTCAACACCGTCTTGAGCGTGATCTTGCCCTTGGTCATGTTCTTGAAGATGAGGGCCTTCATGTTGAACTTCGGAAGCGTGTGGGCCTTGGGTTGGTGATGGCTCCACTTGAGTGGAGCTTTGTCCTTCTCCTTCGGCCAAAAGGGGTTCCTCAATGGGTAGGATAAAGCCAACACCCATTCTTCTTATGGCTTGGGGAGGAATTTCATCACCTACATCACAAGTGCCACTTTGCTCCACTTGGGAGCCGTTATTCTCATCAAACTCCATGTTACACGTCTCCTCAATAAGTCCCGTGGATTTATTGAGGACACGGTAAGCATGAGAGTTTGTAGCATAGCCAACAAATATGCCCTCATAAGCTCTAGCCTCAAATTTAGACAACTGAACACCTTTCTTGAGAATGAAACACTTACACCCGAATACCCGGAAGTACTTGAGATTGGGCTTGTTACCGGTGAGTATCTCGTGTGGAGTCTTGTTCAAGCCCTTGCGGAGGTAGAGCCGATTGGATGCATGACACGCGGTGTTGATGGCTTCGGCCCAAAAATTGTACGGAGACTTGAACTCTGCCATCATGGTCCTTGCCGCATCCATCAACGTCCGGTTCTTCCTCTCTGCAACACCGTTTTGTTGAGGGGTGTAGGGTGCGGAATATTGATGCTTGATTCCCTCATCACTAAGAAACTCATCCAAGGTGTAGTTCTTGAACTCGGTGCCGTTGTCACTTCTTATTGTCAAGATCTTTGCATTGTGTTGACGTTGTGCTTCATTTGCAAAGTCAATGACGGTTTGGGTCTCGCTCTTCCTCTTGAAGAAATACACCCACGTGTACCTTGAGTAGTCATCCACAATCACCAAGAAATACTTCCTACCTCCAAGACTATCGAAGGATGGAGGCCCAAAGATATCCATGTGAAGGATCTCCAAAGGCCTCTTCGAATAAATGATAGTCGTGGGAGGGTGAGCCTTCTCATGTAGCTTTCCTTTGATACAGGCACTGCAAGCACGATCTTTAGCAAAACTAACATTCGTTAGTCCACGGACATGGTCCCCCTTGAGAAGACTTTGCAAAGATCTCATATTGACATGGGCTAAACGGCGATGCCAAAGCCATCCCACATCAACTTTAGCCATTAGGCATGTCGTGGTCTTAGTGGGTCGCTCCGAAAAGTTAATCACATATAGACCGTTCTCGACATGCCTAACAAAGGCTACTTTAAGAGTCTTGCTCCACAAGAGGGCCACGGTATCGATATCAAAGAAAGTGGCAAAGCCCATGATTGCAAGTTGACGAACATAAAGTAAATTGTATGCAAGGGACTCAACAAGCATGACCTTCTCGATCATGAGATCATGAGAGATGACCACCTTGCCAAGTCCCAATACCTTAGAAGATGAGGCGTCACCCCACTCGACATTGGTGGGCATAGATGGAACCTTGTGCACATCCACCACCAAGTCCTTGCTTCCGGTCATATGATTTGTAGCTCCGCTATCGAGCAACCATGATCCCCCACCAGAAGCAAACACCTACAAGAGATCAATGCTTGGTTTTAGGTACCCATTTTGTAATGGGTCCTTTGATGTTATTAACAAGGGTTTTTGGAACCCAAATAGACCATTCAATGTATTCATGAGGAGAACCAACAAATTTGGCATAAACATGCCCATCACTAGCACGGCATAACACATAAGAAGGATTAAAATTGTCGGCTTTGTTGGGAGGGGTGACATTGCCCTTCTTGACATTGTTCTTCTTCTTCTCCTCGGAGGCACTCTCTCCCTCCTTCACAAAGGTTTGCATGAGAGGAGGAGGTCGTTTGGCCTTGTCATTCTTCTTCTTGTTCTTGGAGTCGGGCACGTACCTAACCCCTTCCTTGGCCAATACTCCCTTTTGGTTGATCAAGAGATCGTTGAGGTTCTTCTTGCCTTGTATGCAAGTCGCAAGACCTCTCTCAAGTTACCCCTTTAGCTTAGCGTTCTCCTCAACGAGATGCACATGCTCACAACACGGGTTAGTAGCATTTGCATTATCAATTAACATCATATGAGGGAAAGTGGCTTTTTCCTTGGTTAGCTTTACTTGAAGTTGATCATGAGACTCTTTGAGGCTAGCATGACCACCCTTCAAGACCTTGTGAGCCTTGTCAAGTATATCAAACTCCTCTTTGAGTCTAGCAAGATCAACCTCAAGTTCGGCCTTCTCGGAGTTTAGCACATGAGAAACTATGAGGACATGATCATAATCTTTCTTTAACTTAGCATGATCAACGTTGTGTGACTCCTCAAGAGCCAAACGAAGACCACGCTCTTCCTCAAGAGCATTGGAAAGATCCGAAATCTCATCGGCATAGTCACGACTATGCCCTTCCATCTTAGTGATGGTGTCTTCGTGAGCCTCGATCATGTCATTGGCTTCACCAAGTTGTTCCAAGAGAGCAACAAAGTGCTTCTTGGATTTTCCCTTGAGTTTGCCCATAAAGGCCTCAAACTCGTTAGCCTCCACATTAGCTCCCTCAAGTTCATTAATGCTATCCGTAGGAGAAGGATGATTAATGGTGGTAGTTTTGATATTGGGGGTTACCTTGTTGGTGGCTTTAGCCATGAGGCACTTGGCGGTGATGCTCTCATTGGGTGAGTCAAAGAGAGACACCTGTGAAGTCATCGCAATGGCAACTGATGCCATGGCAACCGACTCATCATCTTCATCATCGTCATCATCCTCATTGTACTCTTATTGTACAACCAATGCCTTGGGAGGAGTCTTCTTGGTGAAGTTGTTCTTGTTGGAGAACGACTTGGCCTTGTCTTTTCAGATGAGCTTGCCACCATTGTCTTCCCTCTTCTCATACGGGCATTCCGCAACAAAATGACTCACGTTGCCGCAATTGTAGCAAGTCCTTACATGTTGCTTGCCCCTCGTGCCACTCGAGTTGTTTTTGCTAAAGTTTGGCCTCGAGTTTTTATTGCTCCAAAATTGCCTTGAAGCAAATGCCATGTGTTCATGATATGCATACTTCGTATCTTCGGGGTTGCTCTCCTCTTCTTCCTCTTCTTCTTCTTCAACGGTGAGCTTGGCCTTTAATGCAAGGTTAGGCTTCTTTGCCCGTTGAGAACGGAGCACCGCATTGTCGGCGGTCTTGTCCAAAATGTTCATGGCCACAAACTCATCCAACACTTCTCTTGAGGTCAAAGTGTGGAAGTCCGGTCTTTGACGAATGACGGAGGACATGGCCTTGTGGTAGGGCATCATTGCCTTGAGGAATTTGCGCTTGATCCAATTGTCATCCGTGTCCTTGCTCCCGTGATCTCGTAGTGAGACCGCGAGTTTGGTTACTCTCCGATAAAGCTCACGAGATTCTTCATCTTCTTTCATAGCAAACTCATCGGCCTCATCTTGCACCACTTCATAGTTGGAGCGTTGAATGCTTGCGCTTCCCCGGTAGAGAGAGACAACACAATGCCATGCATCTTTGGCCAAGGCGAAGGGACGTAGATGAGGTAGGTCTTCGGGTGGAATTGCATCTTGAATGATAAAGAGAGCATTCTCATTGAATTGATTATCCACGGCTTCTCGAGGAGTGAAGTTGCTTGGATCATGCAGATAAAAACCTTCTTCAATGATTCTCCAAAGGTTAGTGTTCACATGATTTAAATGACGTTTAAAGCGGTAAACCCAAGAACCAAAGTCCTCATTTTTCACAATCTTAGGGGGAGGACCGGCATGATTCAAATGAGTAGAAGGAACCGGTCCACCATAAACAAGTGGTGGTTCCATATGAGCAAAGATGCCGGTCCCATTTTTACCACTAGAAGATGGAGCCTTTTCACTACTAGCTTCGCCTTGTCGGGGATAGCATCCGTCACCTTGTTGGTGGGAGCACCCACTTTCAACGGTGCGGTGGAAAGTTTAAGCCCCTCAAGAAATTTAGTAAACATGCTTTCAACCTCGGTCGTCATGGAGGTCTTCAATGTCTCTAAGGCCACATTGAATTCCTCACGAGAGACCAAGGTTCCCCCATCGCCCGTGGACGAGATCAGATTCACACCGGAGTGTTCCTCCACACCGTCTACGGTATCAACCATACTCTTTGGACGGTAAAGTCCTTCATAAAGAGACGAGGCTCTGATACCAATTGAAAGGATCGATATGGTTGACTAGATGGGGGTGAATAGGCAACTACCAATTTTTAACTTTTCTTTATCAAATTAAACTTTGCATCAAAGTAGGTTGTCTAGATGTGCAACTAGGTGAGCAACCTATATGATGCAATACCAACAAGCAAGCAAGCAAGCAAGAGAAGTAACACTAAAGAGCTTGCACAAGTAAAGGTAAGAGATAACCAAGAGTGGATCCGATGTAGACGAGGATGTGTTACCGAAGTTCCTTCCCTTTGAGGGGAAGTACGTCTCCGTTGGAGCGGTGTGGAGGCACGGTGCTCCCCAAGAAGCCACTAGGGCCACCGTATTCTCCTCACGCCCTCACACAATGCGAGATGCCGTGATTCCACTATTGGTGCCCTTGAAGGCGGCGACCGAACCTTTACAAACAAGGTTGGGGCAATCTCCACAACTTAATCGGAGGCTCCCAACAAAACCACGAAGCTTCACCACAATGGACTATGGCTCCGTGGTGACCTCAACCGTCTAGGGTGCTCAAACACCCAAGAGTAACAAGATACGCTAGGGATGAGTGGGGGAATCGAAAATCCCTTGGTGGAAGTGTAGATCAGGGCCTTCTCAACCACTCCCGAGCAAATCAACAAGTTTGATTGGCTAGAGAGATAGATCGGGCGAAAATGGAGCTTGGAGCATTTAATGGAGCTTGAGAAATAAATGGAGCTTGGGGGAGGAAGAGGTAGGTCAAAGAGAAGAAGGGGACTCCCTTTTATAGTGTGGGCAACCATCCAACCGTTTCCCCTCACCAACCAGCCCCGCACAGGGTGGTACTACCGCCAGGTCAGCGGTACTGCCGCGCCAGCCAGCGGCACTGCCGCGCCAGCCAGCGGCACTGCCACGCAGAGGAGACTAGTAGGGAATAGGACCCAATGCGGTACTACCGCGGTGGTAGGGGCGGTACTACCGCTCCTGGAATGGTACTACCGCCTCTACAACCGCAACTAGTGCCACAAAACCTGACACGGGAAAAAGACCCCTCGAGTCGAGGCGGTAGGAGCCACACAGCCCAGCGGTACTACGGCAGCGGGGTCACGGGCGGTACTACCGCCGCGGAGCGGTACTGCCGCTTGTGACCCTTCGACCGTACTACCGCTGGTAGTGCAGTACTACCGCTGGGGCACAGAAGAGAGAGAGAATCTCTCCAAAGAGGCTAAGGACGAGGCGGAGGTGCCAGCCACCCCAGCGGTACTACTGCTGTGGAGCCACGGGCGGTACTACCGCTGTAGTGCGGTACTGCCGCTTGTGGCTCCTCAGCGGTACTACCGCTGGGTTGCGCGGTACTACCGCTTGGACCCAGATAGGACAAGGAAGAGAGGAGAGATCTCTACAATGGAATGGAAAAGGTCGGAGGGTGAGAAGCTGATGTGTACGTGTTGATTCCACCCATGCAATACCCCAGCGGACCCCCTCTTGATAGTACGGTGCCCTCTATGCAACTAGTCCACCAAGAAAGAAACGAAAGAGCTACACCGTCTTGAAATACACTCCGAGGGGAAGATAACATCTCGTGCCAGGGGAGAATCTGTGAATTATTCAAAGCACAAGATTAGTCCGCAAACATGTTGTCATCAATCACCAAAACTACCTTGAGAGATATATGTCGTAACAGTTACTCTGTTCTCTTGAAATTAATACTCTAGATGCATGCTGGATAGCGGTCGATGTGTGGAGTAATAGTAGTAGATGCAGGCAGGAGTCGGTCTACTTGTCTTGGACGTGATGCCTATATACATGATCATACCTAGATATTCTCATAACTATGCTCAATTCTGTCAATTGCTCAACAGTAATTTGTTCACGCACCGTAATACTTATGCTCTCGAGAGAAGCCACTAGTGAAACCTATGGCTCCGGGGTCTATTTTCCATCAATTAATCTTCCAATACTTAGTTATTTCCTTTGCCATTTATTTTACTTGCATCTTTATTTCTCTTTATCATAAAAATACCAAAAATATTATCTTATCATATCTATCAGATCTCACTCTCATAGGTGACCGTGAAGGGATTGACAACCCCTTTTATCGTGTTGGTTGCAAGGAGTTTATTTGTTTGTGTAGGTGCGAGGGACTCGTGCGTGGCCTCCTAATGGATATATACCTTGGTTCTCAAAAGCTAAGGGAAATACTTACGCTGCTCCGCTGCATCACCCTTTCCTCTTCAAGGGAAAACCAACGCAGTGCTCAAGAGGTAGCAAGAAGGATTTTTGGCGCCATTGTCGGGGAGTCTACGCAAAAGTCAACATACCAAGTACCCATCACAAACCCTTTTCTCCCGCATTACATTATTTGCCATTTGCCTCTCGTTTTCCTCTCCCCCCACTTCACCCTTGCCGTTTTATTCGCCCTCTCTCTCTCCGTCCTCCTACTCTTTCTCTATTTGCTTTTTTGCCCATCTCTTGTTTGCTTGTGTGTTGGATTGCTTGCTTGTCACGATGGCTCTATCTAGATTTGGTGATCTTCACCTTAAAAGGTTAGAAGAGATCGAAAGCAACGTCAGGAGTTTTATGGTCGTACAATTTGAGCATAATAATTTCTTTAGAAATGAGCTTAAAGAACAAAAAATCTTTATGGGTTATATGAACAAAGAGCTCGATGTTATGTCTAAAGAATTTGATGGTTTTAAATCTCAAATTGCTCGTCTTGAGAAGTTAATAGCTGAAGTTTTGGATAAGCAAGCCACTTTAGTTAATAAGATGGCCGCTAAGCCGGAAAAAAAATTGGATAACAAAGATGAAGATCTAAAAGTTATTGATGTGTCCCCTATTAAATATTTGTTTTGTAATATGAATCTTCATAATGATGGGACTAAATATGATACACCTTTACCTAGAAGGTGTTCCAAAAATTTGGAGTCTTTATATCTTGATGCTAAAATTGTTAAAAGTGGGATTAAAGAAGTCAAAACTTTAAATATCGATGAACCCACTATCTTGGATTTCAAGGAATTTAATTATGATAATTGCTCTTTGATAGATTATATTTCCTTGTTGCAATCCATGCTAAATTCTCCTCATGCTTATAGTCAAAATAAAGCCTTTACCAAACATATCGTTGATGCTTTGATCCAATCTTATGAAGAAAAACTTGAGTTGGAAGTTTCTATCCCTCGAAAACTTTATGATGAGTGGGAACCTACTATTAAAATTAAAATTAAAGATCACGAGTGCTATACTTTGTGTGATTTGGGTGCTAGTGTTTCCACGATTCCTAAGACTTTGTGTGATTTGCTAGGTTTCCGTGATTTTGATGATTGCTCTTTAAACTTGCACCTTGCGGATTCCACTATAAAGAAAGCTATGGGAAGAATTAATGATGTTCTTATTGTTGCAAATAGGAATTATGTGCCTGTAGATTTTATTGTTCTTGACATAGATTGCAAGCCTTCATGTCCTATTATTCTTGGTAGACCTTTCCTTAGAATGATTGGTGTAATTATTGATATGAAGGAAGGGAATATTAGATTCCAATTTCCATTAAGGAAAGGCATGGAACACTTCCCTAGAAATAAAATTAAATTACCATATGAGTCTATTATGAGAGCCACTTATGGATTGCCTACCAAAGATGGCAATACCTAGATCTATCTTCGCTTTTATGCCTAGCTAGGGGCGTTAAACGATAGCACTTGTTGGGAGGCAACCCAATTTTAATTTTATTCCTTGATTTTTGCTCCTGTTTAGTAATAAATAATTTATCTAGCCTATGTTTTTGTTGTGTTTTTTGTGTTTAATTAGTGTTTGTGCCAAGTAGAATCATTGGAAAGACTTGGGGAAAGTCTTTTTAATCTTGCTGTAAAAAACTGAAACTTTAGCGCTCACGAGAATTGCTGTAACTTTTATTTGGAAAGTTCTATTTAGTTAATTCTTTTTGCAGATGCTTCATAGATAAATTCCTCACGTCCAGAAATTTATTTTAGAATTTTTGGGATTCCAGATCTTGCGTTAGCTACAGTTTACTACAGACTGTTCTGTTTTTGACCGATTCTGTTTTTCGTGTGTTGTTTGCTTATTTTAATGAATCTATGGCTAGTAAAATAGTTTATAAACCATAGAGAAGTTTGAATACAGTAGGTTTAACACCAATATAAATAAAGAATGAGTTCATTACAGTACCTTGAAGTGGTGTTTTGTTTTCTTTCGCTAACGGAGCTCACGAGATTTTCTACTTTAAGTTTTGTGTTGTGAAGTTTTCAAGTTTTGGGTAAGGATTTGATGGATTATGGAACAAGGAGTGGCAAGAGCCTAAGCTTGGGTATGCCCATGGCACCCCCCCAAGATAATCTAAGGACACCTAAAAGCCAAAGCTTGGGGATGCCCCGGAAGGCATCCCCTCTTTCATCTACTTCCATCGGTAACTTTACTTGGAGCTATATTTTATTTACCACATGATATGTGTTTTGCTTGGAGCATCTTGTATTATTTGAGTCTTTATTTGTTAGTTTTCCACAATCATCCTTGTTGTACACACCTTTAAAGAGAGACACACATGATTCGGAAATTTTTAGAATACTCTATGTGCTTCACTTATATCTTTTGAGTTATATAGTTTTTGCTCTAGTGCTTCACTTATATCTTTTAGAGCACGTTGGTGGATTTGCTTTATAGAAACCATTGTTCTCTCATGCTTCACTTAGATTATTTTGAGAGTCCTACAAAACAGCATGGTAAATTGCTTTAATTATATTAGGCATTCAAGATTAATAATAAAATTTTCTTATGAGTGTGTTGAATACTATGAGAAGTTTGATACTTGATAATTGTTTTGAGATATGGAGATGGTGACATTAGAGTCATGCTAGTTGATTAGTTGTGAATTTGAGAAAATACTTGTGTTAAAGTTTTTGATTCCCTTAGCATGCACGTATGGTGAACCGTTATGTGATGAAGTCGGAGCATGATTTATTTATTGATTGTCTTCCTTATGGGTGGCGGTCGGGGACGAGCGATGGTCTTTTCCTACCAATCTATCCCCCTAGGAGCATGCGCGTAATACTTTGATTTGATAACTTGTAGATTTTTGCAATAAGTATATGACTTCTTTATGACTAATGTTGATTCCATGGATCATACGCACTCTCACCCTTCCACCATTGCTAGCCTCTCTAATACCGCGCACCTTTCGCCGGTATCATACACCCACCATATACCTTCCTCAAAACAGCCACCATACCTACCTATCATGGCATTTCCATAGCTATCCCAAGATATATTGCCATGTAACTTACCACTGTTCTGTTTATTATGACATGCTCCATCATTGTCATATTGCTTCGCATGATCATGTAGTTGACATTGTATTTGTGGCAAAGCCACCATTCATAATTATTTCATACATGTCACTCTTGATTCATTGCATATACCGGTACACTGCCGGAGGCATTCACATAGAGTCATATTTTGTTCTAAGTATTGAGTTGTAATTGTTGAGTTGTAAGTAAATAAAAAAGTGTGATGATCATCATTTTTAGAGCATTGTCCCAAGTGAGGAAAGGATGATAGAGACTATGATTCCCCCACAAGTCGGGATGAGACTCCGGACTAAAAAAAGAGGCCATAAAAAAAGGAGAAAAGGCCCAAGTAAAATAATGAGAGAAAAATAGAGAAGGGACAATGCTACTATCCTTTTACCACACGTGTGCTTCAAAGTAGCACCAAGATCTTCATAGAAAGTGTCCTATGTTATCACTTTCATATACTAGTGGGAATTTTTCATTATAGAACTTGGCTTGTATATTCCAATGATGGGCTTCCTTAAAATGCCCTAGGTCTTCATGAGCAAGCGAGTTGGATGCACACCCACTTAGTTCTTTTTGTTGAGCTTTCATATACTTATAGCTCTAGTGCATCCGTTGCATGGCAATCCCTACTCACTTACATTGATATCTATTAATGGGCATCTCCATAGCCCGATGATACGCCTAGTTGATGTGAGACTATCTCCCCCCTTTTTTGTCTTCTCCACAACCACCATTCTATTCCACCTATAGTGCTATGTCCATGGCTCACGCTCATGTATTGCGCGAAGATTGAAAAAGTTTGAGAACACCAAAAGTATGAAACAATTGCTTGGCTTGTCATTGGGGTTGTGCATGATTTAAATACTTTGTGTGGTGAAGATGGAGCATAGCCAGACTATATGATTCTATAGGGATAACTTTCTTTGGCCATGTTATTTTGAAGAGACATAATTGCTTAGTTAGTATGCTTGAAGTATTATTATTTCTAGGTCAATATTGAACTTTTGTCTTGAATCTTTCGGATCTGAATATTCATACCACAATTAAGAAGAATTACATTGAAATAATGCCAAGTAGCATTCCACATCAAAAATTCTGTTTTTATCATTTACAACTCGAGGACGAACAGGAATTAAGCTTGGGGATGATTGATACGTCCCCAACGTATCTATAATTTTTTATTGTTCCATGCTATATTATATCCTGTTTTGGACATTATTGGGCTTTATTATACACTTTTATATTATTTTTGGGACTAACCTATTAACCGGAGGCCCAGCCCAGAATTGTTGTTTTTGCCTATTTCAGAGTTTCGCAGAAAAAGAATATCAAACGGAGTCCAAATGGAATGAAACCTTCGGGAATGTGATTTTTGGAACAAACGTGATCCAGAGGACTTGGACCCTATGTCAAGACATCAACCAGGAAGGCACGAGGTAGGGGCGTGCCTACCCCCCCCTAGGCGCGCCCTCCACCCTCGTGGGGCCCACGTTGCTCCACCGACGTACTCCTTCCTCCTATATATACCTACATACCCCCAAACTACCAGATATGGAGCCAAAACCCTAATTCCACCGCCGTAACTTTCTGTATCCACGAGATCCCATCTTGGGGCCTTTTCCGGAGCTCCACCGAAGGGGGTATCGATCATGGAGGGCTTCTACATCAACACCATAGCCTCTCCGATGAAGTGTGAGTAGTTTACTTCAGACCTTCGGGTCCATAGTTATTAGCTAGATGGCTTCTTCTCTCTTTTTGGATCTCAATACAAAGTTCTCCCCCTCTCTTGTGGAGATCTATTCGATGTAATCTTCTTTTGCAGTGTGTTTGTTGAGACTGATCAATTGTGGGTTTATGATCAAGTTTATCTATGAACAATATTTGAATCTTCTCTGAATTCTTTTATGTATGATTGGTTATCTTTGCAAGTCTATTCGAATTATCAGTTTGGTTTGGCCTACTAGATTGATCTTTCTTGCAATGGGAGAAGTGCTTAGCTTTGGGTTCAATCTTGCGGTGTCCTTTCCCAGTGACACCAGGGGCAGCAAGGCACGTATTGTATTGTTTCCGTCGAGGATAACAAGATGGGGTTTATATCATATTGCATGAGTTTATCCCTCTACATCATGCCATCTTGCTTAAAGCATTACTCTGTTCTCTTGAACTAAATACTCTAGATGCATGCTGGATAGCGGTCGATGTGTGGAGTAATAGTAGTAGGTGCAGGCAGGAGTCGGTCTACTTGTCTTGGACGTGATGCCTATATACATGATCATACCTACATATTCTCATAACTATGCTCAATTCTGTCAATTGCTCAACAGTAATTTGTTCACCCACCGTAATACTTATGCTCTCGAGAGAAGCCACTAGTGAAACCTATGGCCCCCGGGTCTATTTTCCACATATTAATCTTCCAATACTTAGTTATTTCCTTTGCCATTTATTTTACTTGCATCTTTATTTCTCTTTATTATAAAAATACTAAAAATATTATCTTATCATATCTATCAGCTCTCACTTTCGTAGGTGACCGTGAAGGGATTGACAACCCCTTTATCGCGTTGGTTGCGAGGAGTTTATTTGTTAGTGTAGGTGCGAGGGACTCGTGCGTGGCCTCCTACTGGATTGATACCTTGGTTCTCAAAAACTGAGGGAAATACTTACACTGCTCTGTTGCATCACCCTTTCCTCTTCAAGGGAAAACCAACGTAGTGCTCAAGAGGTAGCAGGGTGCCTCGCAAAGAACATGAAAAATGCTCACGAGGGCACCTATCCAGTCCCCTCGCAAGGCATGCGAGGGAGAGCACAGACCAAAACAAAGATCCAAGGAAGAACAGAGGAAAAGGAGATCGAACCAAGAGGACAAGAAAAATCAGAATGCAAACTTCCATTAAGAAAAAGGGGGAAAGCCAACTACAGAAAGCAAATGAAAAGCCGCGTCCGGCACCTAGTCTAGTCTTCTCACCAGCGCAGAGCTAACTGCTGCCACTAGGACGTGGGAGGGAGCCCCCGAGGCCCGAGGACGGCACTCCTGAGACTCCGGGGCGTGTACAACAACACACATTATTACGTGAGAGTGTCATGAGCGGAGACCTTCGCATGCACGGGGCCTTGCTTCATGGGTAGAACTTCCGGAGGTGCTTGATGTTCTAGGCGTTCTGGATGGGGATCCCGTCCTGCGTCTCCAGGCGCGCGGCGCTAGGCCTGGAGACACGGGCGATCCTAAACGAGCCTTCCCACATGGGCGAGAGGTTGTGCAGCCCTTCCCTTGAGTGCACCCGCCTCAGGACGAGATCACCCACCTCGAGCGTCCTGGAGTGGACGCTGTAATAGTGGTACCGTCGCAGCGCCTGCTGGTACCTTGCCGCTCGGAGCGAGGCTTCACGGCTGTGTTCCTCCCCCAGCACAAGTTCCATCCTCCGCATGGCGTCCTGCTGCGTCTCATTAAACGCCAGGACCTGTGCGGAGCAATGCTTGACATTGTGAGGGAGAACCGCTTCTGCTCCGTAGACGAGGAAGAACGAGGTCTCGCCTGTTGGCTTGGTGTCGGTGGTGCGGATGGACCACAGTACAGACTGGAGCTCGTCGTGCCAGCCCTTGCCACAGGCCTCAAGCTTCTTCTTGAAGGTCCTGGTCTTAAGGCCTCTGAGGACCTCCGCGTTGGCGCGTTCGGCTTGGCCATTGCTCCTGGGGTGTGTCAATGAAGCGTAGCAGATCTGCGTTCCAAGGTTAGCACAGTATGCCTTGAAAAGATTGCTAGTGAACTACGAGCCGTTGTCGGTGATTATATGATTAGGGACCCCGAACCGACTCATGAGACCCTTGATGAACTTGACCGCAGATCCGGCCTAGATGGTGCGGACGGCTTCTACCTCCGCCCATTTGGTGAACTTGTCGATGGCGACGTAGAGGTAGTGGTAGCCCCCAGGCGCTCGAGGGAATGGGCCTAAGATATCCACACCCTAGACTGCGAACGGCTACGAGAGCGGGATGGTCTGGAGGCCCTGAGCTGGCTGATGAATCTGCTTGGTGTGGAATTGGCAGGCCTCGCAGGACTTCACCAGCTCGGTTGCGTCACTGAGTGCCATAGGCCAGTAGAACCTGCTACGGAACGCCTTGCCGACAAGGGTTCGTGATGTCGAGTGGTGCCCACAGTCTCCGCCGTGTATGTCAGCCAGCAGCTCGTTCCCCTGTTCCCTGGAGATGCATCATAAGGAAACATCATTTGGCCGCTTCCTGTATAACTCACCGTCATGGATGCAGTATGTCGTAGCCTGTCGGGCCACACGCTCTGTGTCCTCCTCCTTCTCCAGTAGCATCCCTTGCATCAGGTATTCCTTGAGCTCCTTGGTCCAGCTCCCTTCCTGAGGCTCGAGTGCCAGGAGTAGGCGCGCTCCCGAGGTCGGGCCGCAGGCCGGGGCTCCCGGGGCTGGTAGTTGGGGGAGCTCCTCTTGAGGCGGCACCGGCCGCGAAAGTGGAGGTGCTGCCGATGGCTTGAAGAGCCTCTCTTCAAAGACACCAGGCTCTTGGGGTTGTCGCTTGGACACCCTTTTGGCGATGTCATCAGCCTCTTTGTTGGTTCGCGGGGCACGTGCTGCAACTCTAGACCCAGGAAATGCTTTTCCATTTTGCGTACCTCCATGAGGTATGCCTCCATGTGCTCATCCTTCGGCTCGTGTACCTTGTTGGAGAAGTTGACGAGGAGCTGCGAGTCGCCCCTGATGGTGAGGCGCTTCACCCCTAGGGCCACCGCGGCCTTGAGGCCAACGTGAGACCTTCGTACTCCATGATGTTGTTTGAGACCTTCTCGCCCTACTGGAAGCAGAGCTGCACGGTGTAGTAGAGCTTGTCCTGAGTAGGAGAGATGAGCACTGCTCCAGCCCCTGCGCCATGGCGTGCGAATGCGCCATCAAAATACATGATCCAGCCATCTGGTGCTTCACTTCCTGGCGAGAGGGACTGGTCCTCGCCTGCTTCAAACACCGGGGCTTCAGTCCATTCTGCCATGAAGTCAGCGAGCGTGGCCCCCTTGATGACCCTAGTTGTGCTGAACTCCAGCTGGAATGCTTGCAGCTCGATGTTCCATTCGGCGACTCTTCCAGCAGCGTTGGGGCTCCTGAGTACCCTCTCCAGCGGGTAGGCCGAGATGACCTTCATTGGGTGACCTTGGAAGTAGTGTTGCAGCTTACACGAGGCCACCAGAAGCGTGAGCAGGAGCTTCTAAGGCATGGGGTACCGTGCCCTTGCATCCTACAGTACCGTGCTGGCGAAATATACTGGGTGCTCGACGAGGGTGGGAACATCGAGGGAGCTTGTGCCTGCCGGCGGTTGCGGCGTCTCCTGAGATGACGGGACCTCAAGAGCCTGATCTCCTGTTGGGTCCTCTGTCGGCTCGCGAACGCCGCGTTGCTGGGCCTGGTCACTCATCGGCATTGCTGCAGCCCTTGCGGTGCCCTCTGGGTCTTATATCGCCTCGGCTGGTGGTGCGGCACGGCACGACAGCCCCTTGGCCTGACGCCCTTCCCGAACCACCACTAGGGCTGTGCTAGCGGAGTAGGGGGTGGAGTCAACAATCTGATCGATGCGCGGGAGCGGGAATGGGTCTTGGGGACAAGCCTTGTTAAGGTTGGTGAAGTCAACACACATGTGCTCCTTCCCGCCTTTCTTCGGTACGACGACGGGCTTCACCATCCACTCGGGGTACCGAACCTCGCAAATGACACCCACTGCCTCCAGCTTGCGGGTTTCCTGGACGATGAAGGACTGCTTCTCCGTGGATTGTCGCCGCGCCTTCTGCTTCATAGGACGCACATTGGGGCACACCCTCAAGTGATGCTCGATCACCCCTCTTGGGACCCGTACTAGCTGCTTGGGTTCTCAGGCGAACACATCCTTGTTCGCGCGCAAGAACCTCACCAGTGCCTCCTCTTGATTTGGGTCGAGGTTGGTGTTGGGGAACATAGTAATTTCAAAATTTTCCTACGCACACGCAAGATCATGGTGATGCATAGCAACGAGAGGGGAGAGTGTTGTCTACGTACCCTCATAGACCGAAGCGAAAGCGTTGACACAACGTAGAGGAAGTAGTCGTACGTCTTCCCGATCCGACCGATCCAAGCACCGTTACTCCAGCACCTTCGAGTTCTTGGCACACGTTCAGCTCGATGACGATCCCCGGGCTCTGATCCAGCAAAGCGTCGGGGAGGAGTTCTGTCAGCACGACGGCGTGGTGACGATCTTGATGTTCTACCGTCGCAGGGCTTCGCCTAAGCACCGCTACAATATGACCGAGGTGGAATATGGTGGAGGGGGGCACCGCACACGGCTAAGGAACGATCACGAAGATCAACTTCTGTCTCTCTGGGGTGCCCCTGCCTCCGTATATAAAGGACTAAAGGGGGGTGCGGCCGGCCTAGGAGAGGCGCGCCAGGAGAGTCCTACTCCCTCTGGGAGTAGGATTCCCCCCCCCCAATCCTAGTTGGAATAGGATTCGCGGAGGGGGAAAAGAGAGAGAGAGGCCGGCCCCCTCTCCTTGTCCTATTCGGACCAAGGGAGGGGAGGGGCGCGCGGCCCATGTTGGGCTGCCTATTCTCTTTTCCACTAAGGCCCACTATGGCCCATATAGCTCCCGGGGGGTTCCGGTAACCTCTCGGTACTCTGGTAAAATCCCGATTTCACCCGGAACACTTCCGATATCCAAACATAGGCCTCCAATATATCAATCTTTATGTCTCGACCATTTCGAGACTCCTCGTCATATCCGTGATCACATCCGGGACTCCGAACAAACTTAGGTACATCAAAATGCAAAAACTCATAATATAACTGTCATCGTAACCTTAAGCGTGCGGACCCTACGGGTTCGAGAACAATGTAGACATGACCGAGACATGTCTCTGGTCAATAACCAATAGCGGGACCTGGATGCCCATATTGGCTCCTACATATTCTACGAAGATCTTTATTGGTCAGACCGCATAACAACATACGTTGTTCCCTTTGTCATCGGTATGTTACTTGCCCGAGATTCGATCGTCGGTATACCAATACCTAGTTCAATCTCGTTACCGGCAAGTCTCTTTACTCGTTCTGTAATACATCATCCGCAACTAACTCATTAGTTGCAATGCTTGCAAGGCTTAAGTGATATGCATCACCGAGAGGGCCCAGAGATACCTCTCCGACAATCGGAGTGACAAATCCTAATCTCGAAATACGCCAACCCAACATGTACCTTTGGAGACACCTGTAGAGCTCCTTTATAATCACCCAGTTACGTTGTGACGTTTGGTAGCACACAAAGTGTTCCTCTGGCAAACGGGAGTTGCATAATCTCATAGTTATAGGAACATGTATAAGTCATGAAGAAAGCAATAGCAACATACTAAACGATCGGGTGCTAAGCTAATGGAATGGGTCATGTCAATCAGATCATTCAACTAATGATGTGATCCCATTAATCAAATAACAACTCTTTGTCCATGGTTAGGAAACATAACCATCTTTGATTAACGAGCTAGTCAAGTAGAGGCATACTAGTGACACTCTGTTTGTCTATGTATTCACACATGTATTATGTTTCTGGTTAATACAATTCTAGCATGAATAATAAACATTTATCATGATATAAGGAAATAAATAATAACTTTATTATTGCCTCTAGGACATATTTCCTTCAGTCTCCCACTTGCACTAGAGTCAATAATCTACATCACATCGCCATGTGATTTAACATCAATAGTTCACATCTTTATGTGATTGGTTCACATCTCCATGTGACTAACACCCAAAGGGTTTACTAGATTCAATAATCTAGTTCACATCGCTATGTGATTAAGACCCAAAAAGTGATCATGTTTTGCTTGTGAGAGAAGTTTAGTCAACGGGTCTGCCACATTCAGATCCGCATGTATTTTGCAAATTTCTATGTCAACAATGCTCTGCATGGAGCTACTCTAGCTAATTGCTCCCACTTTCAATATGTATCCAGATTGAGACTTAGAGTCATCTGGATCAGTGTCAAAGCTTGCATCGACGTAACCCTTTACGACGAACCTTTTGTCACCTCCGTAATCGAGAAACATATCCTTATTCCAGTAAGGATAATTTTGACCGCTGTCCATTGATCTACTCTTAGATCACTATTGTACTCCCTCTCTTAACACAGTGTATGGTATACAATAGATCTGGTACACAGCATGGCATACTTTATAGAACCTATGACTGAGGCATAGGGAATGACTTTCATTCTCTTTCTATCTTCTGCCATGGTCGGGCTTTGAGTCTTACTCAACTTCACACCTTGTAACACAGGCAAGAAACTTTTTCTTTGACTGTTCCATTTTGAACTACTTCAAAATCTTGTCAAGGTATGTACTCATTGAAAAACTTATCAAGCGTCTTGATCTATCTCTATAGATCTTGATACTCAATATGTAAGCAGCTTTACCGAGGTCTTTCTTTGAAAAACTCCTTTCAAACACTCCTTTATGCTTTGCAGAATAATTCTACATTATTTCTGATCAACAATATGTCATACACATATACTTATCAGACATGATGTAGTGCTCCCACTCACTTTCTTGTAAATACAGGCTTCACCGCAAGTCTGTATAAAACTATATGCTTTGATCAACTTATCAAAGCGTATATTCCAACTCCGAGATTCTTGCACCAGTCCATAGATGGATCGCTGGAGCTTGCATATTTAGTTAACACCTTTAGGATCGACAAAACCTTCTAGTTGCATCGTATACAACTCTTTGCAGTTTTGTTTATCCATTTGCCAGATTTCATAAAATGCGGCAATTGCTAACATGATTCGGACAGACTTAAGCATAGATACGAGTGAGAAAATCTCATCGTAGTCAACACCTTGAACTTGTCAAAAACCTTTTGCGACAATTCTAGCTTTGTAGATAGTAACACTACTATCAGCGTCCGTCTTCCTCTTGAAGATCCATTTATTTTCTATGGCTTGCCGATCATCGGGCAAATCCATCAAAGTCCATACTTTGTTCTCATACATGGATCATATCTCAGATTTCATGGCCTCAAACCATTTCGCGGAATCTGGGCTCATCATCGCTTCCTCATAGTTTGCAAGTTCGTCATGGTCAAGTAACATGACCTCCATAATAGGATTACCGTACCACTCTGGTGCGGATCTCACTCTGGTTTACCTACGAGATTCGATAGTAACTTGATCTAAAGTTACATGATCATCATCATTAGCTTCCTCACTAATTGGTGTAGTAGTCACAGGAACAGATTTCTGTGATGAACTACTTTCCAATAAGGGAGCAAGTACAGTTACCTCATCAAGTTCTACTTTCCTCCCACTCACTTCTTTCGAGAGAAACTCCTTCTCTAGAAAAACTCTGAATTTAGCAACAAAAGTCTTGCCTTCGGATTTGTGATAGAAGGTGTACCCAATAGTCTCCTTTGGGTATCCTATGAAGACATATTTCTCCGATTTGGGTTTGAGCTTATTAGGATGAAACTTTTTCATATAAGCATCACAACCCCAAACTTTAAGAAACGACAACTTTGGTTTCTTGCCAAACCACAGTTCGGATTGTGTCGTCTCAACGGACTTAGATGGTGCCCTATTTAACGTGAATGCAGCTGTCTCTAATGCATAACCCCAAAACGATAGTGGTAGTTCGGTAAGAGACATCATAGATCGCACCATATCTAATAAAGTACGGTTATGACATTCGGACACACCATTATGCTGTGGTGTTCCAGGTGGCATGAGTTTGTGAAACTATTCCACATTGTTTTAATTGAAGACCAAACTCGTAACTCAAATATTTTACTTCTGCGATCATATCGTAGAAACTTTCATTTTTGTTACGATGATTCTCCACTTCACTCTGAAATTCTTTGAACTTTTCAAATGTTTCAGACCTTTGTTTCATCAAGTAGATATACTCATATCTGCTCAAATCATCTGTGAAGATCAGAAAATAATGATACCTATCGCGAGCCTCAATATTCATCGGACCACATACATCAGTATGCATGATTTCCAACAAATCTGTTGCTCGCTCCATTGTTCTGAAGAACAGAGTCTTAGTCATCTTGCCCATGAGGCATGGTTCGCAAGCATCAACTGATTCATAATCAAGTGATTCCAAAAGCCCATCAGCATGGAGTTTCTTCATGCGCTTTACACCAATATGACCTAAATGGCAGTGCTACAAATAAGTTGCACTATCATTATTAACTTTTCATCGTTTGGTTTCAATATTATGATTATGTGTATCACTACGATCGAGATCCAACGAACTATTTTCATTGGGTGTGTAACCATATAAGGTTTTATTCGTGTAAACAGAACAACAATTTATTCTCTTACTTAAATGAATAATCGTATTACAATAAACATGATCAAATCATATTCATGCTCAACGTAAACACCAAATAACACTTATTTAGGTTCAACACTAATCCCGAATTTATAGGGAGTGTGCGATGATGATCATATCAATCTTGGAACCACTTCCAACACACATCGTCACTTCACCCTTAACTAGTCTCTGTTTATTCTGCAACTCCCATTTCGAGTTACTAATCTTAGCAACTGAACTAGTATCAAATACTGAGGGGTTGCTATAAACACTAGTAAAGTACACATCAATAACATGTATATCAAATATACTTATGTTCACTTTGCCATCCTTCTTATCTGCCAATCACTTGGGGTAGTTCCGCTTCCAGTGACCAGTCCCTTTGCAGTAGAAGCACTTAGTCTCAGGCTTAGGATCAGACTTGGGCTTCTTCACTTGAGCAGCAACTTGCTTGCTGTTCTTTTTGAAGTTCCCCTTCTTCCCTCTGCCCTTTTCTTGAAACTAGTGGTCTTGTCTACCATCAACACTTGATGTTTTTCTCGATTTCTACCTTCATCAATTTCCGCATTACGAAGAGCTTGGGAATTGTTTCCGTTATCCCTTGCATATCATAGTTCATCACGAAGTTCTACTAACTTGGTGATGGTGACTAGAGAATTCTGTCAATCACTATCTTATCTGGAAGATTAACTCCCACTTGATTCAAGCGATTGTAGTACTCAGACAATCTGGGCACATGCTCACTAGTTGAGCGATTCTCCTCCATCTTTTAGCTATAGAACTTGTTGGAGACTTCATATTTCTCAACTCGGGTATTTGCTTGAAATATTAACTTCAACTCCTGGAACATCTCATATGGTCCATGACGTTCAAAACGTCTTTGAAGTCCCGACTCTAAGCCGTTAAGCATGGTGCACTAAACTATCAAGTAGTCATCATATTGAGCTAGCCAAACGTTCATAACGTCTGCATCTGCTCCTGCAATAGGTCTGTCACCTAGCGGTGCATCAAGGACATAATTCTTCTGTGCAGCAATGAGGATAAACCTCAAATCATGGATCCAATCCGCATCATTGTTACTAACATTTTTCAACACAATTTTCTCTAGGAACATATCAAAATAAACACAAGGAAGCAACAACGCGAGCTATTTATCTACAACATAATTTGCAAAATACTACCAGGACTAAGTTCATGATAAATTTAAAGTTCAATTAATCATATTACTTAAGAACTCCCACTTAGAAAGACATCCCTCTAATCTTCTAAGTGATCACGTGATCCAAATCAACTAAACCATGTCCGATCATCACGTGAGATGGAGTAGTTTCATTGGTGAACATCACTATGTTGATCATATCTACTATATGATTCAGGCTCGACCTTTCGGTCTCCGTGTTCTGAGGCCATATCTATATATGCTTGGCTCGTCAAGTATAACCTGAATATTCCGCATGTGCAACTGTTTTGCACCTGTTGTATTTGAACGTAGAGCCTATCACACCCGATCATCACGTGGTGTCTCAGCACGAAGAACTTTCACAACGGTGCATACTCAGGGAGAACACTTCTTGATAATTAGTGAGAGATCATCTTAAAATGCTACCGTCAAACTAAGCAAAATAAGATGTATAAAAGATAAACATCATATGCAATCAAAATATGTGACATGATATGGCCATCATCATCTTGCGCCTTTGATCTCCATCTCCAAAGTACTGTCATGATCTCTATCGTCACCGGCATGACACCATGATCTCCATCATCTTGATCTATATCAATGTGTCGTCACACGGTCGTCTCGCCAGCTATTGCTCTTGCAACTATTGCTATCGCATAGCGATAAAGTAAAGCAATTATTTGGCGCTTGCATCTTATGCAATGAAGAGACAACCATAAGGCTTTTGCCAGTTGCCGATAACTTCAACAAAACATGATCATCTCATACAACAACTTATATCTCATCACGTTTTGACCATATCACATCACACCATGCCCTGCAAAAACAAGTTAGACGTCCTCTACTTTGTTGTTGCAAGTTTTACGTGGCTGCTACGGGCTTAAGCAAGAACCAATCTTACCTACGCATCAAAACCACATCGATAGTTTGTCAAGTTGGTGCTGTTTTAACCTTCACAAGGACCGGGCGTAGCCACACTCGGTTCAACTAAAGTTGGAGAAACTGTCACCCGCTAGCCACCTTTGTGCAAAGCACGTCGGGAGAACCGGTCTCGCATAAGCGTACGCGTAATGTCGGTCCGGGCCGCTTCATCCAACAATACCGCCGAACCAAAGTATGACATGCTGGTAAGCAGTATGACTTATATCGCCCACAACTCACTTGTGTTCTACTCGTGCATATAACATCAAACCATAAAACCTAGGCTCGGATGCCACTGTTGGGGAACGTAGTAATTTCAAAATTTTCCTACGCACATGCAAGATCATGGTGATGCATAGCAACGAGAGGGGAGAGTGTTGTCTACGTACCCTCGTAGACCGAAGCGGAAGCGTTGATGCAACGTAGAGGAAGTAGTCGTACGTCTTCCCGATCCGACCGATCCAAGCACCGTTACTCCGGCACCTCCGAGTTCTTGGCACACGTTCAGCTCGATGACGATCCCCGGGCTCTGATCCAGCAAAGCGTCGGGGAGGAGTTCTGTCAGCACGACGGCGTGGTGACGATCTTGATGTTCTACCGTCGCAGGGCTTCGCCTAAGCACCGCTACAATATGACCGAGGTGGAATATGGTGGAGGGGGGCACCGCACACGGCTAAGGAACGATCAGGAAGATCAACTTCTGTCTCTCTGGGGTGCCCCTGCCTCCGTATATAAAGGACTAAAGGGGGGTGCGGCCGGCCTAGGAGAGGCGCGCCAGGAGAGTCCTACTCCCTCTGGGAGTAGGATTCCCCCCCCCCCAATCCTAGTTGGAATAGGATTCGCGGAGGGGGGAAAAGAGAGAGAGAGAGAGGCCGGCCCCCTCTCCTTGTCCTATTCGGACCAAGGGAGGGGAGGGGCGTGCGGCCCATGTTGGGCTGCCTCTTCTCTTTTCCACTAAGGCCCACTATGGCCCATATAGCTCCCGGGGGGTTCCGGTAACCTCCCGGTACTCCGGTAAAATCCCGATTTCACTCGGAACACTTTCGATATCGAAACATAGGCCTCCAATATATCAATCTTTATGTCTCGACCATTTCGAGACTCCTCGTCGTGTCCGTGATCACATCCGGGACTCCGAACAAACTTCGGTACAACAAAATGCAAAAACTCATAATATAACTGTCATCGTAACCTTAAGCGTGCGGACCCTACGGGTTCGAGAACAATGTAGACATGACCGAGACATGTCTCCGGTCAATAACCAATAGCGGGACCTGGATGCCCATATTGGCTCCTACATATTCTACGAAGATCTTTATCGGTCAGACCGCATAACAACATATGTTGTTCCCTTTGTCATCGGTATGTTACTTGCCCGAGATTCGATCGTCGGTATACCAATACCTAGTTCAATCTCGTTACCGGCAAGTCTCTTTACTCATTCTGTAATACATCATCCCGCAACTAACTCATTAGTTGCAATGCTTGCAAGGCTTAAGTGATATGCATTACCGAGAGGGCCCAGAGATACCTCTCCGACAATCGGAGTGACAAATCCTAATCTCGAAATACGCCAACCCAACATGTACCTTTGGAGACACCTGTAGAGCTCCTTTATAATCACCCAGTTACGTTGTGACATTTGGTAGCACACAAAGTGTTCCTCCGGCAAACGGGAGTTGCATAATCTCATAGTTATAGGAACATGTATAAGTCATGAAGAAAGCAATAGCAACATACTAAACGATCGGGTGCTAAGCTAATGGAATGGGTCATGTCAATCAGATCATTCAACTAATGATGTGATCCCGTTAATCAAATAACAACTCTTTGTCCATGGTTAGGAAACATAACCATCTTTGATTAACGAGCTAGTCAAGTAGAGGCATACTAGTGACACTCTGTTTGTCTATGTATTCACACATGTATTATGTTTCCGGTTAATACAATTCTAGCATGAATAATAAACATTTATCATGATATAAGGAAATAAATAATAACTTTATTATTGCCTCTAGGGCATATTTCCTTCAGTTGGCGCCTATGGTGAAGGTGGCTCCTGAGGACCCATCTTCCTCGACCGGCACCTGCTTGGTTTCGGCCCGATCTTGAGTGAACAACTGCTTCTTCTTTG
Organism: Triticum dicoccoides; assembly: GCF_002162155.2. Taxonomy (NCBI): domain Eukaryota; kingdom Viridiplantae; phylum Streptophyta; class Magnoliopsida; order Poales; family Poaceae; genus Triticum; species Triticum dicoccoides. Next base: position 215,659,318 of record NC_041386.1, on the reverse strand, counting down.
CTAGTGCGGCCTCCTTAGCCCCTGGGGTGGCCTCGTTGGCCGGTCGTGCCACCGCGGCGGTTTTGAGGGCGCACTTGAGCGCCGCTAGAGCCTCTTTAGTATCTTCAACTACGGTGAGGACGTCCTTACTCCCGGGCATCTTCATGAGATTGTAGGCCGTATGGGTCGCCGCCATGAACTGGGCCAGAGCCGGGTATCCAAGGATGGCGTTGTACGGGAGGCTGATGCAGGCAATGTCGAAGTCGATCAGCTCGATGCGGTAGTTATCACGGGTGCCGAAGGTCACAGGAAGGCGGATCTGCCCCAAGGGGCTGGTGGAGCCACCGCTGACCCCGGAGAAGGGCTTGCTGGGTCTGAGCCGTTGGAGTGGTACATGAAGAAGGCTGAAAGCCTCCATAGAGAGCACGTTGAGACCGGCACCGCCATCGATGAGGGTCTTGGTGATAGCTATGCTGCAGATGGTGGGCGTGCACATCATTGGGAGCATGCCCGAGCCGACAGTGGTGGCGGGGTGATCCCCCATGTCAAAGGTAAGGTCGGCCTTGGGCGCGCCCAACCCGGGGGAGCTCCTTGCCGCGCAGAGGCGGCGCTAATCTGGCGAATGAACGGCTTGGTGTGACGGTCCGAGGGTAGTACTTGCGAGCCGCCGAGGAGGGCCGCGACGGCGAGGGGCGCCGGTGCCGCGAAGCGCGCGACGAAGAGACCGCGCAGCTCCTCCCAGGAGGTCACCGAAGATCCTGGCAAGCTGAGCAGCCAGGCGCGTGCCATGCCGGCCAGGGCCAAGGGGAACCAATTGGCCATGACCTGGTCGTCGCCTCCAGCTTTGAGGACGGCCTTCTCATACGCCTCCAGGAAGGCCGCCAGATCTGCCGCGCCATTGTAGCGGGGTGGCATCTCTGGCTTGAACTTGCGCGGCCACTGCACCTGCCGTAGGGTGTGGGTAAAGGCACGGACGCCCGCGGCGCACCCGCAGGCACCCGCCGACCTAACCAGAGGGGTGGCGTCTGCCATGGAGCTGGACGAAGCAAGCGGAGAGGCGGAGCTTCAGCGCACCCCCTACCTGGCGCGCCAAATGTCGGATTTCGAGTTCCGGCAAAACCCTTGAGGTTCGAACACTGGGGTGCGCACGAAGATTCTCCTCCCTCTAGCTCATGCCCTCACCACGATTTCAAGGCTTGGCGCGTCGAACTCGCAGAACAAAGGGACACCGGATTTATACTGGTTCGGGCCACCGACGTGGTGTAATACCCTACTCCAGTGTGGTGTGGTGGATTGCCTCTTGGGCTGAGGGTGAAAAGTTACAAGGGAAGAACAGCCTCCTGAGGAGAGGTGCTCTTGTGCTTGGCGAGTTTGTGTGCTTGCCTTGGTGGAATGGATCCGATCCAAGATGATATGCCTCCCTACGATGGTGGCTAGTCCTATATATAGAGGCCCGGGTCCTCTTCCCAAATATTAGGCGGGAAGGGATCCCACAACAGCCAATTTGAAGGGGGACAGCTAGTACAAGCTATCCTGACAAAAGACGGTCTTCGCCTGCCAAAGGATCTGGTGATGACGCTGTCCTGGGCTCCACGGTGACCTCCGTCCTGTCGTCCTGCTGGTCTTGGTCTCGTTGCACCGATATGGAAACCTTTGCTTGACGCCTCGGGACTCTGCGCTTGCGCTTGCCTCTTTAGCACCAAAGAGGAAACGAGGACACTACACGCGCTGGCGCTCGCCTGGTCCTAGTCGTCATGGCTTGCATCACAGGAACCTCGCGAGGAGCCCCTTGCCTTGATCTCTCCGGCCCTCATGAGTCAGCCTGGTGAGGCCGCCCCCGAGGAGGTCTTGCGTCATCCACCTCGCGAGGGTCCTGAGTGTTTTGCCGATGAAGATGGGCCATACGGGGCCGCTGACAGAGCCACGCCATGGGCCGCAGGCAGGCAAGTCTGGGGACCCCCGTTCCCAGGACGCTAACAATATGCACCATTGCTACAGTTCATCGTGTTGAGACACCACATGATGATCGGGTGTGATAGAATCTACGTTCACATACAACGAGTGCAAGATAGTTTTGCACATGCTGAATACTTGCATTAAACTTGACGAGCCTAGCATGTATAGACATGGCTTCGGAACACTGGAGATTGAAAGGTCGAATGTGAATCATATAGTAGATATGATCAACATAGTGATGTTCACCATTGATGACTACCCCATCTCACATGATGATCGGACATGGGTTAGTTGATTTGGATCGCATATCACTTAGATGACTTGAGGGATGTCTATTTAAGTGGGGGTTCTTAAGTAATTTGATTAACTAAACTTAATTTATTATGAACTTAGTCCTAATAGTATTTGCATATCTATGTTGTAGATCAATGGCCCGTTCTACCGTTCCCCTGAATTTTAATGCGTTCCTAGAGAAAACTAAGTTGAAATATGATGGTATAAACTACACGGACTGGGTCTGTAACTTGAGGATTATCCTCATTGCTGCATAGAAGAATTATGTCCTTGATGCATCGCTAGGTGAAAGGCCTGATGCAGGAGCAGATGCTGATGTTTTGAACATTTGGCAAGCTTGATGTTATGACTACTCAATAGTTCAGTGTGCCATGCTTTATGGCTTAGAACCAGGACTTCAAAGGCGTTTTGAACGTCATGGATCATATGAGATGTTCCAGGAGTTGAAGTTAATATTTCAAACAAATGCCCGGGTTGAGAGATATGAAGTCTCCAACAAGTTCTATAGTTGCAAGATGGAGGAGAATAGTTCTGTTGGTGAACACATACTCAAAATGTCTGGGTATCACAATCACTTAACTCGGCCGGGAGTTAATCTTCCAGTTGATAGTGTTACTGACAGAGTTCTTCAATCTCTGCCACCAAGCTACAAAGGCTTCATGATGATCTATAATATGCAAGGGATGGACAAGACAATTCCCGAGCTCTTCGCAATGCTCAAGGCTACGGAGGTAGAAATCAAGAAGGAGCATCAAGTGTTGATGGTTAAAAAGACCACTAGTTTCAAGAAAAGGGCAAGTGAAAGAAGGGGAACTTCAAGAAGAATGGCAAGCAAGTTGCCACTCCCGAGAAGAAGCCCAAAGCTGGACCCAAGCCTGAAATTGAGTGCTTATACTGCAAAGGGACTGGTCATTGGAAGCGGAACTGCCCCAAGTATTTGGCGGATAAGAAGGATGGCAAAGTGAACAAAGGGTATATTTGATATACATGTTATTGATGTGTACCTTACTAATGCTCGTAGTAGTGCCTAGGTATTTGATATTGGTTCGGTTGCTCATATATGTAACTCGAAATAGGAGCTATGGATTAAATGAAGATTGGCTAAGGATGAGGTGACGATGTGCGTCGGGAATGGTTCCAAGGTCGATGTGATCGCCGTCGGCATGCTACCTCTACTTCTAATACTTCTACCTTCGGGATTAGTTTTAGACCTAAATAATTGTTATTTGGTGCCAGTGTTGAGCATGAACATTATATCTGGACTTGTTTAGTGTGAGACAGTTATTCATTTAAATCAGAGAATAATGGTTGCTCTATTTATATGAGTAATATCGTTTATGGTCATGCACCCTTGAAGAGCGATCTATTTTTGTTGAATCTCGATTTTAGTGATACACATATTCATAATATTGATGCCAAAAGATGCAAAGTTGATAATGATAGTGCAACATATTTGTGGCACTGTCGTTTAGGTCATATTGGTGTAAAGCGCATGAAGAAACTCCATGCAGATGGGCTTTCGGAATCACTTGATTATGAATCATTTGATACTTGCGAACCATGCCTCGTGGGCAAGATGACTAAAACTCCGTTCTCCAGAACAATGGAGTGAGCCAATGACTTATTGGAAATAATACATATCAATGTATTGGGTCTAATGAGTGTTGAGGCACGCGGCGGGTATCGTTATTTTCTAACCTTCACAGATGATTTGAGCAGATATGGGTATATCTACTTAATGAAACACAAGTCTGAAACATTTGAAAAGTTCAAAGAATTTCAGAGTGAAGTGGAGAATCATCGTAATAAGAAAATAAAGTTTCTACGATTTGATCGCGAAGGTTTGAGTTACGAGTTTGGCCTTCATTTAAAACAATGTGGAATAGTTTCACAACTCACGCCACCTGGAACACTACAGCATAATGGTGTGTCCGAACGTCATAATCGTACTTTATTAGATATGCTGCGATCTATGATGTCTCTTACCGATTTACCACTATCATTTTGGGGTTATGCATTAGAGACAGGTGCATTCACATTGAATAGGGCACCATATAAATCCTTTGAGACGACACCATATGAACCGTGGTTTGGCCAGAAACCTAAGCTAACGTTTCTTAAAGTTTGGGGTTGCGACATTTATGTCAAAAGGCTTCAGCCTGATAAGCTCGAACCCAAATCAGAGAAGTGCGTCTTCATAGGATACCCTAAGGAAACAATTGGGTACACCTTCTACCACAAATCTGAAGGCAAGATCTTTGTTGCCAAGAATGGAACCTTTCTAGAGAAGGAGTTTCTCTCGAAAGAAGTGAGTGGGAGGAAAGTAGAACTTGATGAGGTAATCGTACCTTCTCTTGAATTGGCAAGTAGCACATCACAGAAATACGTTCCCGTGATGCCTACACCAACTAGAGAGTAAGCAAATGATAATGATCATGAAACTTCAGGCGAAGTTGCTACTAAACCTCGTAGGCCGACCAGAGCATGATCCGCACCAGAGTGGTATGGTAATCATGTTCTGGAAGTCATGTTATTAGACCAAGGCGAACCTATAAACTATGAAGAAGCTATGATGAGCCCAGATTCCGACAGTTGGCTTGAGGCCATGAAATCTGAGATAGGATTCATGTATGAGAACAAAGTATGGACTTTGGTGGACTTTCCCAATGATCGGCAAGCCATAGAGAATAAATGGATCTTCAAGAAGAAGACTGACGTTGATGGTAATGTGACTGTCTACAAAGCTCGACTTGTCGCAAAAGGTTTTTGACAAGTTCAAGGGGTTGACTACGACGAGACTTTCTCACCCGTAGCGATGCTTAAGTCCGTCCGAATCATGTTAGCAATTGCTGCATTTTATTATTATGAAATATGGCTAATGGACGTCAAAACTGCATTCCTTATTGGATTTCTTAAAGAAGAGTTGTATATGATGCAACCAGAAGGTTTTGTCGATCCTAAAGGTGCTAACAAAGTGTGTAAGCTCCAGCGATCCATCTATGGACTGGTGCAAGCATCTCAGAGTTGGAATATACACTTTGATGAGGTGATCAAAGCATATGGTTTTATACAGACTTTTGGTGAAGTCTGTATTTACAAGAAAGTGAGTGCTATCTCTGTAGCATTTCTAATATTATATGTAGATGACATATTGTTGATTGGAGATGATATAGAATTTCTAGATAGCATAAAAGGATATTTGAATAATAGTTTTTCAATGAAAGACCTCGGTGAAGCTGCTTATATATTGGGCATCAAGATCTATAGAGATAGATCAAGACACTTAATAGGACTTTCACAAAGCACATACCGTGACAAAGTTTTAAAGAAGTTCAAAATGGATCAGTCAAAGAAAGGGTTCTTGCCTGTGTTACAAGGTGTGAAGTTGAGTTAAACTCAAAGCCCGACCACTGTAGAAGATAAAGAGAAAATGGAAATCATTCCCTATGCCTCAGCATAGGTTCTATCATGTATGCAATGTTGTGTACCAAACCTGATGAGTGCCTTGCCATAAGTCTGGCAGGGAGGTACCAATGTAATCCAGGAGTGGATCACTGGACATCGGTCTAGAACATCCTAAAGTACCTGAAAAGGACCAAGGATATGTTTCTCATTTATGGAGGTGACAAAGAGCTCGTCGTAAATGGTTATGTCGATGCTAGCTTTGACACTGATCCCGATGACTCTAAGTCACAATCCGGATACGTATTTATATTGAATGGTCGAGCTGTCAGTTGGTGCAGTTCCAAGCAGAGCGTGGTGGCGGGATCTACATGTGAAGCGGAGTACATAGCTGCTTCAGAAGCAGCAAATGAAGGAGTTCATATCCGATCTGGGTGTAATACCTAGTGCATCGGGTCCAATGAAAATCTTTTGTGACAATACTGGAGAAATTGCCTTGGCAAAGGAATCCAAATTTCACAAGATAACCAAACACATCAAGAGAGGCTTCAAATCCATTCGTAAAGAAGTCAAGGAGGGAGACATAGAAATTTGCAAGATACATATGGATCTGAATATAGCAAAACCGTTGACTAAGCCTCTTTTGCGAGCGAAACATGATCAGCACCAAGACTCCATGGGTGTTAGATTTATTACAATGTAATCTAGATTACTAACTCTAGTGAAAGTGGGAGACTGAAGGAAATATGCCCTAGATGCAATAATAAAATTCTTATTTTGTATTTCCTTATTCGTGATAAAGGTTTATTATTAATGCTAGAATTGTATTGACCAGAAACCTTTATACATGTGTGAATACATAAACAAACACCATGTCCCTAGTGAGCCTCTACTAGACTAGCTCATTGATCAAAGATGGTTAAGATTTCCTAAGCATGGACATGAGTTTTCATTTTATAATGGGATCACATCATTAGGAGAATGATGTGATGGACAAGACCCATCAGTTAGCTTAGCATTATGATCGTTTAGTTTTATAGCTATTGCTTTCTTCATGTAAAATACATATTCCTTCGACTATGAGATTATGCGACTCCTGGATACCGGAGGAATGCCTTGTGTGCTATCAAACATCACAAGTAACTGGGTGATCATAAAGATGCTCTACTGGTATCTCCGAAGGTGTTTGTTGAGTTGGCATAGATCGAGATTAGGATTGGTCACTCCGAGTATCAAAGAGGTATCTCTGGGCCCTCTCAGTAATACACATCATAAGCTTGCAAGCAAACGACTAAGGAGTTGGTCACAAGGTGATGTATTACGGAATGAGTAAAGAGACTTGCCGGTAACGAGATTGAACTAGGTATGAAGATACCGACGATCGAATCTCGGGCAAGTAACATACCGATGGACAAAGGGAATTACGTATGTTGTCATAATGGTTCGACCGATAAGATCTTCGTAGAATATGTAGGTGAAGGAAATATGCCCTAGAGGCAATAATAAAGTTATTATTTATTTCCTTGTATCATGATAAATGTTTATTATTCATGCTAGAATTGTATTAACCGAAAACATAATACATGTGTGAATATATATAGACAAACTTAGTGTCACTAGTATGCCTCTACTTGACTAGCTCGTTAATCAAAGATGGTTATGTTTCCTAACCATGAACAAAGTGTTGTTATTTGATTAACGAGGTCACATCATTAGTTGAATGATCTGATTGACATGACCCATTCCATTAGCTTAGCACCCGATCGTTTAGTATGTTGCTATTGCTTTCTTCATGACATATACATGTTCCTATGACTATGAGATTATGCAACTCCCGTTTGCCGGAGGAACACTTTGGGTGCTACCAAACGTCACAACGTAACTGGGTGATTATAAAGGAGCATTACAGGTGTCTCCAAAGGTAGATGTTGGGTTGGCGTATTTCGAGATTAGGATTTGTCACTCCGATTGTCGGAGAGGTATCTCTGGGCCCTCTCGGTAATGCACATCACATAAGCCTGGCAAGCATTGCAACTAATGAGGTAGTTGCGAGATGATGTATTACGGAACGAGTAAAGAGACTTGCCGGTAACGAGATTGAACTAGGTATTGGAATACCGACGATCGAATCTCGGGCAAGTAACATACCGATGACAAAGGGAACAACGTATGTTGTTATGCGGTCTGACCGATAAAGATCTTCGTAGAATATGTAGGAGCCAATATGGGCATCCAGGTCCCGCTATTGGTTATTGACCGGAGACGTGTCTCGGTCATGTCTACATTGTTCTCGAACCCATAGGGTCCGCACGCTTAAGGTTACGATGACAGTTATATTATGAGTTTATGCATTTTGATGTACCGAAGGTTGTTCGGAGTCCCGGATGTGATCACGGACATGATGAGGAGTCTCGAAATGGTCGAGACATAAAGATTGATATATTGGAAGCCTATGTTTGGATATCGGAAGTGTTCCGGGTGAAATCGGGATTTT